>NC_133329.1:222999205-223354205 GCF_042186555.1 Aquarana catesbeiana | reverse complement strand
CAGTACAGGGATCAGGAGTAAATAACATAGAGTGTAAGGGTCAAGAGCAAGTAATGCAGAGTGCAGGGGTCAGTAGAAAGTAATGCAGAATACAGTGGTCAGTAATAAGTAACACAAAAGCAAGGGTCAGTAGTTAATAACACTTAGCTAAGACTTTAAGGGTAAGTAGTAATAAGGAATAAGGTGTAATTAGGAGTGCAGGGGCCAGTAGGTAAAAGGTAATCATGTTTTCAGTACTTATTCCTGCAAATTAATAAAATATATTGTTATAAAGAAACCTCCTATACTATCACATGTAGGGTTTTGGCAAAGTGTAATATACAGGAGAAGTCACTTGGGTACAGACACAATTTTATGATGCCCACTTCACATAGCAAGTAAATATGCATTCCCTGCCATATGTCTTTCTAGACTGTCTTCCTGGCATACAGTGGACATAAAGTGCATAATACAATAGGAATTATGTAAATTATGTCAAAATCAATCAAATCAAGAACCTTGGATTGTGGGAACCTTGGATTGTGGGCTCCTTGAGGGTCGGGACCAATGTGAGTGTGTGATGTATGTGTGGAGGGCTACGTAAATTGACAGCGCTATATGGGTACCTTAAATAAAAATAGGGATAATTGTAGACATGCACCCACACTCACTCAGGTTGAACTGGATGGACTGGTGTCTTTATTCAACCTTACTAACTATGTAACTATGTAAATAGTTTTAACTCCCACAGGTAATTAGTCAATCAGTCATCACTGAAAAATGGACATACATCCATCAAGGTATAATCTGAAATTATTATTTTCTTCCTTGATACTCCTTCCCCTAAAATTCAGGTCTTAGAACAGAAAGACGTGAAACCCTATATGCAATAGGAGATAATTTACAGACACACATTGCTTATTTGTAAACATATTAATATTCTTATTTATAAATGATGGCTCATTAAATAGTGTATTATAAAAAGGAATCAGGGTAGACCGTGCCTTCTGTATCCACAAAGACTAAGGACTGCGCCTGGGATCTTAGTAAATCAGATCCTTTGCGTAATCATTAACAACTTTGCATTTTAGACATCCCACTGACCTTTCTATATTTCTTGATATTCAAATGGCTGTAAAATGATATGGAGTTAGCTGCTGAGAACATTTTCTTCCTATGTTTTACCAGTCTTTTTGCAATTTCTCATCTTACTGTTTGCTGCAATGTTAATTTTCCACTTACAAGTGATAAAGCTTTATGTTGATCCCAGATACTCTGGGCAAAAGGAGCTGACCTAGATTTCTAAGTTTCAAAGGCAGTATTTTCACATCATTGCTAGTGCTCTTGCTCTTTCATAATTTAGGTTTTCTGGCCTTCATCAAAGATCAGACTTACTTGATAAAACAGAGTATCCCTAGGGTATTATGAGAACTGTATTATATTTGTGAGTTCAATTGTTTGCAATTAAGTGGATGCTGTTAAGGGAAAGTACATTTTGAATTAAAATCTAAAGTGAATGAAACATTCTCCTGTCAACCTAGAGTAGTTTTGTAAGCATTTCTAAAGTAGAAAGTTTCCTTCCAGGGAAAAAAAACTACTTGCTTGGCTTAGTGTATTTATTAAAGTACATAAACAATTCCCTCTGATTCCTCCAGAATCATATCACAGTCCAGTTGTGTGCATGTACTAAGAAGACTGATATTTGAATTAGAATTTGCCATAGCATTATAAAGAAAACACTCACCAGTAGGTTGAAATAACCAAATATTTTGTATACTACATTATCCACCTTAAATGATATCTAACCACCAGATTATTAAAAATAAATGCAGCATGGGAATATGTAAAGTAGTATGTAATAAAAAATAGATTTTTTTTCTGTAATCAGAATGTACCTAACACATTTCAAGGTAGAAAATATAATTTTTTTGCTTTGTTTCAGAGTCCATATATGTATGTGCCTTTGCATATTAGGAGTAAAACATTTTTGTACTCATGTGGTGAAACTCTTTGACTTGCTTAGATTTAAAGTGTGTCTACACCCAAAAACAAAAATGTAATATAATGCATCTTTTACCAATCCTTAGATGTGGTGCCTGCATTTGTTTTCTTTTTTTGGCTCTCTTTTCTTTATTGTTCATTTGATGATTCATCCAGTAACACACTTCCTGTCTTAGGGTGATTACTCACACTCCTCCACTGTATCTATGGAGAAGCAGCATAGTCACCCTTGGGCAGCAGCAATGTCAACCTGTGGGGAAGTTAGTGTTAGTTGGACTTGTAGAATTGTATAGACTTTATAAAGTGACTGAAAATTAAAGGCTAACTCTAGCTAACACTTTTTAGGCATTTTAGGAATTTATTTATTTTTTCCTTTTGGGATAAAGGTTTCTAAATAAATAACTAAATAAATAAAAGCTTACCAATGTAAGCATTCTTGTCAGTGTTAAATGGTTAGTCTCAACCAATTTATTGCCATGATAAACAGGTAATAGCACTATGCTAATGGTGTGGGGGGGAGTAGAACAAAGACTACAGTGTTAAAATTATTGACTGATTGCATCATCTGCATGTCATCTGCATGTTTTTTTTTCACTTTGACAAATTTCCACATATACTGTGGTGGGGCAGCATGTGTAGGCACAATCATCTACATGTAGGTGATTGTGCCTGCTGGGGCTAAGGGGGGCACTGTGGTGCTCACAATGTCAACAAAGCTGTTATGAATAAATTAATTTGTAACAGGTGTGTTTCCTATGTGGTGATTAGCCCACTGCTTTCACATGGTACCTGGGCCAATCACAGTACCCTATACCATGTGATTAGGCAATCAATGATCACAGCTGTCATGAATGATTTACCCATTCATGACATTTGAAAACCTTGCTGTTATAATGATCTTCATTGTAACAACAAACAAAGAGTAAAAAAATCCCTGATCACCCCCAGAGTAGTAAAATGTTACTATGGTGACACTGAACTACTCTGATAAAAATATTACAAAAAAATAATTAAAAAATGAAAACAGTTAAAAATGTTTAACAAATTGATTTAAAAATTATGTATTTATTTATTATGTACATACCGTCACCAGTCAGTGTCCCTGATCACCACCACATCATTCATGTGGTAACGCTTTACCGCACTGGTGACAGTATGTTAAAAAAAAAGTTGTGAAAAAAAACACATTTTATTTAATTTCTTAATTTCCAAAAAAATTGTGACAAAAAATTAAAACTTCAAACTAATTGACATGCCTCTTACTAAATGCCTCAGACTGTCTATTTTCCAAAAAGGGGCACGGGGGCTGTACTGTCCTAGCATTTTAGGGCCTCAAGAAATGAGATAAGCCATCAGTACATCAGAATGAATCATTTTACAAATACATATACCATAGTTTGTAGACGCTGTAACTTTCACACAAACCAATTAATATACACTTATTGGGATTTTTTCTGTACCAAAGGCATGTAGTAGAGTACATTTTTGCCTAAATGTATGATGAAATTTGATTTTATTGGATATGTTTTATAACAGAAAGTAGAAAATATTGTTTTTTTTTTTCAAAATGTTATTTTTTTTCATGTATATAGCAAAAAATAAAAATCCAGTGGTAATCAAATACCACCAAAAGAAAGCTCTATTTGTATGAAAAAAAAAATGATAAAAATGTAATTTGTGTACAGTATTGAATGACAGCACAATTGCCAGTTAAAATAAGGTAGTGCTAAATAGCAAAACTACTTCATTATTTATAATGACATGAGGCATGTATGTATTTATAGAAAACTACAGAAGCTGGAAATGGATGCAGTACTTATTAGCATAAAGAAGTAGATTATAATATGAAATATTATAATAAAATATGTGCAAATTGATTGATGATTTGAGATCAGATCACCAATTAATTTACAGGAATACTTCAACACTTCAACAAATGCCTGCTTTTACTGCATTAGAAAAAAAAAAAAAAAATATATATATATATATATATAGATAGATAGATAGATAGATAGATAGATAGATAGATAGATAGATAGATAGATAGATAGATAGATACACTGTATATATATATCTATATATATCTATATATGTATCTATATAATCTATATATATATAGATATCTATATCTATATAGATATCTATATAGATATAGATATAGATATCTATATAGATATAGATATCTATATATATAGATATACAGTATATATATATCTATCTATATATCTATAGATAGATATATAGATAGATAGATAGATAGATAGATAGATAGATAGATAGATAGATATAGATAGATAGATAGATATCTATCTATCTATATCTATATATATCTATATATATATATATCTATATATATATATATAGATATATATATATAGTTATATAGATAGATATATATATGTATATGTATAGTATATTGATATTAGGGTTGATTTACTAAAGTCTATTCACGTTGTAAGGGAATTTTCCCCTAGCTTAATGAATGAGGTGAGGCTTCCAACATCCAATCATGTGCAAGCAAATTACAGTTTTTTTAAATTATTTTCTGTGCAAGAGTGGGTATTGTTTGTAAAGGCAATTTTTACCACATTCAAAAATCAACAGGGACATTCTCTAGCAAAGAGAGCAACCTATTTGACTTTAGTTATTCAAGCCCATTGTGTCCCATCTGTTGTATTAAATGCTGAGCATCAGCACCACATTGTAATTTGTTAGAGCTGCAGCTAGGATAAGGTGATTTTTGTTCAAATCAGTGGAGTGGACATTTAATGTGGTGTATTGATTTGCACAAATATATGTTCTACAATGAGCTGTACTTATTGATGCACCAATTTAAATTCAATTTTAGGAATAAGCTGAGTCAGCCACTGCTGGCTTTGTCCCACCATGTTAGAAAAAAATGCATATGCTGTCAATTACTTAAATTTGCCTCTTTTCCAAACCCCTCTTTGGTTTCCTCTAGTTGTACTGTATATTTGGCATAATTGTTTAGTTGGCTGTAGTATGAATGCATTCTGAAATATGTAATGATGTTTAAATAATTCTGAAGATGATGATGACTTGATCAGTTGCATATATAGTATTTTGTTAGACATAGAAACTACAATTGCAGTTTTTCCTAAGCTGTACACACTTTTGCTCGTAAAATTATATGGCGTATAGCATAATGTTAATGCCGTCTTGTGAGGCAAATTCATTTTAAAAACAGGGCTGATTTACTATAGTGTGCATATTTTTCTGTAAGCCCAGTAAATTGTTTTAAATATTTAGAGTAGGAGTTAAATACTTTTTAATCTCTCCTTAACCTCCCTGGTGGTATGATTATTTCAGATTTTAGGTGCTGAAAGCGGTACAATTATTTTGCATGGAAATTTGGCATTTTATATTGTAAGCCTGTAATTCTTAGGAATAATTCACTTAAATCTGTCCAAACCAGAGTCTAGTAGACATCCCGGGTATGATAAAGTTTGAAAAATGAAATCATAAATTATAATATAATAAATAACTGTAAATAATTATACCAAATAATAATATAATAATAATAAAAATTATTCAATAATGTAATCAAATCAAAAACACTGAAATTTGCTCAGTTGCACAATTGTCACTCTCATTACTTTTCATGACGGATCTCCCCACAAATCACTATCGCTCAATTCTGCGAGTGATTCTAATTTATTATTGTTGTTTTCTAGCTGGTCTAAAACCACTTTTGATGTAAAGGGATGGTTTTGGTTGCTATGGACAATCTCCAGTTTCCAGGCAGAAAGAACAGTTTTTATAATATAAAACTGCATGCAGGGCACTGGACAAACCACTAGGGACAAAGGGGATGTGTAATTATTTGATACAGTACTGTAATCAGTAAGATTACAGTATACTGTATCTATACTGTGTGTTTTACTTTTTGAATTTGGCGCCGATCTCCGTCCCCGTGCATCGCAACGCTCGCAGGGAACGGAGCTCGGCACTGTGAATCGAGTGAGACACGGCGGCTCGCAGATCACAGCGGGGAGACATCGCAGGATCCAGGGGACAAGGTAAGTAACCTCTACATGGATCCTGCGATGCGATCCCGTACTGAAAATCCACCCCTAGCCAGACTCGGGAATACTGCTAGGGGGGTTAAAGTAACCCGTCAGTAGATAAACAAGGGAGCTGTTGTTGATGAATTGCTTCTGAACACGCAGACTTCATGGCTGTTCTCCTGATCCTTTCTTTATTATTTGATTAATTACTAATCTGGAACAGGCAACTAATGACATTTTGGACAAAGAAAAAACAAGGATGACAGTTCCGAAGCTTGCTCCTTCAAAATCTAGAGAGCTACCATATTTCTTTCAGTAGGTCAATATTCAAATAATTAATATTAAAAGATAAAGTGCATGTATAGTGAAATTATATTATTTAGTTTAGACTTTAAAATCTTTTGGCAGTTTTCTTTTTGTTTTTTTTTTCAATTTAGATTTCACTTCACTTTCTGTTGTGGAGACATGACAGGACTTCATAGAGAATGTTCGCCTTGCCATAAATGCGCAATTACCCTTGAGTTGGGCTTTAAAGTGTTACTAAACCCAGGACCCTGTATTCACTATATCTGGTCTCTCACAGTACACAGAACAAGAACATTCAATTATTTTAGTAAATTTAACCCCTTCCCGCCGACCGTACGCAGATGTGCGTACACGGCTTTCGGGGGTTATACCGGGATGATGCCCACAGCTGGCAGGCATTATCCTGGTACCGTTGTTTACAGCGGGCGATCAGCTATCCGTACATAACAACCGATGTGGCTAAAAGCCGCTCGGCTGTTATACCGGAGGAGCGGGAGGGGACGCCCCCTCCCGCCGCCTCCAGCCGCTCTTACCGGGCCTCCCGTGCGATCGGGCGGCCCGGTGTCCAATCAGCTGCCTCCGGCGGCTGTGGGCGGGCTGGGACTAAGCCATGAATGGCTTCGTTCCAGCCTTCAAATTGTAAACGCGGAAGTGACGTCATGACGTCACTTCCCGTTTACTCGGCTGCCAATGGCGCCGAATTTTAAAAAATACACAGTATTCAGAATCACCATTTTCAGCGATCTGAATACTTTGAAGTGCAGAGGAGGGATCAGGGGTCTTTTAGACCCCCGATCCCTCCATAAAGAGTACCTGTCACCACCTATTACTGTCACAAGGGATGTTTAAAAGTAAAAAAAAAAAATTTTTTTTAAACACAATTTAGAAGTATAAAAATTAATAAAATAAATAAAAAAAAATTTTTAAAGCGCCCCGTCCCCGCGAGCTCGCGCAGCGAAGAAAACGCATACGGAAGTCGCGCCCGCATATGTAAACGGTGTTAAAATCACACATGTGAGGTATCGCCGCGATCGTCAGAGTGAGAGCAATAATTTTAGCCCTAGACCTCCTCTGTAACTCTAACCTGGTAACCGTAAAAAAATTTAAAGCGTCGCCTATGGAAATTCATAGCTACCATAGTTTGTCGCCATTCCACGAGTGCGTGCAATTATAAAGCGTGACATGTTTGGTATCTATTTACTCGGCGTAACATCATCTTTCACATTATACAAAAAAATTGGGGTAACTTTACTGTTTGGATTTTTTACAATTCATGAAAGTGTCCCTTTTCCAAAAATTTGCGTCTAAGACACCGCTGCACAAATACCGTGTGATATAAAATATTGCAACAATCTCCGTTTTATTCTCTAGATTCTCTGCTAAAAAATATATGTATAATGTTTGGGGGTTCTAAGTAATTTTCTAGCAAAAAATATGGATTTTAACTTGTAAACACCAAATTTCAAAAATAGGCTTAGTCATGAAAGGGATAAACTACTAAATACCTTTTCTCATCAGCAGTATATAACCGTCTTGCGACTTCTATCAGTGTCAGGCCGAGCACTGGTTAAAGCTTGTAGGAGAAGTTTTCATTCATTTCATTTTAGTGACTGTCTTATGAGGCTGCATGACCCCTGTCTTTTTGTTTGGGCAGTGCTGATTGGAACAATAATCTCCTGTGCATAGGTGTGATTGCCCAAGCCAAAAAAGAACTGTATATTGAAGTGAACATAGCTTTAGAGCCTTGCTGCCCTCTAGGACTGGGGTTGTCCCCAGAACACTGTGGAAAATAGATAAAAACAGAGGGCACACTGGCCTAGTGCATTATCCAATGACAATTTTATTAGAGCTAAAAATATATAATATAGCTACTCATAAACATAGATAGTGAAAGCGCTTATTCAGCTACTACATGTGGCTACAATGTCCCAGCTATGCCGAAGCCTTTAACTTGAGGAGTACCTCACCAGGGTCTCTGCTGGCGTATGCATTTCTAAGGTATGTCCTTTTTCATCAGAACTCTGATGAAGAAGGACATACCTTTGAAATGTGTCCACCAGCAGGGACCCTGGTGAGGTTCTTCTCAAGCTAGAGGCTTCGGCATAGCTGGGACATTGTAGCCAAATGTAGTGGTTGAATGAGCGCTTTCACTATCTATGTTTGTGAGCAGCTATATTTTATAGTTTATCTCTAATAATATTGTCAAAGGATAATGCACTAGGCCAGTGCACCCTCTGTTTTTATCTATTTTCCATAGTGCCGATTGGCCTTGTGCTGATTACATGCACCCTCTCAAAAGATAAAAAAAAACTATCTAGCAGTACACATCAAACTGAACATGTGTAGAGAGCCTCCCAGTGCTCTGTTCTATCAGCAGATGGATTGGGGACAGTAAAAGAAGGGGAGGATCAGAGAAGACAGGATCAAACAGCCTTTTTTTACACAATGTGAAGGATTAACCCCTTAGGTACCACTGTGAGTATAACGACCATGCTTTACTGCATATACAGACTGATTTCACTGTTGTGGGTTTAGTAACACTTTAAGTGAGGTGAATTCTTCTCTTTAACATTTGTCACTGAAACAATTGTCCTGACTGCAAGATTTCCCTTACATCCTAATCCTGTAAAAACTGCAAGATATTCGATTTTCTGTCACCTTTTTATCCACCGCAGGGACAATAAAAGCCTGACAGGTTACTAGCCCCTCATCACTCTAAAACTGAAAAGAAAAATTGGGGTATACATAAACTTTGATATTTAATAGGTGCACGCACAGGCTGAACATTTTTAAAAGATGGTTAAGTATTTGTTAATGGTCTATGATACCATCTCCAAATTAACCCTAAACAGTGCCTTGTAGAATTATAAAGTGAATGGGCAGATTGAGAGCAGAGAGCAGATTGAGATGTTCTGGAGGTCTGCCCCTGAGTCTTAGTTTTTATGCATTATAGAAGGATGTGATGTGTGCACAGGAAGAGAACAGTTTGCTAGCTAAGACCAATCTAACATCCTGAAGTGATGTAAAGTTCTGCATCATTAGTGGATGACTAAACACAATCTCTTGACCTATGTGGGGCAGTAAATAAGCTACTCCCACTGTAAGATGCAGCCATGCAGGGCAAATGGGTTCTCAAATTCAACTCTTGCATATTACTTACCTTACCTTCATTCCAACACTGCTCTTTTTCACCTGTAGGAGCAAGGTAAGGAAGCCACCAAGAAGCTCCAAGTCAAAGAATGGAGATTACACAGGGCTGAAAACGCTTTCCCTACTCTAATGTTATAGTGTTGCATAACCTGCAGAAGCACTTTAATGCAGGAAAAAGGAGATTGTGTCATGAGACTAAGTTAATAAGATGGTCTCCCTATGCACCTATATTCCAAATTGCTCTGAAGTAAGTAAAAAAGTGTCTGAGAGCACACTGTGATACTGACATTCGGTAAATGTCCTAGAGTCAAAATACCCCAGAACCAAAGACTAGAATCTAGTGAATGCTGGAGTGATTTGTGGCAATTCAAGGATGGAGTTGAGACACTATAGAAAAGGAAGGCTTATCAAGATCTGGAATCAGGCTGGATTCTGGAATTAGTAGATCATTTGTAAGTGGCAGGTGCAGATGTAGTCAAATACAGGCCAGGTAAGCAACAGATGAGCAGGTTGGGAACTATTTAGCAAGCAAGATTGAGATGTAGGATGAGGTAAACAGCAGGTAATCAGTAGACAGACAGCAAAGTTTGAGTCAGAGGCAGGCCAAGGTCAGTATTTGAAAGGTGGTGTTTAAGCAGGTCAGTGAGTAAGCCATGGCGATACTGAGAAGGCTGGAATGCAGAATCAGAAGTGCTGAGCCACATATCCCAACACCTACAGCATGCTGATCAACAGGGCCATCCTTAAAGGCACAGTGCAATTGCTATATTTTCCATTTTATGTGGACATATGAGACTTGATTTTCAGTATCACAATCTGTCCCTATTTAAGAGTGTTGTGAGTTTCTTGCCCCTATGAATCTTTGTTCACCTTGTTATTGTTCTACAATGGAATGTATTCCCCTATGTGCGATGAGAGCCCCTTTTGTGTGATTTCCTATGACATTTTGTATGTGCCCCATCAGGGATTACATGATTGAAGAGATCTGCACAGGTTAGTTCTACATTGTTTTATATTCATAACATATATAGCTAACATTTTTTGCCATCATCCCCATATAGCATAGACAAAACAAAACCCCTTTTATTTTGGGACTTTAAACAGGCAAAAGATTGTGAGCTGTGTTATAAAATAAACATAATTCTGTATTAGTGCAAAAAAAGAGAATACAATATTAAAAGATTTTTTTTTAATTACCGCTGCTGTTACATGTACAAATGTTTACATCACCATAATGTGATGTAAATATCTGTACATGTAACAGGAGACGTAATTGTAAAAAAAAGCTTTTAATATTTTATTCTCTTTCTTGAACTAATAAATAATTATATATTTATTTTGTAACACAGCTCACAATTTTTTGCCTGTTAAAAGATCCAAAAAGTGAGGTTTTGTTTTGTCTATTCAATTCATATTCTTATGCCTGTTTTTTTTTTTTTTTTAATAGTAGAAATTTACTATTCTCAAATACATGCTTGCTAAGTCATTATTACTGTAAGCAGTAACGTAAGTAAGTAATTTAGTAAATAGGATAGAGGGAAAGAGAACTGATAGCCTCAAGTCATGAAATAGAAATTTTATACTGCCCTTTTCTTGTTTATTTTTTTCCATATATACACTTAATTGGGTAGAATTTCTATTGACTGCATTTTAAGGGTGCCATATTCTGTTTCTATGTAAAATTGTAAAATATTAAGATTTGTTCTAAAAAATACATTCCTTTTACCAAACAGAGTACATTCTTTTTTCATTACTAAGTGTTTATGCACTCCGGAAACAAGAATATGCTTTGCTGATAAGAAAATGTAATGAACAGCTTTGTTTTTGCTGAGATGTTTAATACCTTAACATTACAAAACAGATAAGAATGCAATTCCAAAGGCAGAGGTGATACAGAATGTGAAAGTGCACTGTTGAAAGTGCAGAGGTCTTAAGACAAAGCTCATAACAAAAAGCGTTTCATGTGACAGACTTATCAATATGCGCTTTTGGCACATTGATTTCAGAGCTCTGGCTGAAGGCTGACCTCGCTGTCAATGGAAATCCAGGTCATGTGACAAAATGATATCATTACCAAAGAGAGCTTGAAACAGATGAAGAGGTAAATCTGTCTGTGCATAATAGTTCAGTATTGCATAGTCGCTCCCATGGGGCAATGAAGGCTGAAAGAGATTTGTTGTGTAATACTGCCTAACTTCAAAGGAGAGCTCGGGTAATTTAATCAATAATCAATATGAGTGGTAAATTAAATTCATTATCTCTGTTCTAAAGGAGATTGATGCTAATATCATTTAATAACTCATAAATAGTTCTGTAGTTAGAGCTTGTATTTGTATTGTGTCACATAGTGCAAGGGATTAAAAGGGTATATTGAACACAATTATTTGCTATTGTTTATTAATTCAAGTCAGGAAAAAAAACGGCTTTATACTTTTTAAACTCATGATTTTTTTTTTGCACTCTTTATTTATGTATCAATTTTTAAGGTTTTCAACAGTATAGAGATCATCCAATTATTACAATCAAATGTAGGTTACATAGGTCCTCATTGCTGTTTTATATTACGGCACAGCAAATCTGTCAGTTGAATACAAAACATGGGCCATCACATAGGCAGATTTCTAAATCAAAGAGCAGGACCATAGGGTTAAGATATATTCACTATCCAATATATTTTATGGAATATGTTTAATTTGACATGATATATTTAGAATTGTAGTGCCTTGCGTTAATGTAACTTGCAATCAGTGACAATTGCAGTAGTGTAGAAATAGAAGGCTACTTAAAAGTAATTGGGAGATTTTGGGAGTAATTTAAGTAAAAAATTAACTAATTTCAGGGTAGAGTATGAAAAAAGGAACCCAAAATTAGGGTAATTCTAAGGATTTTGTAGAAAAAGAGGTTAGGAAACAGTAAGAACAGAACAGCCCAGGAAAAACACACAGGGACAATTGCATGGTTGAGCACCAAGTGTGAGGAGAGCCGACACCCCTTTTCTGAATATCAATACCGAAGAGCCTCACAAGACCAAAGGACAGGTTGACTATCCAAGAACCATTCCCAAAATGTATAGGTAAATATGGTTTGGGGCAAGCAAACAGCTAACATTTACTCACATTCCTCTGTACAGCAATATTCAATCCAATAAAAACAAATTTTTTTTAATCTCTCTTGCGTGTCTTTCAGAGAGCTATGAACACATTAACAAACTACTAGATCTTTACAAATAAAAGTACATTTATTTAAATGTTAAAACAAAGCTATATTGTTTTCAACATCATCTTTTGCTACACAACTCTGTTATATCAAAATGGCATGGTTTACACTGGCATGGTTTACATTGGCCATATACCTCCAAAAGCCACTGACAACAATAGAGCTTAGCACGTGCAAATCTACTGCAGCAGAAATTCTGTGAACTGAGACAGCTTCTCTTTTTATTGATAGCAGCAGTGTAACATAAAAAAGAACTAGGAATGTTCCAGTATTTTTGTTGAGATAATAATAGATAGATAGCCTCACTGAACTGCTTGTTGATAATGTAATTGTGATAGATTTTACATGCATATGCGCAGGTGCTTTGTAAGTGATTACTATACTCAAAGACATAGGATGATACTCATTTTCTGGGAACTGATCAAAACATGGGAAACTCTCCATTAACTCAGTTCTGGTGTACACAAATATGTGTATATTATAGTAGCAATATATAGGTAGTGAATTGCAACATTAAATTTATTTTGTTTAGCTCCAAGAAACAAAGGGAAATATTATAAGAATGTTCCACCTGGTTGAGTGATTTCATTTTGGTATTATATGTTGTGATCGTGCTGACCATGAACACAGGCAATCTTCAGGCATTTGATTGTAATTCAAAAGCTGAGAAATTCGACCTTCCCTGGGCACCGTCATATACATTCACGCTTGTATTCTACAAATGCTCAAGTATTGTGACCTGCTGCACGAGTGCATATTACACAGTGGAGAACAGACCATAATTGGAATGAAAAATGCTGACAGACTCATCTTTGTTCTGATAGGGGCTTCCTAAGGCTATCTTTCTCAGACACACTGCTGAGACAATTGCAAGAAACTGTTGAAACAGCAGGAAATGCATGATGTATACAATATATATATATATATATATATATATATATATATATATATATATATATATATATATATATTCTATAACATTTCCATTAAATATTTTTTACCAAGGCCTGTTATTGTGTAGATTGTTTCTGCATAGAATGCATTTTTTTCAGTTCTATCACAGGGTGCACTGTTATTTGGCCTGATTTTTGCAGGGAAGAATGTTGCTGGTGCTAGCACAAAGTAAAAGCGTTACAGCATGAATGTTAAAAAAATACCAGTAGGACATACTTCTGAACTCTTACCCTGTTATCAATTCACATTCCCCTTCACCCATATCTTGCAAATGAAAATGGTTTTGTATCACCTCCAAGTAACTGATTCTGGTCTACAGTCCATTAAAAAATTGCTACTGATGGGGAGATAATATATTTCTAAGCTTGGAGCTGTCCCACCAGTCTTTCATGTAATAAATAGATCGATAGATAGATAGATAGATAGATAGATAGATAGATAGATAGATAGATAGACAGATAGATAGATAGATAGCGTTATTAATCTTATTACTTTTGAGCAATATGTTTATGAATTGTCTTTAACTGTAATAAAATATGTGTTATATGACTGTGTAAATATTAAGTCATAACCTAGTTCTAGTCAAAATCAGCCTTGACTCCACTAGGTTGATTTACTAAACCACCTTTTAAACTAAATGTCCATTTAGCTTAATAAATAAGGTAAACATTTGGGTACTTCTGAATATTAAGTGATATGCAATTGTTTTTTTTTTTTTCTTGCACTTATTATATGATTGGCATAAACAGCTTCACTGTTCACTGTTAAAACAGCTTCACTTTGTTTAATAAGCTACTCCCTTGGACTCCATTCACACCTTTATTGATTTGTAGCTCTAAGCTTAAAGCTCCACAATTCTCAACATCCAAAATCTCATGTATTTCAATGGTGGCTGTCAACATACTGTATGATCAGGTGCCTGTGGCTCTATGTTTGATTCTCAAAAACTACATGAGCTATTTTGAGGCAAAAGTTGGCATTTTTGGTCTCATGGACATGAATCGGGATACCAGAAAAAGTGCAAATAGAGCATTCTCCTGCATTTTTTCAAGCACTTTTCTATCCTTTATGACCTGATCTCCTTCCCCTAGTACTTTCCCTTAATTTCCATTAAAAACAAAAATGTCTAAAGCTTGAATAAACATTTAAAATGGTTGAAATATGTTCATAAAATGCTCAAAAAATACACATGAAAACTACTGAAAATCATTCTGGTCAGATGTGAATGCAGCCTTAGAGAAATCCTTGTAAGTGAGGTTGATATACTGAGGACATTATTGAAGATATGCAACATGTATTAAAGCCACTTTATTGTTATTTGGTATTTGTTTTATACCAACATGAGTTATCAGGTTGATTTCTGGTCTTTTTCCTGCTGTGGTGAGTGTCACTAAATTTTTACTATCTCTCTCCATTTCAAATCTCTTCAGGTATTAATAGGTTGTTGCACTTTTATAGAAATCTTTAGGAAGATACTACTCTACATATTTGCACATATTTTAGCTGAGTAGGCTAGGTCCAGAACTGCACAAGTGCAAGGCAGCCATTTAAATTTCTATGGGTCTGTACATTAGCATATGGAGTGGTTGATGAGCAGCCCATAGTCTACTTTGCTGCCTCATATTTGTTTCACCCTGAGTAAAGCAAGCTCAGGGAAGAATTGTAATATTGTTGTGGGCCTGCTGTCTGTCACAATAGAAGCTTCCAGTTTGAAGTCTGCATTTTTATTTACAGTAAAAATGGCCATACACTGATTGAATTTTGAAACGTGTATGGTCTCCTCAGCCTAACAGAAGTTGATTGTGTAATCAATCAATTAATCAATCAATTTTGTCAAAGCGGCATGACTGAAAATTTTCCATTGATCAGCAGCTGCAGCCAATTACCTACAGATGCATTAAGAAAGGCAACAGAAACATTTCTAAAATAAATGTAATCATTTTAATCCTGCTTTAACCTTCCTGGCGGTATTCCCGAGTGTGGCTTGTGGTAAATTTTCAGTACCAAAAGCGGTAACCCTGAGCCACACTCGGAATCGCATCCAGGCAAAGTTACTTACCTTGTCCCCAGGATCCGGCGATGTCTCCCCACTCTGTGGGCTGTGTCCTTCGTTCAATTCATCACTGTGCCGGGCTCCGTTCCCTGCAAGCTTCGAGAAGTACAGGGATGGAGTATGGCGCCAAATTCAAAAAGTTAAAAACACACAATACATACAGTACACTGTAATCTTATTACTGTATCAAATTATTTCACATCCCTTTTGTCCCTAGTGCTTTGTTCAGTGCCCTGTCTGGAGTTTAATATTTTATATACTGTTCTTTCTACCTGGAAACAAGATTGTCCATAGCGACCAAAAAGTGTCCCTTTAAATCAAAAGTGGTTTTAGACCAGCTAGAAAACAGCGAAAATAAATTAGAACATTTGCATAATTGAGCGATAGTGATCTGTGGGGTAATTCGTCATCAAACACTGAAAGCAACAACAGCGACAATTCTGCAACTGAGCAAATTTTTGTGTTTTTGATTTGATTACATGATTGAATAAATGTTATTATTATTATATTATTATTTGTTTTAATTATTTATAGTTATTTATTATATTCTAATTTATGATTTCATGTTTCAAACTTTATCATACCCGGGATGTCTACTAGACTCTTGTTTGGACAGATTTAAGTGTGTTATTCCTAAGAATTACAGGCCTACAATATAAAACACCAAATTTCCATGCAAAACGTTGTACCGCTTTGAGCATCAAAAATCTGACATAATCATACTGCAAGGGAGGTTAAGCAATATTTTCACCGCATTTTTTTTTTTTTTTTACTAGTAAAGCATAGAGAAGATATAAATATGTTTAATTGGAAAAAAAAAGAAAAAATGTTCAGGTTAGGTTTGGTTTGGTTTAGTTAAATTTATTTCTTATGTAAGTACTAGGGATGAGCTTCAAGTTCGAGTCAAACTCATGTTCGACTCGAACATCGGCTGTTCGCCAGTTCATCGAACAGCGAACAATTTGGGGTGTTCGCGGCAAATTAGAAAGCCGCAGAACACCCTTTAAAAGTCTATGGGAGAAATCAAAAGTGCTAATTTTAAAGGCTTATATGCATGGTATTGTCATAAAAAATGTTTGGGGACCTGGATCCTGCCCCAGGGGACATGGATCAATGCAAAAAAAGTTTTAAAAACGGCAGTTTTTTCGGGAGCAGTGATTTTAATAATGCTTAAAGTGAAACAATAAAAGTGTAATATTCCTTTAAATTTCGTACCTCAGGGGTGTCTATAGTATGCCTGTAAAGGGGCGCATGTTTCCTGTGTTTAGAACAGTCTGACAGCAAAATGACATTTCAATGGAAAAAAAGTCATTTAAAACTACTCGCGGCTATTAATGAATTGCCGGTCCGACAATACACATAAAAGTTCATTGATAAAAACGGCATGGGAATTCCCCACAGGGGAACCCCGGCCCAAATTAAAAAAAAAAAATGCACTGGGGTCCCCCTCAAAATCTATACCAGACCTGGGGTCTGGCATGGATTTTAAGGGGAACCCCGCACCAAAATAAAAAAAAATGGTGTGGGGTCCCCCCAAAAATCCATACCAGACCCGTATCCGAGCACGCAACCTGGCAGGCCGCAGGAAAAGAGGGGGGATGAGAGAGTGCACTGTACTGTACTGTACTCCTGAACTGTACCAGGCCACATGCCCTCAACATTGGGAGGGTGTTTTGGGGTAGCCCCCCAAAACACCTTGTCCCCATGTTGATGGGGACAAGAGTCTCATTCCCACAACCCTTGCCTGGTGGTTGTGGGGGTCTGCGGGCGGGGGGCTTATCGGAATCTGGAAGCCCCCTTTAACAAGGGGACCCCCAGATCCCGGCCCCCCCTGTTTGAAATGGTAAGGGGGTACAAAAGTACCCCTACCATTTCACAAAAAAGTGTCAAATATGTTAAAAATGACAAGAGACAGTTTTTGACAATTCCTTTATTTAAATGCTTCTTCTTTCTTCTATCTTCTATCTTCTTTCTTCCATCTTCTATCTTCTATCTTCCTTCGGTTTCTTCCTCCATCTTCTTCTCCTTCTGGTTCTTCTGGTTCTTCTTCCGGTGTTCTCGTCCGGAATCTTCCTCCGCAGCATCTTCTTCCCTTCTTCTTCTCGGGCCGCTCCGCAACCACCACGATGGGAGGCTCCCGCTGTGTGACACTTCTCTTCTGATGGTTCTTAAATAACAGAGGGCAGGGCCACCCGGTGACCCCGCCCCCCTCTGACGCATGGGAACTTGACGGGACTTCCCTGTGGCCTTCCCTGTGAGATCAGAGGGGGGTGGGGTGACCCGTTATGTAATGGGTCACCCCGCCCCCTCTGACGTCACATCGAATGCCACAGGAAAGTCCCCGTCAAGTCCCCGTGCGTCAGAGGGGGGTGGAGTCACCGGGTGTCCCCGCCCTCCGTTGCTTAAGAACCGTCAGAAGAGGAGAAGTGTCACACAGCGGGAGTCTCCCATCGTGGTGGATGCGGAGCGGCCCGAGAAGAAGGAGGGAAGAAGACACTGTGGAGGAAGATGCCGGAGGAGAACACCGGAGGAAGAACCAGAAGAACCAGAAGAAGAAGATGGAGGAAGAAACCGAAGGAAGATAGAAGATAGAAGATAGAAGAAAGAAGATAGAAGATAGAAGAAAGAATAAGCACTTAAATAAAGGAATTGTCAAAAAACTGTCTCTTGTCAATTTTAACATTTTTGACAATTTTTTTGTGAAATGGTAGGGGTACTTTTGTACCCCCTTACCATTTCACACAGGGGGAGGGCCGGGATCTAGGGGTCCCCTTGTTAAAGGGGGCTTCCAGATTCCGATAAGCCCCCCGCCCGCAGACCCCCACAACCACCGGGCAAGAGTTGTGGGAATGAGGCTCTTGTCCCCATCAACATGGGGACAAGGTGTTTTGGGGGGCTACCCCAAAGCACCCTCCCAACGTTGAGGGCATGTGGCCTGGTACGGTTTAGGAGGGGGGCGCTCTCTCATCCCCCCTCTTTTCCTGCGGCCTGCCAGGTTATGTGCTCGGATAAGGGTCTGGTATGAATTTTAGGGGGACCCCACACCATTTTTTTTTTTAATTTTGGTGCGGGGTTCCCCTTAAAATCCATACCAGACCCCAGGTCTGGTATAGATTTTGAGGGGGACCCCACTTCATTTTTTTAAAATTTGGGCCGGGGTTCATCTGTGGGGAATTCCCATGCCGTTTTTATCAATGAACTTTTATGTGTATTGTCAGACCGGCAATTCATTAATGTCCCCAGCTACCCCAAAGCACCCTCCCAATGTTGAGGGCATGTGGCCTGGTATGATTCAGGAGGGGGGGCGCTCTCTCGTTCCCCCTCTTTTCCTGCGGCCTGCCAGGTTGCATGCTCAGATAAGGGTCTGGTATAGATTTTGAGGGGGACCCCACTGCATTTTTTTTTTTAAATTTTGGCCGGGGTTCCCCTTAATATCCATACCAGACCTGAAGGGCCTGGTATGGAATTTAGGGGGACCCCCCACGTCATTTTTTTTTAAATTTTGGTTCAGGGTTCCCCTGTGGGGAATTCCCATGCTGTTTTTATCAATGAACTTTTATGTGTATGGTCGGACTGGCAATTCATTAATAGCCGCGAGTAGTTTTAAATGACTTTTTTTCCTTTGAAATGTCATTTTGCTGTCAGACTGTTCTAAACACAGGAAACATGCGCCCCTTTACAGGCATAATATAGACACCCGCCAGGTACGAAATTTAAAGGAATATTACACTTTTATTGTTTCACTTTAAGCATTATTAAAATCACTGCTCCCGAAAAAACTGCCGTTTTTAAAACTTTTTTTTGCATTGATCCATGTCCCCTGGGGCAGGACCCAGATCACCAAACACTTTTTATGACAATACCATGCATATAAACCTTTAAAATTAGCACTTTTGATTTCTCCCATAGACTCTTAAAGGGTGTTCTGCGACTTTTGAATTTGCCGCGAACACCCCAAATTGTTTGCTGTTCGGCGAACTGGCGAACAGCAGATGTTCGAGTCGAACATGAGTTTGACTCGGACTCGAAGCTCATCCCTAGTACTTACATAAGAAATAAATTCAACTAAACCAAACCAAACCTAACCTGAACATTTTTTCTTTTTTCTTTCCAATTAAACATATTTATATCTTCTCTATGCTTTACTAATAAAAAAAAAAAAAAATGCAGTAAAAATATTGCTTAACCTCCCTGGCAGTATGATTATGTCAGATTTTTGATGCTCAAAGTGGTACAACGTTTTGCATGGAAATTTGGTGTTTTATATTGTAGGCCTGTAATTCTTAGGAATAACACACTTAAATCTGTTCAAACAAGAGTCTAGTAGACATTCCGGGTATGATAAAGTTTGAAACATGAAATCATAAATTAGAATATAATAAATAACTATAAATAATTAAAACAAATAATAATATAATAATAATAATAACATTTATTCAATAATGTAATCAAATCAAAAACACAAAATTGTGCTCAGTTGCAGAATTGTCGCTGTCTTTGCTTTCAGGGTTTGATGAAGAATTTCCCCACAGATCACTATCGCTCAATTCTGCAAGTGTTCTAATTTATTTTCGCTGTTTTCTAACTGGTCTAAAACCACTTTTGACGTAAAGGGACACTTTTTGGTCGCTATGGACAATCTCCAGTTTCCAGGCAGAAAGAACAGTATATAAAATATTAAACTCCAGACAGGGCACTGCACAAAGCACTAGGGACAAAAGGGATGTGAAATAATTTGATGCAGTAATAAGATTACAGTGTACTGTATGTATTGTGTGTTTTTAACTTTTTGAATTTGGTGCCATACTCCATCCCTGTACGTCAAGATGCTCGCAGGGAACGGAGCCCGGCACAGTGATGAATCGAACGAAAGACACAGCCCACACAGTGGGGAGACATTGCAGGATCCTGGGGACAAGGTAAGTAACTTTGCCTGGATGCGATCCCGAGTGTGGCTCGGGCTTAATGCAGCATAAAGGACAATGTTAAAAATTACTTTTTTTCGAGGGGGCGTGGCTAGCCGGCGGAGACGATGGACGCATGTTAGACTAGCTCCGCTATATCCTGGGCTCTAACGGGGGAACACAGCGACTAAGAGCCTCGTTTCAAATCACCAGACACCGGGCACGCAGCGGTAACTCTCCCGGATGCCTTCCCGCAAGTGAAAAGACCCAACAAGACCAGGGAAGATGACGGATTTCTTAATACAGCTGCGCCCTCTCCCTGTCCAAGATGGCGCCAGCAGACATGCAGGCGATAAGAGCAGCCTCAGCTCCGGCACACAGAGAGGCCAGCATGGGAGGCAGGGATCCAGCCACACTTTTAACAAAGCTCCCCAGGGACAAGGTCAGTACCCGCCACCCCCATCTGCATCATCTAGCCCTGCTAAAAGCAAGATGAAAAGGTCCTCAGATTCTGCAGAAACAGCAGACATTAGTGGCTTTGAGTCCTCCCTAGATGACACAAGAGAACTACAGGACTCCATCATAGACTTCCCCACTCAAAACCAGCCAGTTATGGATACAACGCTCAAGGACATGCTGGTGTCCCTGCATTCTACCATACATGCTGACATGCTAGCATTTTCACAGCAATTTAAAACAGAAGTAGCAGCAGTAGACTCCAGAGTAACTCACATTGAATCAAAGATGGGCGAGTTTGCATCTACTTTCAATGACCTAGTAGACGCCCATAACAACAGGGATGATGAAATTCACGCCATTAAAACAAAACTGGCAGATTTGGAAGACAGATCGAGATGTAATAACGTCAAAATTCGGGGGATACCCGAATTGATTAAGCCCCCAGACCTGAAAGAATATTTCACAAACATAATGAGAGCTGCGCTTCCAGAAACGCCCCTAGAAGAACTGATCGTTGATCGGATTCACCGTCTTCCGAGACCCAGAAACATCCCGGAACATCTCCCCAGAGATACAATAGTGAGAATTCACTTTTATCATATAAAGGACCAATTCATGATGTTAGTGAGAAGAAGAGAAAACCTTCCACAAGAGCTACAGGATCTCTCCTTCTATGCCGACTTGTCAGCATTCACCATGCAACAGCGTAGACAGCTTGCAACCATAACTAAACCACTAAACAACCAATACATCCAGTATAGATGGCTGTACCCAGCTAAGCTACTAATTACAAAAGAAGGCAAATCACATGTGGTAACAAATATTAAGGAAGGCATCCGCCTCCTGAAAGAATGGCAAATCATTGATCCAAGTAACAATGGGAATGACAAGCTACACTCACCTTCTTCCACCCGAGCCAGTTCCAACACAGAAACAGGCTGAAGTTCACCAAAACAAACGACAAGGTACCCTGAATGGCCCAGGAACAGCCACTTAGCTATTGTTGCTTTACCCCCGAATTAAAAACGGAATAAAATCCGCACAGATTCCTTACGGGAGTGTTCTTTTTATTTCCTTTTGGTTTGGTTACCCTATCTTTCTTGCACTTTTTCCTTTTTTATTATATCACCTACAGGAACAGAAGTACGGACACATAGATCTGATACACCCGGACACCAGAGTCCTTTGCGGCACCATCTCTACCACGAGAATAGTCAACATCATCAAATCAACCTATTGTCTTCCTACATCACTCACTCCACTATAAGGTACGACACCCACAATATATCAGAATGTCTTTTACTATCACATCTCTAAATGTAAAGGGTCTGAATAGCCCCCATAAACGACAAATTGCCTGGAAGGAAGCATCAAGGCTAAAAAGTGACATCATATGCTTTAAAGAGACTCACTTTATAGCAGACAAAACCCCCAGCATTCAGTAATCGTAGATTCCCTCAAGTCTTTACGGCAAATGGTCCAAAGAAAAAAGGTGGAGTTGCAGTTGCAATAGGAGACAATATCCCATTTTCAGAAATTACAACTCACTTGGATACCTCAGGCAGGTATATCATACTAGTATGCGAGATCTTTGCAGTGAAGTACACTCTGGTTAACGTATACCTACCAAACAACAACCAATTACGATTCCTCAAAAAAATATGGAAAAAAGTAGAATCTATGAAACAAGGACATGTAATTCTGTGTGGGGATTTCAATGCAGTACCAGACAAGACCATTGACTGTACAAACCCTAAACAAGTAGCCTACCGAAGGACAACACTGGAAAAATTTATTAACACATCGGATCTATTCGACGTATGGAGGTGCCAACATTCCTCAGAGAAAGATTTTACTTTTTTTCTAATGTACATAATACTTACTCGCGAATAGATCTATTTCTTGTAGACAAATTCTTATTGCAGAGAATTATTAGATCAGACATAGATATCATATCCTGGTCTGACCATGCTCCAGTTTCCATAAGCGTGGGAGGGCGGAAAACCGAGACAGGAGTGAACAGATGGAGGAACGACATTTTCATCATGTCCAAACCTGAGAATCTTAAATTACTTAGAAGTTCACTGAAAGAATTTTTTGAAATTAATGCTCCATCGGTGTCTGACCCATTCACGCTGTGGAACACTCATAAGGTGGTCATACGAGGTTTATTAATGCAACTAAGTGCTAGGGCCAAGAGGCAAAAGGCAGTGAGGATCAACGACCTGCTAAACAAAATAAAGACCCTAGAATTATCCAACAAACAGAATTCTACCCAAAAGACAAGAGACCTATTATTCTATACTAGACAAGAACTAAGAACTATTCTGGTTTCTCAGCAGGAAAACCGCCTTCGCTCCTTAAAAGCAAATAACTATCGTTGCAGCAACAAGGCGGGGAAATTGCTGGCAAACCAATTAAAAGAAAAAATGGCAAAACAAAGAATTCCACACATAAAGAACCCCAAATTTAAACTAAACGTCTCTAACCCCAAAGACATAGCAGACGCCTTTTGTGATTACTATGAAGCATTATACAATCTCAAAGACGATCCCGATACACCCCAACCCTCAGACAACCTGATCTCAGAATTCCTGGAAGCCATAAACCTTCCAATAGTCTCACAACCATCACTTACAAAACTTAACTTACCCTTCACTACCCATGAAATTGAGAAAACAATTAAAAATATGCCTCACAATAAATCACCAGGACCAGATGGTTACTCATTTGAATATTACCAATTGTTTAAAACTGAATTATCCCCTTACTTAAAGCAGGTCTTTGATGCCGCAATGTCCAATGCCTCATTCCCAAAGGAGATGCTAACAGCAACCATTATAACGCTACCAAAACCCGGTAAAGACTTCTCCGTCCCACAAAACTTTAGACCCATTTCTTTATTGAATGTCAATGTGAAATTGTATGCTAAGATTATAGCCAATAGATTGCCATCATTACTACCGGATCTTATCAACCAAGATCAAGTAGGTTTTGTTTCAGGCAGGCAAACAAATGACGCTACAAGAAGAATGGTAAACATAATTCATCTTGCGGAGGAATCTCGAAGGCCTTCTCTGCTCCTTACGTTGGATGCGGAGAAGGCCTTCGATAGAGTTCATTGGAGATATTTGACTAAAGTACTAGAGAAATTTGGTTTGATAGGCCCAATCCAACAGGCAATTTTGGCTCTATACTCATCCCCGTCTGCATATGTATTCACTGAAGGAATGTTCTCCAGAAATTTTCAAATAACAAATGGGACAAGGCAAGGGTGCCCACTGTCACCTTTAATCTTTGCATTGATTATGGAACCACTGGCAGAAACAATTAGAGAAAATACACTGATCCGAGGCATTCCATCTCAAGATAAAGAACACAAAATATCATTATTCGTGGATGATGTTATTTTAACCCTATCTGACCCTTATAATTCATTAAAAGCAGCACATACGACACTAACACAATTCAGCAAAGTAGCATATTATAAAGTTAATGCTTCCAAATCCAGTATCTTAGGAATTGCAATTGACAAAACCACAAAATCAAGCATGCAAAAAGATTTTCCATACCCATGGTCCACAGACTCTATTTCCTACTTAGGATTAACAACACCTGTAGCCAAACTATTCCAACTTAACTATCAACCTTTATTGAACGAATTCAAGAAAGACATCCTTAGATATCAGAAACTTCACTTATCATGGAATGGTCGCCTAGCAGCATATAAAATGCTACTTTTACCAAAACTAATGTACCTTTTCAGGGCCCTCCCAATACCTATCCCAACCCCCTTCTTCAAAGCTATGCAAACACAAATGACAAACTTCATATGGGAAGGCAAAAGAGCAAGATTTCTGGCTCAAATGCAAGGGAAACACAAAGAGGTGGGAGGATTAGGAATACCAAATCTAAAAGACTATTATGCTGCAGCAATCCTAGACCAACTAAGAAATTGGTTTGACCAAAAAGAATTAAAACACTGGTGCCAACTAGAACAAAATTGGATTCATCCTAGATCCCTTCAATCACTTATACTAGCACACAACATACAACCAATCACATCTCAAATTAACCACCCCACCATACAGGCTACATTACAGGCATGGTCTCATCTAAAAAAGTTTCCCAATCCCAAAGCAAGTTATACGGAAGTTCCTATCCCATTAGAAGCACTTTATTGGCTGATTCCAAATCTCTCTTTGACACAATGGCATAAGGAAAACATTTTATTAATGAAAGACATAACATGTGCAGGCAGGGTGGTACCTTTTACTGAATTACAGAAGAGATTCAACCTACACCCTTCAGAGTTTTTGACACACCTACAGATAGTTTCATGGTTTAAGACATGGAAGGTATCTGAATCTCAAATCCCAACACAAGCATGGAAGCACCTTCAATCCTCCAACCTTAAAGCAAAAGGTATATCCCAGATGTATACCCTAATCAATGCTAAAAGAACATTTACGAAATTCAATCCACTAAGCAGATGGGAGATAGAATTGGGCCAGAAATTCACTGATAAACAATGGTCATTAGCATTCCAATGTAATCACAGATTTTCGAGGCGCTCTAACTATGAGGAACTGGCGGCAAAACTATCAGCAAGATGGCATTACACACCGTACATGATGGAAAAATTTTCTAGTGAGAATTCTAACCTGTGCTGGAGAGAATGTGGACAGGTAGGAACATTGGTCCATATGCTTTGGTCATGCCAGCATATTAGAAGCTTCTGGTCAGAAGTTTTCAAATTAATAGCGAAAACCACGGGTGTCTTAACCACCCCTTCAGTCGAAAAAGCAATTTTAAGTATAAACATGGTAGATTACCCAATATTAGTCAGATCAATAGCGATGCATATCCTATTTGCTGCCAGGTCCCTACTAGTGAGCAGATGGAAGACCAATGAAATCCCAAGCATAAGAGAATTGAAAACATAAATTAATATAATTTCTGAAAGTGAAAGGATTATGGCAATCAGAGATGGCAATGGAGCAAAGTACATCTCCAATTGGAATCTCTGGAATACACTATACCAAAGAGGTGTATAATTCTGTTACCTGTAGTCTAATATTCATTCATGATGATCTTTTTCCCTTCTTTCTTACTCTATTACTATTGTATTAATGGTGATCTGTTCAAACACCATAGTCACTATCTCAATGGGTTAAACTTAAAACAAGGAACAAGCTTAATTAAGTTTCACATAGAAGTTAAGGACATGTTACTAACTCATGATCTACATTGCTGATATGATATACTCGTTTTATTGGTAAATATATTAATAACAATATATATGCTGGATTACTCAAGTGACAACATATATGGACTTATTATTACTCTTTATGTTTTACTTTTATGTATTGCTACTTAATACCGGTTGAGAAAATTGATGTATCTTCTTATTCTGTACATCTGTTAAACATTAATAAAAACTATTTTCAAAAATGACTTTTTTCCTTTAGAGATGTCATTTTGCTGACAGACTGTTCTAAACACGGGAAACATGCACCACTTTACAGGCATACTATAGACACCCCCCCCCCCAGGTATGAAATTTAAAGGAATATTACACTTTATTGTTTCACTTTAAGCATTATTAAAATCACTGCTCCCGAAAAAACATCCGTTTTTAAACCTTTTTTTGCATTGATCCATGTCCCCTGGGGCAGGGCCCAGGTCCCCAAACACTTTTTATGACAATAACCTGCATATAAGCCTTTAAAATTAGCACTTTTGATTATTCATGTTCGTGTCCCATAGACTTTAATGGTGTTCGCGTGTTCAAACAAATGTTTTGCCTGTTCGCATATTCTGGTGCGAACCGAACAGGGGGGTGTTCGGCTCATCCCTAGTAAGTACCAGTTTTTCCTTCTTGGACATACACACATATAGCCACCATTGTAGAATTGTAGTTCTGTATTACAGCATCTGCCCTTTCATTATTCTACGCACACAGGTGCAAATGTGGTTTCCATGTTCAGTCAAATTTACAAGAATATCTACTCAGATAATATATTTCCTATAATCAATGTCTAGTTCACATGGTGATTTTATATGCTATGTATTTTTGGCACAAAGCATTCAAATCTTTTTACAGCTACTATCGAGCTTAGCAAAATTCTAGACGCTGAATAAGGTCAACTTTAATGTTTATGCAGATTTTTAATTTGGAAAACATAAAGGACATATGTTTGATTGCCATTTTCCTAACACTACAGGATAGCAGAATTTCATTTTTTTTCTCCTGCAACTCGAACAGCAGTGAATATCCTCTACCTTAATGAGCACTGAAAATGTCAGCAAACCTGTGCACCTGGAATGTTATTAATACAGATACTAAGGCAAATTGCATTATTTTATTAAAGAAGTTATCACTGCAGATACTCTACAGTAACTGGCTGAATCTTTGAATTCATGCCAACATCTATATATTTGTACTCTACAAAATTAGAGTTTTTTAATATCTTAAAATAGTCAACTTAATCCAATAAAAGAAGAGGTTTCTTCATGTAAATTTTAAGTTAATACAATCTGACAACCATTTAAGTTTGTTTAATACGATTATCAGCTTGACTTCAGAAACCCCTAAACAATGTGAACTGTAACAACACTGCAAAAGCACAGTTTAGACTTGATTGTTAACATATCTTTCTTTTTATGTTGGTTTAATGTTAATAAATCTTCTAACAAAATGGACATCACAAAGATATTTACCTTGATGTGGGTCAAACAAGGTCTGAATGAATGTGGTGTGATTTCAACACCACTGGCACATAGAGCAGAAAATTATGTAACATACCACCAGTGTCTCCATATGCCTCATCCATTCTCAAGACTTCTACCTACAGTAAAGGCTATGTTAATATATTGACTGTACATGCCTATGAACGATTTTTTCATCACAAGCTCAGAGCTTTATTAATCTAGCAATGGATTGTAGGCTCATGAGGTGAAGTAAAAATAATGTTGGCCTTCTCTGAGAAGTGGTAGCCTGAGGCAAAATTCTTATCTGATCACATGGTAGGAATATCCCTATTTGCCTCCTAATTACTCTTTTAACTACTAACTTGAATATTACTGAACTTAGAAAGACACTACATTGTAATTGCAGCAGCAAAGATTATGTAACAGTGTGAAATTTAACAAGAAAATTTAACAAGTTAAATCAAACAAGACAACACCAACCTCATAAACACAAAAGAGTTTATATACTGCACTAAAGGAATAACAATTGATCACTTTGCAAGTAATTGTTCTGTGAGCTTTGTAACTAAGGTGAAGCTTTCTTTACTTCATTTAACCAATATTTTTTAATGCAAAAATGTGGCTTTTTAATTTACAACATATCTTGAACCTAGTTAGGTATTCAATCTTAGCACAGGGATAAGCTTATTTACTAAAATTAATTTTGCAAAGTGAACAGCATCTAGACATTTAGTAATCCAATCCCATAAAATGTTCATTTTTTACCACAGTAGGGTACAAAAATTAAAGTTCACAATTTTTTTAAAGAAATGAAATAGTAAAGGTTTTCTATGAATACAGGGCCATTGTATACCTGATCAGTGCAACCTCAATGGGCACTTGCTTCTAATGCGTGTGGGTTTATACTTATAGGCAGTCAAACAGGGGTGTTGAATTTTGGTTTATAAAATAGAAATTAGCTAGAAAATATGCAGGGAAAGATCATGTGATAATACTACACATACTTTTAGATAGCATTAACTCCTCTCATGGTAGATGCGCCATTAATTCATTACAGGCAGTACAATGATTGCCTGTCAGAATGTCACAAATTGAAACATTTATTCAGTTAAGGAAAGTATGATAATGGATATTTTCTTGATAAGACCAAATTAGAACTCCTATAGTTTAGACACATACAGTATATTAAGTCAAATATTGCACTGCATGCCAATTCACTTGCATTGCTGGCTAAGCTGTTATGAAATTGTCTTTTATAATTTAATTTGGCAATTTTCCATATACCTACAATAGTTAGGTGAAACCCATGTTAAAGTTTTTTTTTCATACAGTATATATATATATATATATATATATATATATATATATATATATATATATATATATATATATATATATATATATATATATATATATATACTGTATAGTAGATATTAAATTCAGAATAATAAAATGTTGGAAAGGATTAAGCAAATATATTACTGATATAAGCCTGTAGGAGTTTAGGATAAAGGTAGTACTTCATGAATCTATTTAGTTTGCATCCTTTCAGATAGTCTTTCTCATCTCCCTCTTGCTTCTTTTTTAAAAGAAAAAAAACACACACAGACACCGAAGGTCCTCAAAATACACATCAGAACCCTAAGAGTCTGTTATGTTTTGTGGGGAATGGAGGGGTCTGTGTGATGTTTTGTTTTTGTTTTTTTTAAAAACATCCTACAGTAAGAATGAAAAAAAATTGTGTAAAGTCCCCCTCAAAATATGTAAATACATAATACCCTTGTCATTCACAAAAAACGATATGTCACTTGAATATAAAGACATCAAAACATTTGAGAAGAACCCGCTCCATTCCCCACCCATGTGACCAGGGTTTCTCAGCCATGTAAGTTAATGCCATCAATAAATAGAATAAAACAATTTATGAAATAGAATATGCGCAATAAACCTAGATTTTCAAGTAGGTAAAATGGCACCATTTTACCTGCCTGGATGTACCGGTTTTATTCGCATATTCTATTTCTACAATTGTTTCATTCTATTCATTGGGAATTTGTGGTAATGCTGTGGATGGTGCTCGGAGATGACATCACTGCTTTTTCAGTGATCCCGGCTGGAGGCTCTACATTAGGGGATGACTTCTGCTGTGATCCCTGCTGGAAATTAGCACAACAGGAGAATACCTCATAGCGCATTTGACCTTCCTAACAGGAGATTTTCCACTTCTTCATCACCTTTATTAGACTTTTTTATTGTTTTGATTCACTATTGATTGAGCACTGTGCACATTTATAATATTATATTAATTAGCGCAACACATTTAGATATACTTTTTCTATTTAGTTTGTGATAAATATCTTACAGTTGTGGTTGTAGCTTTATGTTTCTTAGACATTGACACAAGCGCAGTATTATTTTGTTTTTATTTCTACATATTTGCTAAACTGAGAGAGGTGTCTTCTATGTCAGGAAGCACATTGTTTATTATTCACTTGATTTTGATGACTGAAGTGAACACACCTTCTTCATATTTACTAAGCTCATTGAATACTTGTTGAATAAACTATTGGTAAATGGAGTCAAGAAGATCTTAATTTTTTTGATGTATACAGTGCAAACTGTCATTGTTGGTATTGGGGAAAATTATACTCAAATAATCCCCTGCTAAACGCACTTTTCCCTTTAGACGCAGGACCCCATTTCCTAAGGTAACATTATGGGTGTCATTTTAACTATTTCCAGATTTAGAGACTGGAATCATAATAAACCCTTATACAGTGGCAAAGTATAAGTGCACTTTTAGGGTATAAAACACCTTGGGGGTTATTTACTAAAGGAAAATCCACTTTGCACTACAAGTGCAAACTACAAGTGCAAAGTGCACTTGAAATTGCATTGAAAGTGCACTTGGAAGTGCAGTCGCTGTAATCTGAGGGGGACATGCAAGGAAGTAAAAAACAGCATTTTAGCTTGCACATGATTGCATAATAAAATCAGCAGGGCTTCCCCTCATTTCAGATCTACCCCTTAGATTTACAGCGACTGCACTTCCAAGTGCACTTTCAGTGCAATTTCAAGTGCACTTTGCACTTGTAGTTTGCAATTGTAGTGCAAAGTGGATTTGCCTTTCGTAAATAACCCCCCATATGTCTTGCTAATCCTTCTCTGCTCCCCCATCCCTGAACTGCATGGCCAACATATAGACAGTGCTTCTCCATTCTAATTGTCTCCACAATAATACACCAGTGTTAAAGTATAATTACAGTAAACCTATGCTGAATGACTTGAATGACAAAGATGTATAAACATCTGAGCTATTCTATCAGCTTCTCCAAAAGGAGATCCGGGACTAAATGTAATTATGGGAAGTCCGTTTTACTGTATGGCCAGGAGGCAATGCACACACAGTATTGTATTATATAGACTGCAGCATTCATGAAGGTTGTAAATCTGACATAAGGTCTGACATTTTAAAAACTTGATGGAAGAGATGGTCAGAAGGGGAAAGTGAAAGTTTATGCTTCAAAATTCGACTTATCATTTAATGCTGAAGAAATAGATATAGACTGTCATGTGCAACCAAAAATTAAAAAAAAAGTATGTAAAAAATTATATTATATATAAATATATGTACGTAATGGGCACACAACCTCACCAGCTGTTTCAGTATTGCTAATTTGTATTTGAATGCAGGAAATTATATGCAGTAAAATATTAAATACTGGCAGAGCACATGTCAGTAAGATACAACCCTGTTGTGTTGGAAATATCTTTATAATCATTTAAATGTCATGCTTCAGGTTATTCACTCACAGACAAAACAACTTGTTTACCAAAGAAATAATCTATGAGTTTAGAGCATAATTCTCTTCTACAGTCATAAAGGCCACATGCTATTGCAGCAATAGACTGTAATGTACTGATGTTACTTTAGGGCTGCCACCTGGCACACAAACCACCTACCCTATTTACTTACAAAACACTCAGAGATGTAGGCAGGAATTCAAAATGTGCAGTGGAAGTAGACTGATCTTTACCTAAAGTCAAATGAACACATTCTGAGTTAAATCCTATACTGCAACTCTAAAATGGAATTTGTATTTTGAGACATTTGAAACATTTCTAGTGTCTAGTGAACTAAACAATTCTTATCCAATTTTTGATGTGCAATGTTCTTCTATAAATGGACTAGAAACATTCATATTCACTCTATGACTTGATTTAGGAAACAGGAAGAAAAACTGTCTATGTTGCCCATGAAAATGAATCAGTTGCTTGCTCCCTTTTGTATTACAGCTTAAAAATTGTAATGCAGTGAAGGTGTGTGTGGCTTTTCAGCCAATGACTTAAAATGCATTTTAAATATTTGCACCTAAAGGTTAACATTTTAAATTATAAAATGCTTACATCCACTTATAACAATTTGGTTTTTATTTATATTTGCATGTGTAACTTTTCTGGTGTCTGCGTATTTGTGTGTACATTTGTGAGTTCTTTAATATAAAACAGAAAAAAAAGGCCACATATATTTACTCTGGCTTTTAACAACAACAGATGTTAACATCTATACCTTACCCGATGTGTGATCCACAAATATTTTTTTTGGCAACATTATTTCCTATGCACCAGTATTCATATACAGTATGCCCCCACTTATATTTTTCTTCATGCAGCGTGCTTGTATATATTATTATTATTGTTAATATTATACAGGATTTATATAGCGCCAACAGTTTGCGCAGAGCTTTACAATGTAAAGGGGGGACAGCACAATTACAATACAGTTCAATACAGAAGGGATAGAAGTATAGACAGCACTAGCTCTATTTTTAGTGTTATTTGATTTCTCTGTGTGTTCTGAATACATTGTTAAGTACATTTTTTTTCTATTGACCAGCTCATGCTTATCACTTTTTCCTTATTTTTTCTTAGGGTAATCAGGAAGCTACAGCACCTCCAGACACAATGGCTCAACCTTATGCCACTGCTCAGTTTGCCGCAACCCAAAATGGTATTCCAGCAGAATATACAACTCCACATCCCCACCAGGCTCCAGACTATACAGGACAGTCCACAGTTCCAGAGCACACGTTAAGCATGTACCCTTCGGTGCAGGCACACTCTGAACAGAGTGTCACGGATACAAATGCACAAACTGTCTCTGGCACAGCTACAGTAAGTCAAAACAGCATTTTAGATTTGCTCTTCTAAAAACATATGTACACTAATATTATTATGTATATTGTGCTTTCTGTACTGCTGTTGATAGCCATACCCATGGGGCCAACTTTGGTTTTAGGGTATAACATGCTCTACAGGGCAATTTATTTGGTCATAATTTTCTTTCTGTACCAAAAGCCCTTTGGGTCAATGTTTCCCATAATTAGTTTAGTTACGAATACATATGATACTTTCAAAATTCAAGTACTACCTATGTGTTGTTCAAGATCTTTTTTTACAGTAGGCACCCCTGCTTTTTTCTAGATAAAAGGAGGCTTCTAAAGGCTACATTTACTACCCATATACACTGCTAATTTGCTTTGACTTGTGTTTTGTCATGTGACTGCTAACCGTATCTTATTCCTCCATCCTAATGGATTTCCATTGGTATCTTTTTTCACACTGCCAGGATAATTCCCTGGAGAAAAGGCCACTAGTGTCTTCTTATTGGTCATCCTTAAGCAGGCCATACATGGTTGAATTTCGAACAAATTTTCTTTTCAAAATCAGAAAGTTTGTTTTTATTGTGATCCGATGATGCCACCATTGATTTTCGAAAATCGGACGACCAAGCCTTTAATTTCACCTCATGTTGCTACAGAAAATAATTTTCATGGCTGGGAATCTTCTTTTCTCTCCGTAATTTTTCTTTTCTTATTACATTTCTCGCACGATTCTCCCATCATTGATTAGAAAATCGTTTGTTTTTCTAAAAATTTACAACATGTCTGATTCCTCAAATTTGATTGACGCACGAAAATCGGCCATTGCTGCAGCCCACTAATTGTGCGAAATTCGTACGAAAATTCTTTAATACAATTTTCGAAAGAAAATTCTTTCGAAATTCGAACCGTGTATGGCCAGCATTAATTGTTGGCCTGTTGTGTCTGTCACCTGCAGTAGAAACATTTACTACCAATGTTACAAATCCCAGAAATCCTCTAGCAAACTTTGGCTTAAGTCATTCTAAAAGACTTCCATTAACCTTATTCACACTAAATATCCATTAATATAGTCACAACTTGGAAACTGGTACCAAGCAGCCTGATTAGAATGTGTGTGAAATCCTTCACTGGAAATGAAAACCTAGTCAAAATAAGTGCACCTAACTGCCAAAGGTTACACTTCTGCTGTATTTGAATTTTCAGGGCATGCACTATATTCAATAAAATTATGTGCACTAAGGATGATTATGAACATGAGAAAAATGAGCAGGTCATACACACTAACTTCTTTATATAATATTGGATGAAAATGGCAGCCAATAAATGTTATTGCATAAACAATGCATACACTACACTACTCTATAGCAATGAGTTGCATTAAATTTTTAATACTTGTATAGCTTGGGTAAAAGGTGTCTAACAATGCTCTAGCCCAGTGGTTCTCAACACTGTCCTCAAGTACCCCCAACAGGCCATGTTTTGGGAATTTCTCTTAGAAAAAATAGCTGTCCAAAATACCAAGCAATTGACTATGATTAAAGCACCTGTGCAAGATAAAGGAAAACCTGCAAACATGACCTGTTGGGGGTACGTGAGAACAGGGTTGAGAGCCACTGCGCTAGCCTGGAGTGTATAAGTACTTATGTTCTGTCAAGTGTGCAACAAGCAAAGTACACTTTATTAACGTATAACAAAAAGTTATTTTTTATATTATTTATGGATAAAGTGGAGAGAAATTACAAAACATGCATTTTTTTATTACAGTCTATGCCTGATAGGGAGATATGCCCACTCCATTTATCCTGTTTACCATTATCACCAACAGTGAAAGTGAAGGAAAATCCCAATGTTTGGGTTGCCACCAGAACAGGAATGAAGGGGGACTCTTCCAATCAGAATACTAGTTCTGGTGACCCTGGTGACAACCAGGGGTTTTCTCTCACTTTTTTTTTTGACAGAAAGACATGGGAAATATCCCCAATGAGATACAGATAGCAAAAAAAAGAAACAAACAAAACCTGACAGGGTGATAACCAATATGTATTCTATCTACAATGGGAAAAAAAGTTTTGGGTTTGGGTCTACTTTAATTAATATGTTCATTTAATCTTGCAAGTAATGCTATTTGAGGATTGCCTAAACTATGCATGCTTTTTCCTGTTAAACTGTATATCTGAGGCATTGTAAGTGTGCCTATACAGCATGCATCACAGCAAATAAAGTAATTATATACATAACACTGCTTGACATATGGGACATTTGCATCTATGGGGATAATTGACAAATGTTCTTCAAACATTGGATCTCATATAGGGGGAAACTAACATCTGACTGCATTCTAACTTCTTCTAATTACTATTACATTATTGGCCAATATACGACTGCTTAGTGTAACCAAATTGTTAAAGAAAATGACAGACTTTTGAAGTACCAATACAATCATACCATTATTTTTTTAATTGTTATTAGTTATTCACAGCATTAAAAACTATATCATAAAAATCACAAGCATATCCAGAAGAGTTCACTATAGCCTTGTTGCCAGATTTCTGGAGGTAGTTCCTTTAAGAACTTCCTGGGCTTAATTGAGGAAAGAATTTGTGCCAGTTTAAATAATATTACTGACACATATATCACATACTGGTAGTTCTTACTACTGCCACTATGTCAGCAACAAATATATAAAAAAATGACCACTAATTTTCAGGAATTAGGACAAACTTTAAGCTGGCATACAGAGGTACATTAGCTGGCTGTGCCTGTGCTAGTAATCTGTTATATATGTGACAGCTTCCCGCACACAGCTGTATCCCCTACCTTATTTAGCTCTCCACCAGGAGATTTCTTGGCCAAAAGCTAAATGTAAAAAAAGCTAAATAAAAAGCTGTAAAATAAACATTTACATAAATTATCATATTTACAATAAACAATGTGCATACACTATATATTGTTATAATTGAAAAGTAAACTTTGTCTGTAAACGTTGTAACAGAGTTTAGGAGAGAAAGGACCATGTTGGACTAAAGTACTTCATAGAAAAATGCATCTCCCCCCACCTGAAGGACCATCACTCTAGTTGGGCAGTCCTTTAGATGGAGGCACCCAAGATGCACTATTTGTGCAATAAATCTTGCTGAAGGAAGTGATTCTACCAGTGTGCAGCAGATGTTTCCTATCTAGTGGATTCAATTATGTTTTTAATATTTCCCTGGAACATAAGCAAATTATTTAAAAAAGCGCTGGATTACAATGAGTTAAGTGAATTAGTTGTATGTCACCCCTCGGTTTTATAGTATGTAACCACTCTGCCTGCCCCTCTTCTCATTTTGCTCAATCACAGAGCACTTTGTATTCTGTGAACGCACTAGATGAATGAATGAACGTATTCTGTAAATGGACAGCAGAGGAGAGCAACATGCAGATTGACAGCTGTGTGAGAAAGCAACATTGCTCCTGTCAGAGTACTGAGAGTATAACACTTTTTAAAATGTAGAATTCCAGGAGTTTTTCTTTATTTTGTTAGTCATTAAATTTACTGACACTACTACTTTGACACATGGTTTCTATAAAGGCATTCTCCTATGCTTATTTCCCTATAGGTGCTGTTTAACCCTTTTGTGACTAGTGGATAGTGGTCTGAAATGGAATGAAATGTCACTTTTCTGAAGAGTACATTGTACAGGTGTACAACTTCACGTGCATTTTTAACACAGTCCTTAGTCCATAGTCCATAGTATGCCTGTAAAGTGGCGCATGTTTCCCGTGTTTAGAACAGCCTGTCAGCAAAATGACATCTCTAAAGGAAAAAAGTCATTTTTAACATTGTCCTTTATGCTGAATTAACCCCCCTGGCGGTATTCCCGAGTGTGGCTCAGAGCTAAATTTCAGTACCATTAGCGGTAACCCCGAGCCACACTCAAGATTGCATTGAAGAATCCTGGTACAGCATACTTACCTTGTCACCAGGATCCTGCGATGTCCCCCCGCTGTGTCCTACGCCAGATCATTTGCCCAATGCTCTGTGTTCCGGGCTCCACTCCCTGCGAGTGTCATGACTCATGGGGGCGGAGCCCAGTGGCAAATTAAAAAAATACAAAAAACATAACACATACAGTACACTGTATTCTTACAGATTACATTAGTGCATCAAATCATTTCACCTCCCTTTTGTCCCTAGTGCTTTGTCCAGTGCTCTACATGCACTTTTATATTATATATACTGTTCTTTCTGCCTGGAAACTTGAGATTGTCCATGGCATCCAAATAGTGTGCCTTTACGTCAAAAGTGGTTTTAGACCAGCTAGAAAACAGCAATAATAAATTAAAACACTTGCAGAATTGATCGATATTATTTCATGGGGAAATTCATTTTATTATTATTATATTATATTATATTATATTATATTATATTATATTATATTATATTATATTATATTACAAGACCCACTCCCCGCTGAACACTTTTTTTTTGTTGATTTTTGGTACAGTGCATTGGCAGTGTCCACCTACCCATGGCTCTTTTTTCTTGCAAATTAATCTTCAAAAAGGCCAGAAAAGACAAAATGTTGTTCCCATAGAATTCAGAAGCATTTGAATGCTATGTTAGGGGTTGCTGGGTTCAACAAACAGCAAGAGAACTGTACTTTGCTTTGTTTATTCATCCCTACTTACAGCACTCCATTATTTAATAGCCTATGTATTAGAATTTATTGAAAATCTCATTTATTGTGAAATTGTAAAGTACTAAAAATACAAAACAATTTCAGCTTAAATATTACATGGATACTTAATAGAAGTGTTTGTCTTTTTATTTTTTTTAAAATATTAGCAACTGTGCTTAAGAGACAACTGAGCTCATTTAAAAAATCTAGATGTGTGGAGATAGACTTGTCTGTGCAACCAGTCATTATTTAAACTTTTATGCTTCTGGGGCAAGTGAGAATTTAAAAGAAAAAATCTGATTTATTGTGTGCAAAGTAGGGATGGGCCGAACACCCCCCTAGTGGTTAACCCCTTCACTGCCAGTGTCATTTACACAGGAATCAGTGCATTTGTATAGCACTGATTTCTGTATACATGACAATTGTCCCAAAAATGTGTCAAAAATGTGTCCGCCATAAGAAAAAGAAATGGAGTTGGGACTTTAGATAAAGCATGGCAAAGTGCCTCCATCCTGGTATATGGGTAATAATAAAGGGAATTTGGGACTTTAAATGAAGCGTTTGGATAGTGGAGGTAAATCACACCATGTTTAAATTTCACCATGGAATGTTTAATGATATACAAACAATAAAAGTATGGATTTCATGTACATATAAAAAGCGTATATACATGGCATAGGCATAGTAAAAAGGTACAGTTATAACAGCACATGATTCTAGTGGTATAGCATAATACTGTAGGCGACAACATGCCAGATACCGACAATTGTACCCATACGATAAACATACATCCACTGAGTAGGAACAGATAATATGGTTGAATACATAAGATGATGGTTCAGTAAGTATGGTTGCGTGTAAGATGTATCTGGGGCATCACAGTAAAGCTCAACGCGTTTCGTGGATAGATGTATTTGCACTCATCAGGAGCTGATGCGTCCAAAAATTCCTATGGAATATGTATAGAAGTAAAATAAACCTCTCCACAGGAGCTGAGGTGGCATATAGATGGATGCAACATTCGGGCAGAGAAGGGAGTGGCGAAGATCTCATCAAACAAAACTGAAGTATAGTTGTTGTCCGCCATAATGTCGCAGTCATGATAAAAATCGCTGATCGCTGCCATTACTAGTAAAAAAAAATTATTAATAAAAATGCCATAAAACTATGCCCTATTTTGTAGACGCTATAACTATTGCACAAACCAATCAATAAACGCTTATTGTGATTTTTTTTACCAAAAATATGTAGAAGAATATGTATCAGCCTAAACTGAGGAAAAAAATGTTTTTTAAATATTTTTTGGGGATATTTATTATAGCAAAAAGTAAAAAATAATGCGTTTCTTTCAAAATTGTCGCTATTTTTTTGTTTATAGCGCAAAAAACAAAAACTGCAGAGGTGATCAAATACCACCAAAAGAAAGTTCTATTTGTGGGAAAAAAAGGACGTAAATTTTGTTTTGGAGCCACGTCGCACGACTGCGCAATTGTCAGTTTAATCGACGCAGTGCGAAATTGCAAAAAGCGCACTGGTCAGGAAGGGGGTAAATTCTTCCGGGGCTGAAGTGGTTAAAAAAAATGGCTTGGGGTCCCCCCAAAAATCTATACCAGACCCTTATCTGAGCATGCAAGCTGGCAGGCTGCAGGAAAAGGGGGGATGAGAGAGCGCCCCCCCTCCTGAACCAGGCCACATGCCCTCAACATTGGGAGGGTGCTTTGGGGTAGACCCCCAAAGCACTTTGTCCCCATGTTGATGGGGAGAAGGGCCTCATCCCCACAACCCTTGCCTGGTGGTTGTGGGGGTCTGCGGGCGGGGGGCTTATCGGAATCTGTAAGCCCCCTTTAACAAGGGGACCCCCAGATGAACTGGTAATGGGGTACAAATTTGTACCCCTACCATTTCACTAAAAAAGTGTAAAAAATGTTAAAAAAAGACAATAGACGGTTTTTGACAATTCCTTTATTAATGTCTTCTTCTTTCCCCGCTTCTTCTTCTATCTTCTTCTGGTCTACTTTTGGTGTTCTTCTTCTTCCTCCACCTTGTTCTTCCCCCGCTCCTTTGTCTATCTTCCTCTGCTTCTTCATCCAATTTTCTTGTATGGCATCTTCCTCCGGCTTCTTCTTCTCCGCTTTGTCCTCCGATCCGCCTCAATAGGTAGCGGCCTTCTGTTCAGGTGACAGGGCATGTGGCCTGGTACAGTTCAGGAGGGGGAGCGCTCTCTCGTCCCCCCTCTTTTCCTGCAGCCTGCCAGGTTGCGTGCTCTGGTAAGGGTCTGGTATGGATTTTTGGGGGGACCCCACGCTATTTTATTTTTTTATTTAAAATCCATACCAGACCTGAAGGGCCTGGTATGTAATTTGGGGGGACCCCCACACATTTTTTTTTTTCATTTTGGTTCAGGGTTCCCCTGTGGGGGAATCCCATGCCATTTTATCAATTAACTTTTATGTGTATTGCCGGGACCGACAATTCATTATAGCTGCGAGTAGTTTTAAATGACTTTTTTTCCTTTAGAATAGTAATTTTGCTGTCAGACTGTTCTAAACATGGGAAACATGCGCCACTTTACAGGCATACTATAGATACCCCCCAGGTGCAAAATTTAAAGGAATATTACACTTTTATTGTTTCACTTTAAGCATTATTAAAATCACTGCTCCCGAAAAAAAAGGCCGTTTTTAAAACTTTTTTTTGCATTGATACATGTCTCCTGGGGCAGGACCCAAACACTTTTTATGACAATAACTTGCATATTAACCTTTAAAATGAGCACTTTTGATTTCTCCCATAGACTTTTAAAGGGTGTTCCGCGGCTTTCGAATTTGCCGTGAACACCCCAAATTGTTCGCTATTCGGTGAACGGACAAACAGCCAATTATCGAGTCGAACTCATGTTCAACCCGAACATAAAGCCCATCCCTAGTGCAAAATAAACACTTTCAATGCGATCTACAAGATCACACAGACTCATATTCAGAGTCCCATGCATTTAGAAATAAGAAAAGGGAAAGTGTTGTAACCCAGATGATACTTCCTTATACTACTTACCACCCACCCACAGTAGATTTACTGAGGATGGGCAGCACAGGCAGGCTGAACTATGTACCTGTACATCTCTGCCTGTCTTCTGGGTTTGGGGAACACTCCCCTGCCAACCCCTGCTGTGATTGGACACAACATGAGTTTGGAAAAAAGATTTCAGCCAATGATTTTGAAATCAGCTGATTAGCTGTGTCCAATCACACAAAAAGTGCTGTGTTTACAAACACTTAGAACTCTGTGTCCCTCCGTGAAGTCCTAAAATTCAGGGCTATTGAGCTCTGTGTTTTGTATATGTTTATGCTGTGTACCATAAATATACAATAAATATTTTTCAAAAGAAGAAAGAACTCTGTGTGCATAAGAACAGCAATCTGGCTGTTACTTCTCCCTGAAAGGAGGGAGAAAAAACAGCCAGATCAGAAAGTAAAAGCAGCACACATTATACATTGTTAAGCACGCAGTTAGCTACTTTCCCCCTAGATGTTAACCCTTTTCCAGCCAGTGACGTTAGTAGTGTCAGTGTAAAGTATTATCACTGATCACTGTAGCAATGTCTTTAGCGATGTCAGGTAGTGTCTCTTAGCGCCAGATTGCCCACCACCCTATCGCAGTCCCACTATAAGTCGCTGATCACCGCCATTACAGTATAGCACCTATAGCTGCGTAAATTCCGGTATATATAACATTGTTTGTAGATGCTATAACTTTTAGACATGTGCAATTCGTTCCAGTCTGAATCTAAATTCAGACAAATGCTTGTTTTTTTGAAAATCCGGCTCTATCTGAATTTCCATATAACATTAGTAACGAATGTCATAAAAAATTTTTCTTTTCATTTTGTTTAATCACTCTCTAATGAATTCCAAATTTTCAGAACGATTCGAATTCGTATCTGTGGAAAATGTATCGACTGATCCGAATTCTGTGTGAAGAATAGCTGGTTGTTAAGGAATGGGTCAGGAAGCTGGCCGCCAAGTCCTTAACCAATTCAGCCCCGGAAGGTTCTACCCCCTTCCTGACCAGGCCATTTTTTGCGATACAGCACTGTGCTACTTTAACTGACAATTGCATGGTCGTGCGACATTGTACCCAAATAAAATTGATATCCTTTTTTCCCCACAAATACAGCTTTCTTTTGGTGGTATTTGATTACCTCTGTGTTTTTTTTTGCACTATAAATAAAGAAAGTCTGACAACTTTGAAAAAAAAGCAATATTTTTTACTTTCTGCTATAAAACATATCCAATAAAAAAATGTAAAAAATCCAATGTCTTCATCAATTTAGGCCAACTTGTATTCTGCTACATATTTTTGGTAAAACAAGATCCCAAATTGACAATGGTAGGGTTAAAACTTAAGTTCTTTATTTGTATCATAGTGTCAAAAAAAGGGGTGAAGGGCATGATTACATGTGGGAGTTGTAAAAAACAATTCAGATCCTTACATATAAAAAAAATCTCATCAGTATAAGAAAACTGCATATAACCTCAATACATGTTTAGAAAACCATAAAACTTATGCAGAGTTTCACATGATATCCCTACGCATTTCGACCTGTATGGGTAAAGGTCTTCAGGGTAATTTATTCTATGCGAAAAAGAAAACAGTTTAAATTAAACTATCTATAAATAAGTCAATTGTTCTATATAATCATTTCATATTGTGGAGTTAAATATGCATATTCACCACTTCTTGACGAGAGAACTTCATGCCACAATTGGATAAATTGCTGTTCTTCTAAAAACACCTCTAATCACGGCGATCCCAGAAGGCTCCCATAGTGTTCCTCCACCATCGATGGAGGCAAAAACCCCCACCTCCACACATCTTACAAGGAGTCACCCCTTGGAGGGACTGGGGGAAACAGAGGGGGTCTGATCGAGGGGAGGGAGGAAGCCAGCGGCACCCTCAATTTTTCTGCATTCCAAAATTAGAAAAAGATTTTTTGAGTTACAGTGAATGCAAAGAGTGTCACAGACAGCACGTTTCTGGTCTATTGATTCATGTGTTAAAAAAATGGCAGTATCAAATCTGTGTTAGCTTGAGTTATGGTTATTTGGCCAGTAATTACACGTGCACAGTATCAAATCTGTGTTAACTTGAGTTATGGTTAATTGGCCGGTAATTACACATGCGCACACCCATATGGTTTTGCCATAGTGTATATATATATATATATATATATATATATATATATATATATATATATATATATATATATATATATATATAAATAAATAAACAGTGATGTGGTAATTATCCATTTATTTTGGGCATAATTCATTATTGGGCTTAAAACCAACTGGCGCGCATCCGAATCTGCATAGTTAGCTATTAATGGTGGGGGGTTGATTGAATGTTGAACAGTGTGTATGAATTAATTAATTTGTTCATTACAGTGAAGGTGTACCATGGGTTTATTATATGTGACAAAGAGGTGTGATAAATGTAATAACTGGGTGAATTGGTGGTGTGGTGATGGGTTGTGTAGAAATTTAAATAAAGTGGTGAAAAATGTGTGTGTGTTATGTACATATGTATGTGAATGTGCCAAACTGAAAAATGTAAAAGTGCATGAAACAACCAAAAATTATTGGGAAATTGGTGATAATCAAAGTTAAAAGTGTGCAGGAAAAAGTGCAAAAAACAAATGAAACAATTAATACGTGGTGCCGGAGTGAAAGAGCATTTAATTTACCTTAAATCATTCTGAAAGTAAGTAAATTCCAAAAATGAGCAGTGTTGTAAGTTATTGCAGCCGTAAAAACCTTACACCAGCTTCTGTAATTGTAAGATTTTTTTTTTTATATGTAAGGATCTGAATTGCTTTTTACAACTCCCATATAATCATGCCCTTCACCCCCTTCTTTTGATACTATTATACAAATATAGAACTTAAGTTTTAACCCTATCATTGTCACTTTGATTTGAACACCTACTTTGCTGCTAAAAAACCCTTTGAGGGATTTTCTATTCAATCATATAAATTGGGGTGTGCAGCTCCAACTCATACATTTCTCATGATGCTCAACTACACTGCAGAGTGCATGAGCATCATGGGAAATGTAGTTCAAAAACATCCGGGGTGCCAAGGTTCACCATCACTGTCCTAGGGAATGATTTCTAACTGTGTCGGGGATAGATGCACTAGATGTAGAGAGGCATCTGTGGGGGGAAGAAGTCGCAGTGGCAAGGTCATCCCGGGAGCATCTTGTCATTTCTATGCATTCTGAGCCCGCACTGCTCAAGTGCTGTGTTTGTGAGTAATGTTTTAATGTTTTTTATGAGGAAATAAACCGTTTTGATATACAGAGAGCACTAGATTTTGCCTTTTCTGTTCCTATGTGCACCGGATCCCATTGAGGGAATCTGTACTGGCTGGTATCCATCTAATCAGCCGGAGGCAGCGTGGACGGAATAGGAGCTCCATGACCAGCTGATTCATTTATATCCCCGAGAGGGAACCTGCTTTTTCTGACCTTCTGGTGAAACAGGGGTCAGAACGTGAGGTGAGCGGCTAGGATATTGAGGTGGAGGAGAGCACTTGCATTTTCAATGTTTATGCACTGGTGGTGTGCTGTGTGTTTTTGTGCAGAAGACTCTGAGGATTATTTTTGTGCATTTTGACTCTTATTTTTATTCAATTATATTTTTTTGAGTGTGTGGACTTTATCGTTATTGTCTATTGTTCATTATTCCCATTAATTCCCATTTGCTTAATTGCAAGTTAATCATCTATTCTCTTTAAGGATTTATTGGTAGTTACTTAGGAAGCGCAACACTGTTTTGTTATGTACATCTGTGTTCCTGATTAGCAGGAATACAAGATCTCGCTCTTCCTGTCTAACAGAATGACAGTCTGCCTTGTTTACATCACGGGTGGCCGGCCGCCATCGTGTCCGCCGACCTGCTGATTGGCTCCCGCTGTGTCCAATCACATTCAATTTTTTTATTGACAACAAAAGGAAAAATGGCACAAAGTACCAGCCAAAACATGAAAAACAATCAGGGTAATATAAACATGATAATGTCCAGAATGACGGTATAAAACCATGGTGTGTGCATATATGGGAGAATGATGGTAATATATAAACACATATACGCTAAAAATGTAAAGTCCCAAAAGGTGATGGAAAGTTCAAATGGAGATGACACTAGGCACCAGCGGCAGCTCCCTTGGGAGTTGAAGCAAAAACTCTGGAAGGCAATATGGAGAAAAACAAGGTGCGCCAATCTAAGTGCAGTATCCAGTACAACTTTATTTAATAAATGTAAAAAATGAACGGCCAAATGGCTACTCACAAAGGTCACGCTGGTTTTCATCCCATTCCGGCTTCCGGTGTCTGAGAGGATCCCTGCACTACCTTGCTGACACCAGGGCTCTCCCTCCATGTTATAGCCCCCATCGGCCGAGGACAGCACACCACGGACAGCCTCCGAACATCCTCCACAGTGCTGTTGCACAACTTTGGGACCCTATGGCCTATGGGCTATCCACATGTTCTTATATGCCTTATCCCACTGCACCTTTGTGAGTAGCCATTTGGCCGTTCTTTTTTACATTTATTAAATAAAGTTGTACTGGATACTGCACTTTGCTTTTTTCCAATTTTTTTTTTATTGGATATGCTTCATACCAGAAAGTAGAAATATATATTTTTCAAAATGTTTGGTCTTTTTTCATTTATTTTTATTTTTTTCATTTATATATAAAATATAAAAAACCCAGATGTGATCAAATAACACCAAAAGACAGCTCTATGTGTGTGAAAAAAAAAAATGAGATACATTTAATTTGTATACATGACCGTTAAAGTAGCACAACGTTGAATAGCAAAAATTCCCCTGGTCATGGTTAACAATATATGATATATGAAATTCATTTCTATTAGTGGATTATTAAATTTTTTTATAAATGTATGGGTGGAGGTAAAGTTTTGCTTTCACTAAAATACTTACCCACCAAGTAAATTCAGCTCAGTCCTGCTGTATTTCATCTTTCCACTGCCGAATGCCGGGTCCCACACCATCATTTTCCTAATTTACACCATCGGAAGTCATCTGTATCTTCTAGGTTCTTGCAGTCGACCTCTTGAAGCATACCATATCCTTCTTCTTCTAGAGCTGTGTAGAAGCTGAACCCTCCTGGGATATGTGATGTAACCATCCCAGGAGATTCCAGGAACAGGGTTCATTCTCATCCTAGGCAAGAATAAAGGCAAGGGGCAGGTGGACTCTAACAAAAAAGGGTAAATAAACACATGCAAAAGATTGTGGAAAGGGAAGAATACAATGGGGAAAGGTTTTTTTTTTCCTTTTAATGAAAGGTCTGCTTTAAACAAAACATAATGTGGTATTGTGACTAGTCTAATTCATTTTTGGTTAAAGGATAGGTTCACCTTTAGTAACATGTTATCCATAGGCGTGCGCAGGGGGTGTGCCAGGTGTGCACACTCTAAACACTAAGTTCAGATTCCCCCTACTGCCCAGGCTTACCCCTGTGTTGCACCTTTTACCCCAGCAGTGCTGATGACATCCCTCCTCTGCTCTCCCCCCAGCTGCTGTGGGGGATGTTTACAATGGAAAGTGGGGGAAGGGACTAGTAAATATGTAATTTACCTGCCTTATGAATGAACACTCATTGTGTTCATTCATAACTGATGCATAGTAAAATATGTTTACTATGCTTTGGTTTCTGAATGAACAGGAAGCCACTCAACACAAAGCACTTCCCATTCATTCACTCTCCAGTGCAGCTGAGGCTGCAGAGAAAGGCATGTGTGTTTGAGATTTGGGGTGCACACCCTAATACAATAGGCTGTGCACACCTATGATGTTATCCCCTTATTTAGGGTTCAGCATGTTACTAAAGAGCATCTGCCCACACCCCTCGATCCCTCCCTATGACAGCTGTCACATTTTAAAAGCAGAGAGGATGTGTGGGGCTCTGCCCACACAGCAGCGTCATTCATTCATTCATTCATTCACAGAGTTCTGTGAATGAATACACTGCAAGTACCGTCCACATCATGTTAGACTGCTTGTAGTTCTCCACGAACTGTGAGGACACTGGGGAGCACTCTCATAGTTCATTGAATCTTCCTGCTCCTCATTAAATGTCTGCCTATACAGGAGGTGCAGACAGGCTGTACTGGGAGTCTGCAGAAGCCTGACATTGCACCTGCTATCAGCAGATAGCTCTGCAGTTTCCTGAAAAAAATGCACATTTTTTTACATGCAAAAATATGTGCATTTAGTATATTTTTTAAAGGTGAACTTATTATTTAGCTACTGTACATACTAGTAATTGCCTCAGTTGTATTTTAGCATGTTCCTATCTGGTAGGGACTACAACGCTTGAAAGTAACATTGCAGTTAGGATTTTTACTGTCTATAGCTTGTTTCTACTTTATACTTTTATTACAATATAAAGTGTGTTCTCAGGGCCCTAAAACTATTGAATATCCAGTGTATTCTGAGTTTCGCGATAAGCTAAAAAAATAACAAGAGAGCGTAGAAAACGGTCATTGTAAAATCTGCTCTCAATGTGTCTATAGGCTTTCATAATATGACAAATCCATATTTTAATTCAGACCAAACAGCTGCAGACCACCATTAGTGAAAATACATTTTGTGCTCAGATACTACCATTGCACTCCACTATACTTGAAATTGCTGAAGGTGACGGCTGGAGATGTGTTGCAGCATTAAAATGATGTGGAAAAGAGATTAACAAGGATTAAAAGAGGTTGCTGAAAGACAAAGATACTCCCACTTTATATTATTGAAAATGGTATATGAAAATGTATAATTGATATTTGCATGCAGTACTTCTTGATGAATTAGAGGCAGAGTTGTGACCTTTTCTGGGCCTTTTTTTCTCTTTCATGTAAAAACATTAGCAAGAATTCTTCTTTGTACTGGCCAGACTAGGAAAGCACCAGCTGGGTGCCAACCCTAATAAAAAGCTATGTTATTCCTTAGGAAAGATTTCAATATAAAGTTACAAAACTGCATTCATTGTACAGCAAAAAAATGCACAGACTTCCATCATGTTACAATATAACAGGGTTATTTCTGCTTGTTTTTTGCTCATCAGTCTTGAACTTCCACTTTCTCAAACATGAGATTTTTGAAGCATTCTTGAAGCATTCATCGGTCCACTACTGTACCAAGGAGATTAATTGTTTGCCCCCAGCAGTATCTGACTTTAGTTTGAACATTTCATTCTGTGCCTCTAATTCCCATCACCTTAAAGTGGAACTCCAGGCTCCTTCTGAAAAATTTTAAAGTCAGCAGCTACAAATACTGTAGCTGTTGACTTTTAATATTAGGACATTTACCTGTCCACGAATGCAGTGGTTTCTTCAGCCAAGCCGATTGTTCCATCGGCTCTCGGTGCTGCTGCCACCATCTTGGCTAAGGGAAACTGGCAGTGAAGCTTTGCTGCTTCACAGCCAGTTCCCTACTGTGCGTGAAGCGCACTGCGCTTTGTTATTGGCCTGGGGAAGGAGGAGGGGGGCTGAACTTCTGGCTGAGATCACCATGGCAATGGCAGCCCGAACTAGGAGTGGGTATCTATCAAAATCAGGTACCCACTCCCCCCCTGAAAGGTGCCAAATGTGGCAGCGGAGGAAATGTCTGCAACTAATGATGTCAGCCATTTAAAGGTTTGACAGTTTGTTTGAGAACACAGCCAATGTCACAGTTACATTCCTGTCATGTTCTAGGAATGTAAATGTTGTTTTATTCTGTTTAATTGATGGGTTTAGTTGCACTTTTGGGTTTGCTTCCTCTAAGGCCTGGTTCACACCAAATATGGCAGTGGAGTTGGGGAAGAGCCAAACAAGTGGAGCTTCACTTTTTGTGTGGAGCTTCGCTTTAAGTGGAATTGTGATGGGGCAATGTAGGGACCAGTTCTCCTTCTCCTTTAAAGCGGAACTAAACCCTCCTATTGTTTCAGCCAAGGAAGCTGCCATCTTGGCCTCTGCAACTGTCATGATGCTGCACATGTAATCAGTAATGATGCCAGCCATGTACTGCCACTTTTAGAGAATACAGAACCAAGTATCGTTTTGTGGTGCTAAACCATTTGTATGGAACATGTTGATGATAAAAAGAAAAGCAGTAGCAACAATAGAATCCCAGCAATAGATCCCCACGCAACAATAGACTACCCCAGCAACAATAGATTCCCTGCAGCAACAGTGAACTACCCACATCAAAATATCACACCCAGTAACAAAATATCCACCCAAGCAACATTAGACCCCCCCAGCAGCAATAAAAGATCTCCCAGCAGGCAGCATCAATAGATCCTCCAGCAGCCAGTAAAGATAGACTTCTCTCTCAACAGTAGATCCCTTCCAGCAACATAAGACCCCCCCCCCCCAGCAGCAACAGATTCACCATCAGCAACAATAGACACTCACACAAAATCAGATCCCCACCAGTGACAATAGATCCCCCAGCAGCCAACATAAATAGACCCTCCAGCACACCCCACACCCCATGCTATTATATACATTCAGTTCCGGAGGTGCCGGAACTGCGTTCCCCCGCGTTCCCGCTGAAAAAAAGCCCTGTTTTTTTTAAACTGTTAAATCGATGGATTTAGTTCTGCTTGGGTCCGCTGCCGCTAAGGCCTGGTTGACACCTCTGCAGTTTGCTTTTGATCTGTTTCTGCGGTGGTTTTTGCAGTGCGTTTTTGCACAAGCATTTTTCAAGAATTTTTGATACATTATGTGCTTTGGCTTTTTTATGGTTTTCTTTTGGCCAATTCCTTGTTGGGCAGATTAAAAAACGCAAAACACAAATAGCAGCAACATTTTATTTGAGCCCTGACTATGCCTTCCAAAACCTCTTCTCATACACAGTTGCCTAAGGATACAAATGTTGCTAGGTTACCAGCCCACAGCTTCAACGGCCAATTAGTGCATCAAAGCATATTTACTCTATCACAAATATGTTAATTAAATGCATGTGTACCTCATTAAATATATATACATACATTAGACATATGGTACATAGAGATTATAGGAGCAGCATTAGAGCAATAGCAATCTATCTCCCCTTATATTATTATCGACTTGGCTTCACTGTTGTCTGCATTATATGAATAAATGTCATGGGATTATAGTTAGGAGCATTGGTACAGTGTGAATGAAATCTGTTTACACTGTTCAAAAAGATTTTTTTTAAAGATACCCAGAATGTGATGCAGCATAGAGCACAATAGTTAATTCTACGTGGATACGTAAAAATGTTTGACTATTTGCAAATGTTTTTTGACATGACCTAAAGTGTTCCTTGTTATAGTTCTTTAACAACCACCCATTCTCATCGACCAGCAGAGACCAAAAAAAAAAAAAAAGAAAGAACTGAGCTGTAAAGAAAAAAGCTGTGTGGACCCATCAAAGTCACATAATCATCTCTTTTTCAATTACAGGGTTCTCTCTTCCATGTTAAGGACTGCAGACTTAATACCACAGTCTGCATTTTATGAATGGGGCTCAACATGCAGGCCACAGTACTAAGAAATACTGTTTGCATAATGAAGAGTGGATAGCAATATCTTCTCACAGTTAGCAATCAACCCCTTGGATTATAAGAATTTTGAAGAATATGGGAACATGACAGTCCATTTTCAGCTTGTTCTATATGTGATTCGGGGGACATGCAGTGAGGTCAGTGGCTGGTGAGGCACTGGCTAGTATTAGAGCCAGATACACACAGGTTACATACACCATGAACATTAGAGCGAGAGCAATAATTTTAGCATTAGACCTCCCCTGTAACTTTAAACATGTAACCTGTAAAAAAATGTAAAGCGTCGCCTATGGAGATTATTAAGTACCGAAGTTTGCCGCCATTCCGCAAGTGTGTGCAATTTCAAAGCATGACGTGTTAGGTATCTATTTACTCGGCTTAACATCATCTTTCACATTATACCAAAAAATCGGGCTAACTAGCTAGTGTTTTTTTTTTATATTCATGAAACAGTTTTTTTCCAAAAAAACACGTTTAACAAATTGCTGCGCAAATAACATGTAACATAAAAAGTTGCAACGACCACCATTTTATTTCCTAAGGTGTCTGATAAAAAATAATATTTAATGTTTGGGGGTTTATGAGTAACTTTTTTAAGCAAAAAAAGATGATTTTTATATGTAGGAGAGAAGTGGTAGAATTGGCCTGGGTGGCAAGTGGTTAATCACCATAAGTAAGTAAAAAAACAATTAATTATCATATATTGTTTTTAACCACTTCTCGCCCACCATATAGCAATATGACGTCGGGAAAAGGGTTCTGTTAACCTGAACGGATGTCATATGACATGGTCAGAATAACAAGCTGGCGCGTGTCCGTGGGGTCGCGCAGTGCGGCGATCGGTGGTGCTGTGTGTCAGTCTGACACACCACAACACCGATCTTGGTAAAGAGTCTCTGATGGAGACTCGTTGCCACGTGATCAGCTGTGTCCAATCACGGCTGCTCTCCTGATGGGGGCTGTACTGATTGATTATCAGCACAGCCCCCCTGAGGATGCCGACCTAGGACCACCAGGGATGCCACCAGGACCACCAGGGATGGCCACCACTGATGACCACCAGGTATGCCACCCTTGGCCACCAGGAATGACAATCTGTGGCCACATATGATGTCAATGCGTGTCCACATATTATGCTAATTAGTGCCCATCAGCAATACCTGCCAGTGTCTCCAAAGAAGTGATTCCCATCAGTGCCATCTATCAGTGTCCATCAGTGTCCATCAGTGCCACCTATCAGTGCCCATCCATGCCCATCAGTGCCCACCTATCAGTGCCCATCAGTGCTGCCTATCAGTGGCCATCAGTGCCACCCATAAGCACCCATCAGTGCTGCCTATGAGTGTCCATCAGTGCCGCCTATGACTGCCCATCAGTGCTGAATATCAGTGCCACCTTTCAGTGCCCATCAGTGCCACCTATCAGTGCCCACCAGTGTCGCATATCAGTGCCCATCATCAGTACCCATCAGTGCCACCTCATCAGTGCCACCTTATCAGTGCCTGTCAGTGCAGTCTCATCAGTGCCCATCAGTGAAGGAGAAAACATACTTATTTACAACATTTTATAGCAGAAACAAAGAAAATCTTTTTTTTCGGTCTTTTTTTATTTGTTTAGCAAAAAATTAAAAAAACCCAGAGGTGATCAAATACCAGAAAAAAGAAAGCTCTATTTGTGGGAACAAAATAAAAAAATTTGTTTGGGTACAGTGTAGCATGACCGCACAATTTTCATTTAAACAGCGACAGCGCTGAAAATTGACTTGTGCTACTGGGAACCTTTTTTTTATTATATTATATGTTATAATATAATAATTTATTATTTATCTATTTACTGTGAAATTACTGGTTTGAAGTTATAACTTTAACCACTTCAGCCTTGGAAGATTTGACTGCTCAATGACCAGGCGATTTTTTGCGATATGGCACTGCGATACTTTAACTGACAATTGCATGGTCATGCAACGCTGAACCCAAACAAAATTGACATCCTTTTTTCCCCACAAAAAGAGCTTTCTTTTGGTGGTATTTGATCACCTCTGCGTTTTAATTTTTTTTGCGCTATAAACAAAAGAAGATCGACAATTTTGAAAGAAATACAATATTTTTACTTTTTGCTATAATGAATACCTACATTTTTTATCAAAAAAACATTTTTTTTCCTCAGTTTAGGCTGATATGTATTCTTCTACATTTTTTTGGTAAAAAAAATGCAATAAGCGTATAATGATTGGCTTGCACAAAATGTATAGCATTTACAAAATAGGGGATATATTTATGGCATTTTTATTATTATTATTTTTTTACTAGTAATGGCGGCGATCTGCGATTTTTATCAGAACTGCAAAATTGTGGCGGACAAATTGGATACTTTTGACACATTTTTGGGACCATTGACAATCATACAGCGATCAGTGCTATAAAAATTCACTGATTACTGTATAAATGTCACTGGCAGGGAAGGGGTAATCACTAGGGGGTGATCAAGGGGTTAACTGTGTTCTCTCACTGTGTTCTAACTGTAGTGGGGATGGGACTGTCTCGGAGGAGAGGGAGATCGGTGTTCATACATAGTATGAACGCACAATCTGTCTCTACTCCCCTGAGAGAACCGGGATCTGTGTGTTTACACACACAAATCCCAGTTCTCGCTCTGTCAGGAGTATTCACGGGAGCCCGGCAGTCATCGTGCCCGCTGAGCACTCATGCGCGCCCCTATTGGCCAAAAGGTGAAGCAACGTAAGGTAACGTCTTTCACCCAGCCGTGCCATTCTGCTGCAGTAAAACTGCGCCGGCTGGTCGGCAAGCGGTTAAACTTAAGTAATTTGTCAATTAAGTCACCTGCTTGAGTACAGTTTTTGAGAATATAGTAAATTACCTTAATCACTTCAATACCAGACACTTTCCAGATACTTTCCACCCCCCCCGACAGTGCCCCCCTGCCCTCTGACGGGTAGCCTCCGGATGCCAATTTGAGCATTTTTTTCTGGGTATTTGGCCCAAAAATCTCAGAGGAGTCTGGGGGCATGTACATGGCTTTGGGTTCCTAGGAACTTTCTTCGGGTGGATACCAATTCCATTTAATTAGGAACTAGGTTTGTCTCTCTTGTTTCCTGCAGTCCAGGATTGATTTTACCACAAATTCTGTGTCCTCTCCAATAATCACTGGTGACGGAGGTGGCTCCGCTCTTCCTGGAAATGGATCTGGAACAGTTGATTAGGGCAAGGAGGTGTGAAAGACCAGATGGATCCTAAATGAGTCAGGCAGAGACAGAGACATTTCGTACACCACTGGGTTTATTTCCCATTTGGTCCAAAAGGGCCCAATATACCTTGGTCCTAGCTTCCGAGAAGGACAGGCCAATTTCAGGTTGGCAGTAGACAATGGTTGCTGATGTCTTCAAGACACCATCATATTAAGTTTAAGTGTCCCCGTCAGGGTAATTAAAAAAGTATACAAGATGATTCTTTCCACTTGGTGACCTACTAATGTGAGCATCAACTTTTGATTGTGTATACATGTTGGTTTTTTAACTTTATTGTTTTGTTTGCAATCATTGCTCAATGACTAACTGTAATCTTCCTTGTAGTTTACATGTGCAGCATCCATAAAAGTTATCTCCTGAAGAAGCTATTTTTATAGGGAAACATGTTGAGTAAACTGGAATAACTGCCAAAATACACGTAAACACTTTCTTTTATTAATGTTTATATTATTTTGTATTAACAAAATTGATACATTTTATAAAATTACTGTCTTTTGTATATTGCGCCAAACAAAAAGCCCCACTCTTTTTTCTATTTGCATATTCTATTATCACCAGTGGTACTAGAGACTTCCAAACACTCAGACCCTCTGTTCTAACACACTAATAAAAGCTTGGGTTCCAGTCAGTAGATAAGCCCCACCATTCCACATTACATACACTGAGAGAAGGGATGGAATGATGATATCACAGTTTACCATGTAGAACTCTACTGTATAGCTATTGTGGCCAGGGGGCTTGCCATCCACAAACTGTTTAATAGCCCTAATTAGATTCTAGAGAGATTCCAAAGATGGGATGGGAAGTTTCAGCTGATCTTAAAAGAGCTTGACGGTAGCCTGATCTATAGGGTCATGAGAGTATATTTTCACATAATGAGTCTCAAGGATCTTTAATATACTCTGTGGAGAAGTTTTGTGGTCCCCAGGTCATCTTTTAAGCTAAAATGTGGGACGGTTTATAAGGGCCCTTACTTAAACACGCAAGGAGTTTCCTGATTTCATTACCAAATTTGTAAAGTTGTAAATCAATATATGTACGTTTAAATTGTTCCTGGTGTTCTGCCCAGAGATCAAAATCACACTTCGCCGCATGCCAGGCTGACTTGTGAGCTAGCGTAGGGGTAGTAGAGAACAATATGTGAGCAGCATGTAATGCATCACTGGCTTTACGATAGTTCTGCATGGAGGAATCTTTAAGCGAAGTGATGTAGGCTATGATTTTGCTGAGGACAAAGGCCTTGCCCACCTCTCAGAACAAATTGTGATCATGGGCATGTTCTGCATTATTAGCTTTGTATTCACATCAGGCAGAATGCAGGACATTGAGACAATCCTCCTTTTGGTTCAAATAGGCCAGATATTGCCATAGTTTAGCACCCGTTTGAGTCATAGAATCCAGCAACATAGGAAATAGGGTTATGATTCGAAAAACCCAGGTCATGGATGGTGGCGTCTTGAACACTGGAAAGAAAGGGTTCCATGCATAATAGATAGTCTAACCTGGCAAAGGAATCCTGGGATGGAGAATAAATTGAAGTGCTGAGATTATGTGGAAGAGAGGGGTGGAATAGAGGGGTGAGAGGGGGGTCAGTATGTAGAGAAGGCACAGAGACCGGCCCGTTGACAAAATTTCCAATCCTTGGCCGAATGGACCACCAATTTAAAATTACTCCTAACAATATGAAGAGTATGAGGGTCCTGAAAATCTATACAGGGGTTTCAGTGAAGAAAGAAACACAGGGGTATTTGGAGCATAAATGTTGGTTATCTTGATAGTACGAAATGCTAAGTTTAAACACAGTGATATTTTACAGCCTATGTCACCCTGAACAACAGATTGGATTATATATGGGAGGCTCTTGTGAAGCAGGATAAGTACTCCTGCCAGTTTATGCATATGTTGGAAGTCCGCCTCCGCTAAATGCCCTTCCTGCAGCAATTCGATATCTAACCCGAGGAGCTTTAAATGTCGGAGCACCCAGTCCATCTTTGATGCTGAAGTGCCCTTTGATCCGAAGGCCTTTCTGTTGGGTCTCCCACCGGTCTCTCTTTCTAAAGTGTCCAAAAAACTCATGTCACATGTCTTAACTGCAGCTCGATGTCTGGTGGCCCTAAATTGGAAACAGAGAGAACCCCCTTCATTATCCAAGTTGCACTCCAGGATCAGAGATGTCAAAAGAATGGAATATCTGACAGCCTCTCTGAATGACACTCTTGAGAAGCATAAAAGAATATGGGAACTTTGGGTCATCTTGGAGAACCCCATAACTTAATGCCTCGTCCCTCAATTGCCTTTGATTGGTTCTTTTTTCTCCCTCAAGAGACTCCGGGCTCTGGAGGCGGATGGCTGTCCTTTCCTCTTCTGCACTCTCTATTGCTTTCCTACCCTTCGTATTCTCTCTGTCTTACTCTTCTCCTCTTCTATTTACTTTTGTTTCATTATACAAGGTAAAAATGCTGTACTATCTGAGTACCATAATGACTATGTAGTCACTTGACGGTTGTTAGTCAAGCTAGTTATGTATTTTCCTGTACCATTAATCATCTGTTTGTTAATTTTATACCAGAAGTACTTATGCTGCTACAAACTGTATCTCCTTGTATCTTATGTTGTCAACTCCTTATTTTCTTGGAAAATCAATAAAAATTGTCAATTTAAAAAAAAAAAAAAATGTCGGAGCACCATCATTCGCTTTATAGGTGAATGCAACCCCTTAATTTTCCAGGAGACAACTTTCTTGGTCTATTAAAATGGAATGGAAATATGGGGCCTAAACCAGAAAGTGACATGAGCTATATGAGCCTTTCTCTCAAGCTAGATAATATAATATACAGACAAAAAAATGCAAGAAAATGTAAGGTGAGTGAGCCTTACTAGCAAATAGGTAGCAAAACAAGTAGAGAAAACATGAACCAATATAAAAAAGTGTGGGTAGCATGGGCTTCACTTTTTTTTCACATGAGGGCCAAATAAATCCTAGGCTCCCAACAAGCTTGATAACAAAGAAGCCAACTCCCCCAGAAAACTAGAACATCAATCGCCACATCCCTCCGCAACAATACAGTGTACCAATATACCATAAAAATTGGCACAGGCAGATACAGTCTGCTCTGCCAGGTCTGATAAGAATAGACATAGTCTCATGGCAGGGCAGAACGAGAAATCAAATAACCACTGTTAAACTTTAGGTGCTTTGTAATTTGTGGGAAAGGAAAGCCTTGCGGGCGGGAGAGTTATCCATGGGCATTAAGAGTTTAGCAGATTGGAGAAATTGTTCAGCTTCCGCAGGTGAATGAAATTAATGTTGCTCTGCTTCTTGAGTGATTAAATGCAGAATGGCAGGGTAGGCAAGCATGAACTTGATATGATTATGAAGTAGTGTGGAACAGATAGGAGTAAAAGCTTTTCATTTGCGTGATACTTCCTGTGAATAGTCAGCAAAAATCTGCAAATTGTGGCCATCATTTTTTAGAGCAGGCTGTCGGCGATAATGATACAGACCTCATTCACATGCAGATCTTTATGTATTATTTCAATACAGTTTTATTTTTTTTAGATTTATCCAGAACTGTGTAACTTATGTTGTATTGGTGTCTGCTAAGAATGATTTTTGTGTATTTTAAAAGAAAAATATTGTTTCAATATTCTCGGGGTGGGGGCTGTCAGGTAGGTAGTATGGGGCCTTGTGATTTCTAACAGCAGCCCTGACTATAGAAGTCATATTAGAATTGATAAATGATTGCATTCATAATAAATTTCCATTGCAGTAAAGTTTTTTCTTTTAATATATTCAGTACAAAATGCAATTTTATATTCCTAATGCTTTATAAAAATTACACAAAATCTGATGGCACAGCTAAACAGGTCTACAGCTAAACAGGGAATTTTAGTAGCTCAAACATTCTATTAAAAAACATGTATGATTGATCAATAAAAGTAGTTAGTGATACTCATAATGATATAGGAAAATTATTCCTAGTGTGTTACCTTCAGAAGTGGTATGTAGTAAAATGAATCTTGCATGAACATGCAATACTCCATTCTATGCGATATATGCAAGCTTCTAATTGCTATTTGTGTAGCGTACACTATAGGGGCTATTTGTTCAATTTAGGTAGTTTTAAGATCACCCTTGTAGCCCCAACCTTAAGGAAAAAAATGCATGAATATAAACATTATGCCTGACCAGGATTTCTGTGTATAAATATTTTGAAAATTTTGCTATGCATTTTAATATCTCAGAATCTCAAAGTGTAATTTGCTGTGCTGAAAGTGATACTGTGATTTCCATCAAACACTTTCAAAAGTAAAAATGAGATGCAACCTCTGATCATGTAGCACTTGTGACAGGAACTTGAAAATCACCACTACCACTAAACCCCATGTGAAAACTCATCGGAAAGAAGTACCTTACTGCATGAAAGAGGTCAATATGCATTCAGAAATTATCCTCCTGGTTGGAGTATGAGGGTCTCAGATCTTCAAAACCTCCTCCATTCCAAAACGGTTGACATGAAAGGAAAAGTGGAAAGGAAGCTCCAATAGTATATTACTCCTTTTATTAATATGTTAAAATCATCCATGTATATTGATCTCTTTCGTGCAGTGAGTGAGTGAAGTTTTCACCTGGGGTATTGATAGCAGTAGTATTTTCGCTCCATACAATTACCTTTTCTTTTTTGGTGGCTCTACTGAATGGACTTGATACTAGTGCAGACTATATTGTTATTGTTTAATATCTGGCAAAAATAACACGTTTTCCTGTATAGCCCTGTCTTTGTAACTCTGTTTCAAGCTACCAACAAACAGGTTTAGGTACAGTATATTGTTTTTTTTTATAGAGGCTCAGCTACTGTATGTTGCATATTGAAATAGATCAAGGTAATTCTTAACAGCCAAATCCCTAATGACTTTGTTAAAAACGGTCACCACTGAGTAATTTGGTAAAAGGCTGTGTCGGATTGCTCTCCAGCAGGTAACATGCCATGTGCTCCAAATGAGCATTGGAGTTCATATATATGAAAAAAAGAAATAAAGGACTGATGTTAGTTTAGGGTCATGTGATTCCCGTTTTTCTTCTTTCCACACCCACAATTGTTTTGGTATTGCATTTACTTACAATTCATTAGTGCCACAGTTTTAAAAAATGTAGTATGTTTAATCTTTCATTTTTTTTAAAACTATGATTATGCAATGAATACTCCAGCTAATGATTTAATAATTTAACACCATAATTGAATAGCAATGTTTGTGATTAATTAATACTGAAATGAGTTCAGTATTTAAATCAAAGCATAACATTAAGGTTAAGAGAGGTAATGATAGTCTATGCTCTGTAATTTCATCCTTTTTTTCTTTGTAGATTTTCTTTTTTTCTTACATGCCCCATAAGTACAGTGCAGATTCAAGCAAATTGATCGAGTAGCTTTGAAATAGTCTCAGTGGATGACAGTTGATCCATGTTGCCTTGCCAACATGGATGCCATTTTCTTTTGACTCTCCTCAGATCCAGAGGAATTTGTATACTTTTATCTGTTTGCAAATAAGGTTTACAGCAAATCTCTTCCAAATCCCCTACAGAGTTTTTGCCAGCACACAGAAAGCAGAATTTATATTCCTGTTAGTTGTTGACACGTGACTTCCTTCTAATAGAAAAGTACACAAATTTACTGTATATCACCTTTATGTGTCCAATATTTATTTACATCTTTAGCTGAACATTCACTGAATTCAAGATGATACACAGGCACAAAAGAAAATACCTAACTAGATAGGTTAGTCTTAGATCTTGGATGCCTGTAGATGTAGCGATTTTAGTGTTAGGGTGGACTTCCACTTTAACATATTATTCTTTCACATATTACCTAATTTCTATGTATCCAAGCATTTTAAAATTATATTTCAAGTTGATACTTAACTTCAAAGTTCACCTTCCCGATCATGTATCATATTTCATCCATATTTAGTGTAACATGCCACCCACCCTAAAACCATGCCTTATTCTTCACCCTGCTGGATCCTATCAGGTTTGAAATGACATGCCTGTGCACGGCACCACATGCTTAGCCACATCATTCATTCACATGAATCTGTGTATGAAAAATTATTGAGACAGAGGATTCAAAGGGGTTGATTTACTATAGGCAAGTAGACTGTGCACTTTGTGAAGTGCTATTGCACTCTGTAACTGCATTTGCTCCAGAGCTTAGTAAATGAGGTAAAGCTTTACTTTGCAAAGAATACCCAATCACATGCAAGGAAAATTTAAAAAAATGCATTTTTGCTTGCACATGATTGGATGATGGAAGTAAGCAGAGCTTCTGCTCATTTACTAAGCTCAGGTGCAACTATTTGCCTAAATCAACCCCATAGTCCTCAATGAGGTATTATGACATGTAACTTAAGATCTGTAGGGGCAGCATTCCTCTGCTGCCAGAAACATGGGAGAGCCAGGGGCTTTCATTCCTCCACCATCATTAACTGCCCTATATATTTGTTAATCAATACTAGGCAGTGACATCATCTGCTCCTCTTCTGCAGTCTCACGTGTATCAATGCCACGCACATGCTGCATTAGTGACGTCCTCTTTGGGCGTCACTTGGTTATCTCGGCATTCTTCCATCTAACTGATGTGCTGGCGGGAATAAGTTTGGCACCATTGATGGGCAGACGCTTCCCGCCCGTCATCACGCTTGCGTGATGTTGGTGCGTGTCTGCCCTATTTGATCGGCCCACCTGGGCGTCCCCACTCACAGTTGACCAGTTGACTGGTTTGCACTGCCTGCTTCACATCACACCAATACTCGGTATCCATTACTTAAGGGTAATTCCAGAAGTCACGGTCTCTCTATACTCTTCTACTTCACTCTCTTCACCTTATACTTATATTGATTATCTATGATCATCACCTAACACGTGTATCTCTTTTCACAATTCTCTTAATGCTACTTGTTCACTCTTACAGATTTTACTAGCCATTATTGGCACAATACTCAATATACTATATTTGTTCACTGGCTGGGGGCCTTTCAGTGTGGGCCTGTTGTTCCGGGCGGACATTTGCACCTCAGCTCCCAGGGAGGCTTGATGTTGTGACTCCTGCATACCAGGATTATTCGAGTTCAGCATTCCAGTGGGATGTAAGTTTATGGACTTGACCATCTCTTTTTTCTATATAAACCTTTTTACATATAGTATTTTCCATATCATGGGCCTTTAATTTAGAACACCTTTTATTACTAACAGACATTCAGCATCCACTCCTGATGAGTCGGTTCACCGACGAAACGCGTTAAGCTTTTGAGGATGTAACCCCTCACACTTCCATCAATATTTTTACAATAATATTTTTATGAATTTACTGTATATTACTAGTTCTATTTCATCACACCTATGAAATATGTATAACTGTTTCCATGTTATGGTAATCATGTTTTACATTCTGTTTATATGTATGCTATGTATTTTCCAAGATGTCTGCATATGCACTGAGTAATTATTTGTCATATACAACGTTATGTAATTTGACATTCATGTATAATAAATTCTTACTCTCATGTTGTGCTTGAGCCTGCCTCATTTAAAGTCCCATACTCTCTTATTATTTTTTGAATTTAGATTAGCGATGGAGGCCTATAACCCCTTTCCTTGTGCGCTTCATTTAAAGTCCCAGTATATGGAAATATATATTCCCCCCCTTCTTTGCTCTTCTGCACCTCAGCCACTCAGAGTCTTTCTAGTAGTTAATGGCAAAAATGCAAGGCAGTTCCTGAGTGGGGGATGTAAGGGAGTGCCTGACTCTCTTATATTTCCAGTAGGAAAGTTGGTCTTGCCTCTCCAAAAGAACACACAGCAGCAAATGCTACTAAAGTGCATTGCAAAGTCCTAAGCCGGCATACAGGCATAGCTATAATTACAGATGATTGGGTTTACACAAACTGGCCCACAGGACTTACTAACAACTCTTGGAATTTAGCTTAAGGCTCTGTTTACACTTAGCAGGTGTGACGGACCATGCATGCATTTTGATGTGGTTCTACACATCATGTTAGGGAAGCCCATTCATTTCGAGCCCTGCAAAAAGGGCTTCATGTTTTTGTGCATTGTGGAAAAGCATGCAAAAAAAAAATAGAAAATGTGAATGAAGCCTAATGTTGGCCATTACTGAGAATGAGAAAAAAATGAACTTTTTATGTTATTTTATGTTGTCTTAAATTTTTGTTTTATTTAAGCAGCACACAAGCTAATATTTGCTGAATGACTCATATGTGTTTTATTATTATAATAAAGCATTTAAAGGCTAAGGCCCTCTGTGCTAGTTTCAGGTTGAGCAGATTTTTTTCTGATTCAACGAACCTCCTTTAAAAAAAGCTTTTCCCCAGTTCCCTTATATTTAACTTAAATGGCTCAAAACCATCATAGTTTATTTTAACTGCTAGCCGTCCGCTGCACGAACATTTACGCCGGCAGAATGGCACGGACAGGCAAATGGGCGTACAGGTACGTCCCCTTAAATTTGCCACCGCGTGGTCGCGTGCGCGCTGCCGGAGGCGCACGCAGCCCTGCCGTGAGCTCCGTGAGTGTGATCGAGGGTCCTGCGGACTCGATGTCCGCGGGGAAACCCGCGATCATCTCATGGAGAGAGGAAGAATGGGGAAATGCTGATGTAAACAAGCATTTCCCCATTCTGCCTAATGACACTGATCACAGCTCCCTGTGATCGGGAGCGGTGATCAGTGTTGTATCATGTCACACATAGCCCATCCCCCTACAGTTAGAATCACTCCCTAGAACACACTTAACCCCTGCAGTGCCCCCGGTTAACCCCTTTACTGCCAGTCACATTTACACAGTAATTAATGCATTTTTAATCCAACTGATTGCTGTATAAATGTGAATGGTCCAAAAATAGCACCAAAAGTGTCTGATCTGTCTGCCATAATGTCGCAGTCATGATAAAAATTGCTGATCGCCGCCATTACTAGTAAAAAAAATTATTAATAAAAATGCCATAAAACTATCCCCTATTTTGTAGACGCTATAACTTTTGCGCAAACCAATCAATAAACGCTTATTGCAATTTTTTTACCAAAAATTTGTAGAAGAATATGTATCGGCCTAAACTGAGAAAAAAATATTTTTTTATATATTTTGGGGATATTTATTATAGCAAAAAGTAAAAATAATGTGTTTTTTTCAAAATTGTCACTTCTTTTGTTTATAGCGCAAAAAATAAAAACCGCAGAGGTGATCAAATACCACCAAAAGAAAGCTCTATTTGTGGGGAAAAAAGGACATCGATTTTGTTTGGGAGCCACGTCGCACGACCGTGCAATTGTCAGTTAATGCGACACAGTGCCGAATCGCAAAAAGTGCTCTGGTCTTTGGCCAGCCAAATGGTCCAGGGCTTAAGTGGTTAAGGAAACATAGGATATGTGGGGACTTTGTATTATCTGGTAGTTTCACATTATTTAAACAGTCTTTTTAGGGCTTGAAATACTCACATATTATTTTCCACATGCTGTATAAATTTGCCATATCACAAAGTGCAGTGTTTTCTTTGCTGTGGGAACTCTCCAAATAGGGAACGGGGGGGGCTTTAACGTAATATACTGGCACAGCCTGATTTAAATAATATATCTTACAGTTCTTAATTTTATTAAAGAAACATTGGACCAAAGGGTGAGTACATGGATTGAAAACTGGCTACAGGGGCGTGTCCAGAGGGTGGTGATAAATGGGGAGTACTCGGAATGGTCCGGTGTGGAAAGCAGGGTCCCCCAGGGTACTGTCCTGGGATCAATCCTACTTAATTTATTCATAAACGACCTGGAGGATGGGATAAACAGCTCAATTTCAGTATTTGTGGACGATACTAAGCTAAGCAGGGCAAAAATTTCTCCGTAGGATGTGGAAACCTTGCAAGAAAATCTGAACAATATAATGTGGTGGGCAACTACATGGCAAATTAGGTTTAATGTGGAAAAATTTAAAATAATGCATTTAGATGGCAAAAACACGAATCTGCTCACTAGGAGGAGAGCCTCTGGGGGAATCTAGGATGGAAAAGGACCTGGGGGTCCTAGTAGATGACAGGCTCAGCAACGGTATGCAATGCCAACCTGCTGCAAGCAAAACCAATAGAATATTGGCATGCATTAAAAAGGGAATTACCTCCAGAGATAAAACGATAATTCTCCCACTCTACAAGACTCTGGTCTGGCCGCACCTGGTGTATGCCGTCCAGTTCTGGGCTCCAGTCCTCAGGAAGGATGTGCTGGAAATGCATCGAGTACAGAGAAGGGAAACAAAGCTAATAAGGGGACTGGAGGAACCTAGTTTTGAGGAAAGATTACAAGCACTGAACTTATTCACTCTGGAGAAGAGACGTTTGAGAGAGAATATGATGTACGAATGCTGTACTGGTGACCCCACAATAGGGATAAAACTTTTCTGCGAAAGGGCATTTAAAAAGACTCACGGCCATTCACTAAAATTAGAGGAAAAACGATTTAACCGGAAATTGCGTAGAGGGTTCTTTACGGTAAAATCGGTAAGATCATGGAATTCTCTTCCACAAGCAGTGGTTTCAGCAGGGAGCATAGATAATTAAAAAAAACTATTAGATAGGCACCTAAACAACCACAACATACAGGAATATAAAATGTAATATTGATATAAAAGCGCACACACACAGGTTGGACTTAATGGACTTGTGTCTTTTTTCAACCTCACCAACTATGTAACTATGTAACATAGGTATACTAACCATATTATAAGGGGAAAATACACAAGGCAAGTAATCTCTGCAAAATATATAGTATGGCATATGTTCTTCTATATTATACTATTTAAAAATCTTTTTTTAACCTAACAAAACAGATTAGCTTTTGTCTAGACAGCCTGCCAAGCTTAAAGTTTGCCCTGTATTTTAGGCAATCTGAAATTAAATGCTCAGACTATCTGCAATGAAAAAAATCTGCATATATCCTGCTGAGAATGCATTTTTATGTCTAGGGTCATTAATTTCCCATTAAAAATGCATTTTGAATATAGCTCTGGAAAAGTATTTTCCTATGGTAGATTGTTATGTAATCAATTTTATCTCAGCATTAAAGTGATGGTGTTTTTTTTTTATATAATATGTTGTTGATGTGGGTGAGGGATTTAACCAACTCTATTTATTTAAATATTTATTTTAAACACAGAAGATGATGTAATTGTTATTATGTAATAATAAAATATATATTTCATAACAACTCTATATTTACTGTTTTTCTGAGAAAGTGAAGCCTAAGCTAAACGGTAATATTTATCACAGTCCTCAATGGTCACCAGCAGTAAATAACAGGCAGACAGATGTAATGAATTATGCAATTTGAAAGAATAATTATGTTAGTGGTATTTCTATTAGGCAGTTTAAACTCAAATAAGACAGTCGACAAAGTTGAATGCAATAATCTTTAATGGGAAACATTATGTCTACTAAGGGCCACAACTATTTAATTCCATAAAACGAATATAGCAGTTTGTAAAAAAAAAAAATCATAGTAAAAATGCAACTTACATGATTTCATCTGAGAACAAGAGACCATATAGTATTTCTTAAAGTATTTTGTTACAAAATGATATAGAGAAATATAACTTTTATCACCTGCAGAACTGGTGGAGCATTATTTAGTTTTAAATCCCTAAACCAACTAAGATCAGCATTGTATCTAGCATGTTTGCTTAAAAGGTCAAATTCACCTTTTGCACAAAAGTGAATATGCGGACAATGGCCACAGTAGGTGAGCACTGAAAAATATTGATGTAAAAATGTAAGTGCCATATCAGTAGGTCAACCCAAAGTCTGTCTGAAAAGCTCACATCAGCACAGGAGTAAATACTCTCCCTTGTTCAAAACCACACATGCACAATGTACTCTTTCCCCATCATAGGAGCACTAACCTTAATGTTGCTGTGGCCAGTAGGCAAAAAATGACTTTGGGTACTACAGCAAAAACTATTACCACTGATTGTCAGATCCTTCCCTAATTATTTATGTATGTAAACAAAGTGCCTTGGAGATTCCTGGTGATGTCATTGACCACATGGGGTTAATAATGTCAGTTGGCATCACTGGTAATTTTTTACATTGAGCAGCCTGCTGGTGAGCTGTCTTTGTGTCAGGAGTCCATGTCTACATCACCAGACAATGTGATTTACAAAGGAATAATACTTTGGGACTTTTTTAAATAAAGAGTTTTTACAGTGTGAGTGCATTTATTTACATTTTTGTTGGCTTTTTTGCTTGAGGTCCTTCTCTAAATGCATAGCAATCAGTGGGGTTTATTTACTAATGTCAAATATACTGTGGACTCTGCAAGTGCAGTTGCATTAATTTTCCTTAGAGCTTAATGAATATGGTGAAACTTTGCTGATTTCCATCATCCAATCGCCTGCAAGCAAAAATGCAGTTTTCTTATTTTCCTTGCACCTGACTGGATATTCTTTACAAACTAAAGCTTCACCACACTCACTAAACTCTTGGAAAAAAAGTGTAACTGCACTTGTGAAGTTAACAGTCGATTTGCTTTTAGTAAATAAACCCCTAAATATTTCACAAACTGGAGTACTGGCTTATTTAGTCAGAAAGAGGGAGTTGGTTTCAGTGCAGAAGTTGGTTTTGATCCAAAGCTAAATCCATATCAGAATGTTATTAAGGGTAAGGGCCTAGTACGGAATTGCAGGGGAACACCATAAAAAAAAAGATGTAGGATTCCCCAAAATCCATTCCAGGCTTGTATCCTTGATAGGGTCCTGCTACGAATTTAGCTTTAAATTAGCTTTGATTTAAGATCAACCTTTGTACCTCAGAAGTTCTGTATTTCAGAAATTTCAATTTGTAAAACACATTGATTGCTATAGATTTAGAGGGGAACCCCAGGCAAAAAAACAACTCAGGGTTAAATTAATACCAGACTATTATTATGGATCCCTTTATGAGAATGAGTTAAATGTACCCCTTATTATGCATTTACCATAAAAGTAAATAAATACATCCAAAAAGTAAATGAAAAAAAATCTCACAGTGTAACTCAAGGTGGAAGGAAAGAAAATGGAATCATCTATAGGCTGCACATGCAATGTTAGTGCAGCGATCTCTCCTCTGTCCTAACACAATATGTAACAATATACTTATATAAATATACTTATGCAAATATATCAACACTACTGTGCTCTGTGCTCAAATATTAGAACAAAGTTCCTAAACATTAACATAAACAAAAACATAAAATGTTCATCCATGCACAGAGGTGATTGCTGGTATGTAATCACTCTCCTATAAATACTATTCAGTTCAGTGCTTGTGCATGCTGTCCATGGCAAATCTTGTGTTTAAGTCTCCACCATTCAGAATTCTCACTCACCAGATAACCATCAAATATAAACGTGATCATTCAGTCCACCAGGGATCCTGTGTCCACTATTATGATCTCCCCTTTCACTCAATCATGAAATAAGAAAATTCCATCATTGCACAACATATTTATTCAATTGATAAAAACAGCCAACCTAAAAGTGTCTTCTGATCGGCACTAAGTCTATCCAGCAATTAGTATGTATAGCAGTTACATCGCTTCATTCAAATAAGCCGCTGTGCGTTTCAGTCCTCGGATGTGGTGATACCAAGGGGCAGGAAATGACGTATGTGTTGCACCACTATGTCTCAACGTGTTTCGCATGAATAATGCCACATCAGAAAGGTAGCGGTGACATTTTTGTTAAGGTATATATACCCGTACTATTCGTGAATTATCCAATTATGTTGCGGTAATCCGTAAGCTCATCTACCGCCATTTTAACTAATCTCCATATGGGTAGAAATTGCAACTGCTTCTGATGAAATCTGGTCTATTTTTTCACAATATAAACTACTGATTAGTTGCTTGCCCCTATTTATATCAGTATGATTCCCTATTAATGTATAATCCCTTATGGGTCAATGAATAAGCAGAGATATGATAGATGGATACGCTTTTACAACATCAAAACCCCCTAAATTGCATCATGCTAAATTTGTAATTATATAAAAACATTATATATCAATACAACTGCTACCCATTCTATATTGTGTTCAATCCAATTGGATATATATCATCTTTAAATGATTCTGCTTACTATATGTGCCTACAATGTTTCCTAAACATTGCTGGATAGACTGCTGGATGGGATAGACTTAGTGCCGGTTGGAGGACACTTTTAAATGTGAGTTGGCGCTTTAGTGTTGATATATTTACTTACTTATATTTACTATACTTATCTTATACTTATATTTATAAGTATATTTGTATAAGTATAATGTTACATCATATATATAGATAGATAGATATATCTATCTATCTATATATAGATAGATAGATAGATATATCTATCTATCTATCTATATATAGATAGATAGATATATCTATATATATAGTGGAGTCACCTCAGCTGCAACTGACAACACAGGAATTCATTTTAATTTTATTTTTGATCAGACATTTTGCGCCACAAAATTTGTACAATTAGCACATATTGATCTCCCCGCTGTGCCTTTGGCTGTGAGTGCTAATTGGATGATGGTTTTCCATCATATCCCTTTGACAAAAGCTGGTCGTTAGAAAAAGCTTAAAATTATGAATATTTTTTATCATTAATGCATTACAGATATTAACAACAAAAACATGGTGTGTGTGTGTAGAAGACCCACAACATAATATTTCACTGAAGAAGAGATTGTTACCGCATGTATCAAATAAATTACGTTTGCACTATTGAAGAAAAAGGCCAAAAAAAAGCCCATTGGAGAACCTAGGAGACAGCTAAAAGAAACCCAAGTAGTAAATCAAATGAAATATTAATTCTGTTTCAAAAAGATAGTTGTTTAAAAAATGTCCAGACATTTGGTGGCATATCAATGTCCCCCCTACCCGCAAAGTACTCTAGATACTTTTGGCGAACTTCACGGGCGCTTTGGTGGATAAGCCAGGACAGCTTCAAGAGCCATCAGTGTTAGATCCGTTAAGAATACGGCCTCAGGCCCAACTGAGGCCACATAGTTTGCTGCATTTTTGTGCAAAAAGTTATGTAAAATGCAGCAGGCAAGAATTATGTGATTAAGTTTATATTCCGTCATGTTAATTGCAGTGAGGAATAGCCGGAACTGGCTGGCCATTATCCCGGAAGCATTCTCCACCACTCTTCTTGCTCTGGCCAGCCAGTAATTAAGAACTGGCTGCATCAGGTGTTCACCCAGACCAAATGCTTCATTAGCAACAGGAACTCATATGTTGCCGACACCACCGCCAACATCACAATACTATTAAACCCCTTATAGTTATAATAGTATGACCTCGAGTTGGGGGGTGGGACAATATGGACATGTTTCCCATCAATTGCCCCTCCACAGTTGGGAAAGTCCCAACGATCAGCAAAGTGGGATGCCACAGTCTGCCATTCCTGCGGCGCTGAAGGAAACTGTGGAGTCAAACAATAAAAAAAAAAATAGTCATTTTGCACATAAACATTGCAAGCAGATTAGACACAAACATTCTTGAAAGGTATATCATATAATGATGTACCTTTAAAGTCCCATATTCTCCACTTTTTTTTGTTTCACTAATTTTTTTTGGATGTTGGTACCAGTATTTTATGTGTTTATTTGGAGCTGACCTCTACCCTATTTACTTGACACAAACATTCTTGGCCAACATTAGTATTAACATTTATTTGAAGGAGTGTTTAAAGACAAAAGTATAAGGTCCACTTATCAGAATCCTCCCCCCCTCTGGTGGCCAATTGTAAAGATTTTAGGGGGGGAGATGTTTTGGACAGGTAATCCTCTCCATTTCATTGAGAGCTTAATGCATAAATAATGTGTTTTACTTTGGCCAGCCTTTCCTTATTACACTGTTGGCAGCCCACTGGACAGGTAAGAAGTGTCATAATACAAAAATAGAAATACACACTGTCCTAATTGAAGCACTTTTTTTACATTCTGCAATTACCTATCAAGATAATAGGAGAAAAAATACTTTAAACAGTACCATATTAAAGTACTCAGGCAGGCCCTTTCACTACATGCTTTGGGGAATTCATCCATAAATATGACCACAAAAGAGGTGGGTATAGTGTTTATGGGTTTGGCAAAGTCAGCAGATTTGTTTCGGTTGACTTAGCGGTTGGGGGTAGGGAGGGTTACAAATTATTTTTGTAACCAAAAAAAAGCCTCTGGCACTCTGCATTAATTTAAGCACACAAATAAAATTTGTACACATTTTAGGGGGTGTTTAGGGTAAAGCACTACTATGGAGCTGCCAAAATACATTGTTAAGTGACTAGACTAGGTGGATATGGGCCCGTTATAGCATGCTGGGGAGTTTAGTGAAGGCGAGTATGCATGAAGGACAAAAAAAGGAGCATTAAAAACTTCCAGCATGCATAAGGACAAAGGGGACATTCACAGCATATTACAATCATGGTAATTAGGGTATGATGAAAGTAATACAATACATTAGCAAACATTAAATACATAGAATGTGATGTTAAAGGAGAAATCTTACCCTAATATAGTCCTTCTGCAGGACCTGAATGATGGCAGAACAGGTCTCTGGAATAATGATTCCCAGAGCTTGGGGGGAGATGCCTGTTGAGAACTTGATGTCCTGCAGACTTCTCCCTGTTGCCAAGTACGAGGCGACTAGCCTCTGCTCGGGAGTGATAGCTTGCCACATGCAGGTGTCCTGCTTTGTAATATAAGGGGACAGCAAAGCCAACAAGCAGTGAAAAACGGGGTCCATCATCCAGAGATAATTCCTGAAATCATCAGGATTATTCTTATGGATCTCCCTCAACAAAGGCATATGACAGAATTGGTCACGCTGGAGTAACCAATTTTTGGTACATGAACTACTCCCCACCCTGTTCATGGACTTGGCTTGGGTCAAAGTAAGAACCCCAACACCAAGCCCCTGCACAGCACGAACTCTACGACGAGGACGTAACCACAACATGGCTCCAAAACAGTCGGCTGGTCAGAACAAACTAAATAGAAAGCACTGAAAAACAGCAAAGGCCTGAGAAGAGCGAGCTGAAAATCAGAAACGAGCGAGCAAGAACGCACTGTAAATCAAATATGTACTATAATAATAGTATAACGCACTGACAAACAAATGCAAACTGACTACACGCACTGAAAAACAGATACAAACCCACAAGCACAAACTGAAGAGCAGTAACGAACGGAAAAGCACGAGTCTGAAAAGCACTAATCGTCTCTCACCAAACTTCTACTAACATGAGATAAACACAAGATTAGCAGAAGGAGCCCAAAAGGTGGTGCACTTGGTATTGAACTTCCCTTTTCTAGTCCCGTCGTGCGTGTTGTACATCACCGCGTTCTTGTCGTTCGGAATTTCCGACCAACTTGTGTGACGTGTGTATGCAATACAAGTTTGAGGCAACATCCGTCAGAAAAAATCCATGGATTTTGTTGTTGGAATGTACGATTGTGTGTACGAGTTATTAGAGTTATGCTGCGTATACACGGTCGGATTTTCTGACGGGAAATGTTCGATGGGAGCTTGTTGTCGAAAATTCCAACCATGTGTAGGCTCCATCGGACATTTTCTGTCGTAATTTCCGACAAACAAAATTTGAGATTTGGATTTCAAACTTTCCGACAATAAAATTTGTTGTCGTAAATTACGATCGTGCGTACACAATTCCAATGCACAAAGTTCCACGCATACTCGGAATCAAGCAGAAGAGCCGCACTGGCTATTGAACTTCATTTTTTCTCGGCTCGTCTTACATGTTGTACATCACCGCGCTCTTGGCGATCGGAATTTCCGACAAGATTTGTGTGACTGTGTGCATGCAAGACAAGTTTGAGCCAACATCCGTCGGAAAAAAAAAATCGATTTTGTTTTCGGAATGTGCGATTGTGGGTACGCGGCATTAGAGTTCCATTTACCGGAACCCAAAGCTCATCTCTACTGCCAAGCTTAAACTAAACTACATTGTATGTCACTCTTAGCTTTTTTGGTGAGTTGACACTGCCTGTAAATATTGTGAAGTCAACAAGTTGCCATATCATATGCACAGACTGAGTATCAGGAGGCATGTTTAGTTGCGTAGTGTCATTTGAAACAGAACAATATTAAAGCTTGTAATAAATGAAGCAACAAATACATAGACTAAACCCAATACAATCTCATATAAGCCACAAAATGTGTCATTTTAATATTTATTTTCAATGTTTTTAAATATGCAATAAAATAATTCTTGGTGATCCTGCCACGAAGGTCTATGTTCAGTCACTTCTTGTTATGGGGTGACAGTTGGCTCCTATTTGTGGGCTGCATTGTCACTGTCACATGTGACAGGCGGCACACATTGCACAGGGATGGTCCACTATTGTTCCTATCTGGATTTTTGTTATGAAAAATAAAAAACATGCAATAGTCAATTGTTTATAACATACAGTGCCTAATCAAGCTAGATGTCATTCAGATGCAGTTCTTTAGCAAACTAGATGTCACTTAGACAGCAATGTAATGCAAATGGTAAGCCCCTCAATCAAAATTCCCAAGTACTAAAGTCTGCTTTTAACCATTTGCCTACTGGGTACTTAAACCCCCTACCTGCCCAGGCCAATTTTCAGATTTCAGCGCTGTCACACTTTAAATGACAATCATAGGGCGTGGTCTAGCGCGCAAGCCGAATGGACGTGTGAGCCCGGAGCTCCGGCGAAATAAGGGACAATAGCGGCTCAAAACGACCATCCGAGGCAAACTAACACCAAATCTGGCAGAGGGCAAGGCTGGGTGACCCTACGACTATGCCTGGGAAGCGGAGAAAGGAAGGAAAGGTCCAACGACTCACGGACTTTTATCCTCCAAACGGCAGAACAGAGGAGCAAGATGGCGCCGAGGCCTACTCCACAACAACGGCTCCCGCACAACAAAGATCATCCCAAGGTAATCGATCTCACAATAATAGCTCCCCAAAAGACAAAATGCAGAGTCCACCTACCCCATCCACTTGTAGCCCAGCCAAAACGAAACCCAGGATGGATGCTGACGGATTCCGTGACACAGGGAGCCCGGTCTCAGATTTTGGGGAGGACACCAGAGAACTCCCAGAATCGATCGAATCCTTCCCCACACAAAACCAGCCTGTGATAGACACAGTATTGAAAGAGATGCTGCTATCTCTGAGAAGCACACTACAATCTGACATGGCAGGTTATATGCACCGCATGAATAAAGACATACAAGATGTGGGAAACAGGGTGAGCCATATAGAGACCAAAATGGGGGAATATGCTTCCACTATCAATGACCTAGTTGACGCCCAGGAGGACACTGAGGCAGACAACGAATGGATCAAGGCAAAGCTGGCAGACATGGAGGACAGATCTAGAAGGAACAATTTAAAAATCAGGGGGATCCCTGAATCGGTACAACAACAAGATCTGAGCCTCTATGCTGCCACTTTGTTTAAAGCGCTCGTACCAAGCCTTACAGACTTAGACATAACCATCGATAGAATTCACCGCCTACCCAAACCGCCCCATCTGCCAGATTTGATTCCTAGAGATGTGATACTCAGGCTGCATTTCTTTCACGTAAAGGAACAACTAATGTCCACAATGAGAAAACAAGAGCAGATCCCACCACAATATCATAATCTGCAATTTTTTGCAGATTTGTCACAGTTTACCCTGCAAAAACGCAAAAACCTGAACACAGTGACAAAGGTTCTACGCAACCATAAAATTGTGTACAGATGGGGGTATCCCACAAAGATAAATATCACTAAGGGTAACCGCACCTATACAGTGACATCTTTGGAGAATGGCATCAATCTCCTGAAAGAATGGGGTATCCTTTCTGACCCCCCAGAAGAAAATGCGGACACTAGCACTCCACGCCATTTATCACAAGAATGGAAAAAAGTTACTGCAAAAAATGCCACATCTCACTCTTGAATAATTAAGGATGTTCTCCAATCACTCCTTTTAGTCCCTGACTAATGAAGCTCGCAAGATTGAACTTTTCCCCCAGTTACATTTAACAGCAAAATGCTGTTCCTGGGTATTCTATACCCCCCATTCATGTTGCACTCATTGTGCTATGTCAAAGTTGAAAGTTAACGACTTTTTGTTTTTTTTTCTACTTATTTTTTCTATCTTTTCTATACTCCTGCCGTTACCTCTGGGATATGCACAGCAACGCTTTAACCTAGACTACACCTCTTCCACACAAGGAAAAACAACAGAAACTACTCCAACAAGATTCAACTCGACTTGGACCTTCAAGAACAATCAACCTCGTTTGCACTAAATGACAACCTATCCTCTGACCCGTACAAGTAAGTCCACACTATCACACGAAATTATAACCGTACCAACCACAGATGGACTAAGCACTAGAATTAAGATAAAAGTCTTAATTGTAAAGCTTATCTCATTCAAACTCCATGCCTATTAACATAATCTCCATAAACGCTAAGGGGCTCAATCATGAAACGCAAATCATTGTGGCAAGAAGCATTGACACACCAAGGAGACATAATTTGCGCTCAGGAAACTCATTTTTGTAACCAAGCACCGCCAAAATGTACCCACAAAAACTTCCCATATGTTTTTACTGCCAACGCAGATTCAAAAACAAAAGGAGTATTAATAGCCATAAAAGACTCTATAGCTTTCACTCTCCACCAGGAAATCCGTGATCCACAGGGCAGATACCTGATTTTGATATGCGAACTGAACTCCTCAAAATATACGCTAGTGACAGCTTACTCTCCTAATAAGCATCAAATACATTTCTTTAATAAGCTAATGAGAAAAATCAGAAAATGGCAAAGAGGACCGTTGATACTCTGCGGAGATTTTAATGTTATTCCGGATCCATTATTAGACTCTACATCTAAATCCACACGCCACTCTCCTACATTATCATCCTCCCTCAACAAATATAATCTCTATGATGCGTGGCGCTGCTTCCACGCCAACGAAAGAGACTTTACTTTTTTTTCTGCAGCACATAAAGTATATACAAGAATTGACCTATTCATGGTAGACCAACCTATACTATTGGGAACTAAAGCTGTATCCATCAACACAATAACGTGGTCAGACCACGCATCTGTAGTACTAACACTATCAGACTCAGCTTCCCTGAGACCCAGCCCAATTTGGAGAATCAACACCTACTTACTACAGCAACAAGACTTCAAGCAACAAATCAACAACCACCTAACAAATTTCTTTGATGATAATAAGGACTCAGTACAAAGCCCTTTTACATTATGGAATGCCCATAAGGCATTTATACGTGGCATTTTTATTCAACTGAGTGCAAGGGTGAGGAGGCAGAGGCAGCAACGACTGACTGAACTATTGAAACAAATTTCTGACTTAGAAATCAAAAATAAACAAAAATATTCCCAAAAAAATACTCAAAAATTGACACAAATAAGATCTGAACTAAGAATTTACCTACTAGAAAATTTTGAGAAAGCCACAAAAAGACTTAAAATGAATTATTATGCGAATGGAAACAAGGCAGGAAAACTTTTAGCACAGAATATCCAAGGCCATAGATATAAATCAAGAATACCATTTATCATACATCCATCTACCAATCAAAAAGAATACCACCCACAAAAAATTGCCGACGCTTTTAGCCACTACTACAGATCCCTTTATAATTTAAAGGATGACCCTTCAACTATCCAACCTACCCCTGACGCAATTAATGGCTTTCTAAGTAAACTATCCATACCTAAATTATCTCCTCACCAAATTCAAACTCTTAATCAACCATTCACCGATGCAGAAATTCATAAAGCTATTGATACACTCCCTACAAATAAATCCCCGGGACCAGACGGTTTTAGTGGTGAATACTACAAAGAATTTAAGACCCTACTGACCCCCTTCTTGACACACATATTCAGTTCAGCAGCTGCCTCTGCCTCTTTTCCACCAGAAATGTTGGAAGCTTTAGTTGTGGCTTTACCAAAACCAGGAAAAGAGCCCACCTCTCCCTCAAATTTTAGACCGATATCTTTATTAAACATCGATCTTAAATTGTATGCCAAAATTATAGCACTACGCCTTGTTGACATAATGCCCAACCTTATCCATCCTGATCAAGCAGGATTTACAAAATACAGACAAACCTCAGACGCAACGAGACGCATGATTAATATCATCCATATGGCGGGGGTATCTCGGAGGCCTTCTCTGCTCCTCGCGTTGGATGCGGAGAAGGCCTTTGACCGTATTCATTGGCTATATCTAACCAAAGTACTAGAATCATTCGGTTTTGTAGGACCTATTCTATCTGCCATCTTAGCCCTGTACTCTAGCCCATCTGCCAAAGTCTATATTTCTGGAACTATATCAAAACCCTTTAACATATCCAACGGTACAAGGCAAGGGTGCCCACTGTCCCCTCTAATTTTTAATTTACTAATAGAACCCTTGGCCATATATATAAGAAATCACCCAAAAATAAAAGGATTTCCGGTTGGTAAGGATACTCATTCTATAAGTCTGTTCGCAGATGACATTATTATGATTTTAACCGAGGTGGGCTCTTCTCTTACAGCGGCACATGAAGCATTATGTTTATTTAACACAATCTCTTATTATAAAGTTAATGAAAATAAATCATATATCTTAGGCTTGGGGATAGACAATACCACTAGTACCAAACTTAAATCACAATTTCCATATAAATGGACTACAGAAGGGATAAAATATCTAGGCATAACACTCACAGATGATACCAGAAAAATGGTGGAAACAAACTATACCCAATTCTTACTTAGTTTACATCAAAAATTACAAACAATAAACAAAACAGAATTTACATGGTCAGGTCGCCTCGCGGCCTTTAAAATGATGATACTCCCTCAATTTATATATATATTTAGAGCCATACCCATACCAATTCCAGACAGTTTCTTTGTCAGAGCACAGTCCATGATTAATGGATTCCTCTGGCAGGGAAAGAAGCCTAAATGCGCATTCCATAAGCTTATTAAATCCAGAGGAACAGGGGGAGTGGGACATGTACTGCTGAAGGACTACTATCTTGCGGCAATTTTGGCCCAACTTAAATATTGGTTTCCGGGGAATTGTACCCCAAGATGGCAAGAATTGGAATCTTTCCAATCCCCTAACCATAGCTTATACGACCTCCTATTGACCTGCACTATGTTGCCACATTCCTCCACCAAACTTTCGCCCACAATGAAGGCATCTATAAACACATGGAAAGCATTCCTAAACACTCCCATCAATGACTATCCTTCCAAATCCATTGCCCTCCCCATTACCAGTTTACAACTGTTGATACCTAATATCAACATTAAACATTGGGAATCCAAAGGCCTAAAAACAGTCGAAGATTTCTATATAGGACCCACAATAAAGACCTTCCGAGCACTTCAAATAGAGCATAACTTAGACTCTAAAGAATACTACACGTACTTACAAGTATCCCATTTACTATTATCGATTAACAACACTCATATAAACATTATTTGGAAGGCATACTTATATTTCTCAAACCCCACTACCTCTATCAAAGGTATCTCGCTATTTTATAACCTTTTAAACCAGAAATCAATATTTAACAAGACACCCTCTATGAGAACTTGGGAAATTGATTTTAATACATCCTATACCTTAGAACAATGGCAACAAGCAATATCATCCATATACAAGGCCTCTAGAAGTGTTAATCTGTGGGAGTTATGCCAAAAACTACTCTTGAGATGGTACCCAACTCCCACACGATTGGCAGGGTTCAACCCACAAATATCGCCACTGTGTTGGAGAAATTGTGGTCAAAGAGGATCTATCACCCATATTTTCTGGTCATGCCCACGATTGAAAACCTACTGGACCAATATATTCCATCTCATAAAACAAGTCACTAAAACCCAAATATATAATACGCCCAATATGGCTATCCTGTCCTTGGGAATAGATGTAGTACCCCACTCCATGAGACAAATAATTACCCAGATTCTTACTAGCGCTCGCCTCGAAATAACGAGACGATGGTTAAAAACCGAAATACCATCTATTAATGATGTAATCAAAACCACTAATCTCCATATATCATACGAACTTATGTTTGCCGCTTCTCAAGGCAATTACACAACTAAAAGTCTGATTTGGAAAACATGGACAGATTGGCACCATACATTACATACCAAATGAAGATGTGTCTACCTCATAGAACTACACTAGATATCCCTTTACCCTCTTACTCGGTTCACTTATTTCACAATTTTTACGGCAGTTCCTTTAAGTATAACCTCCTATTTACTATATCTTTATATAAATAATGTCCTACATGAAGGCGAAATGTAATACTACCCTGAAACACAATCTTAGTTTATAAGTAATAGAGACAGAATAAAAATATTAGGTGTGCGTCTGTTGACCGAGGCACAGAAAGTTCCCATAGGGGTGCCGGAAGACAGACGCACACTTGGAAATATAACGATATTATATACGTCTTGTTATCTTCTACAAGTATATATATTCATAAAGATGATGTTCTCGAAATAACGTTTTCATGATAGAGCAATAACAACAAAGTATTATATATAAGCTTCCTATGTATACGGCTATTTTCTTCCTTTCTGTACTATTTACTATTGAAAAACTTAATAAAAATCTATTGAAATTAAATGACAATCATGTGGCCATGCAACACTGTACCCAAATTAAATTTTTATAATTTTTTTCCCTCAGATAGAGCTTTCTTTTGGTGGTATTTAACCAATAGAGGACCAGCCGCCGCAGTTATACTGCAGCAGGTTGGCTTTCCTGGGCAAATTGCCATAGCTGTACATCGGCCGCTTGAAGACCACTAGAGGTGCATGTGCATGCCCACAGTGCGACGATAGATCCAATGTGCATGCCCGGCGGCCGCAATGTCCGCCGGGCACCTGCAATTGCTCCTGAGAGAGACAGAACGGAGATCTGTCAAAGTAAACAGATAGATCTCTGTTCTGTCAGGAGAGAGGAGACAGATATGCTGTTCATACTAGGTATGAACAGCGATCGGTCTATTCCGTCAGGCATTCCCATCCCCCCATAGTTAGAATCACTCCCTAGGACAAACATTTAATTCTTTGATCACCCCCTAGTGTTAACCCATTCCCTGCCAATGACATTTATACAGTAATCAGTGGCTATTTTTAGCTCTGATTGCTGTATAAATGTCAATGGTCCCAAAAAAAAGTCAAAAGTGTCCGACCTATCCACCGCAATGTCGCAGTCCCGATAAAAATCTCTGATCACTGCCATTACTAGTAAAAAAAAAAATAACAAAAATGTCATAAATATATCCCCTATTTTGAAGACGCTATAACTTTTGTGCAAACCACTCAATATACGCTTATTTTTTTACCAAAAATATGTAGAAGAATACATATTGGCCTAAAATGATGAAGGAATTTTTTTTGTTTTTTTAAATTGAGATATTTATCCCCTTCCCGCCGAGCGTACGCAGATGTGCGTACTTGGCTTTCGGGGGCTATACCGGGATGGTTCTCCTCAGCTGCAGGCATCATCCCGGTACTGTTTTTTAGAGCTGGAGATTGGCTTTCCAGCAATAACAACCGATGCAGCTAGAAGCCTCTCAGCTATTATACTGGAGGAGCGGGAGGGGACGTCCCCCCTCCCGCCATCTCCCGCCGCTTTTACCGGGCCTCCCGTTCCATCGATGACCAATCCACCGCCTCCAGGGGCTAGTGACAGTCTGGAACGCAGCCGCTCATGGCTGCGTTCCAGTCTCCTAATCGTAAACACGGAAGCAACGTCATGATGTCACTTCCCGTTTACTCAGCTGCCAATGGCGCCGGTTTTAAAAAATATACAGTATACTGAATACTTTGAAGTGCAAAGGAGGGATCCCTCCATAAAGAGTACCTGTCACCACCTATTACTGTCACAGGGGATGTTTACATTCCTTGTGACAGCAATAAAAGTGATCTTTTTTTTTTTTTAAACACAAATTATAAATATAAAAATAAATAAAATAAATAAGAAAAAAAAATTTTTAAAGCGCCCCCGTCCCCGCGAGCTTGCGCAGCAAAGAAAACGCATACGGACTTCACGCCCGCATATGTAAACGGTGTTCAAACCACACATGTGAGGTATCGCCGCGATCGTCAGAGCGAGAACAATAATTCTAGCACTAGACCTCCTCTGCAACTCTAACCTGGTAACCGTAAAAAAAATTTAAAGCGTTGCCTATGGAGATTTTTAGGTACCGTAGTTTGTCGCCATTCCACGAGTGCGTGCAATTATAAAGCATGAAATGTTTGGTATCTATTTACTCGGTGTAACATCATCTTTCACATTATACAAAAAAATTGGGCTAACTTTACTGTTTGTTTTTTTTTTAATTCATGAAAGTGTCCCTTTTCCCAAAAAGTTGTGTTTAAAACACCGCTGCACAAATACCGTGTGATATAAAATATTGCAACAATCGCCATTTTATTCTCTAGATTCTCTGCTAAAATATATATATATATATATATATATATATATATATATATATATATATATATATATATATATATATAAATATATATATAAAATGTTTGGGGGCTCTAAGGAATTTTCTAGCAAAAAATACGGATTTTAACTTGTAAACACCAAATGTCAAAAATAGGCTTAGTCATGAAAGGGTTATTATAGCAAAAGTAAAAAATATTGTGTTTTTTTTTTAAATTGTCACTCTTCTTTTGTTTATAGTGTAAGTGTCGCACGACCGTGCAATTATTAGTTAAAACGACGCAGTACCGTATCACAAAAAATGGCCTGGTCATTAAGGGGGCAAATCCTTCGGGGATTAAGTGGGTTTTTATATGTTGCTAAAAAATCAAAAAAAGACTGAAAATAAAAAAAAATAAAAAATAAAAACAGTTTCATAGTTTGTTATAAAATTTTTAAAACAGGTTATTTTTTTCCTTCATTGATGTGCACTGATGTGGCTGTACTAATGGGCACTGATAGGCTGCACTGATGGGCACCGATAGGCTGCACTGATAGGCACTGATAAGGTGGCACTGATGGGCACTGATGAGGTGGCACTGATGGGCACTGATGAGGTGGTACTGATGGGCACTGATGGGTACTGAGAGGTGGCACTGATGGGTGGCACTGATGGTTGACACTGATGGGTGGCACTGAAGGGCACCGATAGATGGCACTGAAGGGCACTGATAGGTGGCACTGATGGGTGACACTGATGGGCACTGGTAGGCACTGGTGATACTGATAGGCAGCACTTATCAGTGGCATTGATGATGAGGCACTGATGGGCATTGATTGGCAACACTGGTGGGCATTGATAGGTGGTACTGGTGGGCAAAGGTAGGTGGCACTGGCAGCCACTGGTAGGTGGCACTGGTGACAGCTGATCATGTGGTAAGGGGCCAGGATCTCATAGACTCAGTGATCACAGAGCACACCGCGTGATCCCCACAGGGATGTTCTGACAGCGCACACTCAAGAGGATGTCTATAGATTATCTCTCTGCAATTAGGGCCCGCGCTGTAGCCATCATTCGGCTATAGCACAGGCGGGAGGTGGGTAGCCTACATTCAACATGAGGACATGGTGCCTTGTCCATGGATTGAAAAATGATTAAAAAACTTTTCTAACATTTAAATGAGTTTTATTTAATGATTTTTGCTGTCTAATATGTATAAGAGTTGGGGAAGTTTGTATTTTGCCTTGTAACCTTGTCCAAACCAAGCTCCATGATTGTGCAGAACAATAGTGGCATGTAATGGCACATTACTATCATTTTGCACTCTGGCTTTTAAAACAGTGCTAGGCCCAAAAATGTGCATTTTATAGTACCTGTCCTAGGTTAGCTTGAGGCTCTAAGAAAATATCTGTTTCCATACAGTATCCACACAAAAACAAACAGTACTATCTGATTCATCTTTATGGTTCTTTTATCTGACAGTGCCTTGAGCACGTGCAACCCTCCCTTTCTCAGGTATTGTCATTTATTCTGTGAAAATGTCAGTATTGTGAGTACTGGAAAATGAGTCTCGTATGCTGTGTTGTGAACAATTTTACATTGAAGCAAATGCTTACTTCACATTTACATTTATGCTTCACGGGCAAAAAAAAATATAGTAACATACTCTTCCCTATAATAATAATGTTATTTACATCAATAGTTGTAATAGTCTGCTGACATTGTTTTAAAGAAATATGTTAGTAATCTTTTAATCAAGCCAATCCATGTATTAAGTTTATTTGTACTTAAAGCAGCAAAACCTAGAAATATGCTCTGATTACAAAGATATAAATTACCACCACTCAGGAAATAATTAAATCAGCCATAGTCTATTGTTTCACTAATCAATTGTGTCTTCCTCCTTGTGCTTCACTGTTCTTCCTTTCCCCAGAGGGGGAAATAAATCTCACTCCTTACTTTAACGATTACATTTTGGTGACAGGAAGCAAGCTAAAATACAGAAATTAATCAAATTCTGGAGGTAAAACTTGTCTTATCACATAAACATTATGTAACCATGTGCTGTACATACTTATATTTGAGCATACACATAAATACAGTATATACAGTACCTTGAAAAAGTATTCTTAAAATTGTCCACATTTTGTCATGTTACAACCAAAAATGTAAATGTATTTTTTTATGTTTAAAGTATTTTATTTATTTTCAAGAAGAAAACAAAATATGTCAATACAGGAGACATATCAATACAGGAAGCATGTCAATCAGTAGACAGAGACATTGAACAAAAATCTAGTTCTACATAACCAGAACCTATAAATTTGAGAGATAGTCTTCAAGGGTTCATACTACTTTCTAGGGATTTGGATAAAAAACAAAAAAAGTGACTAAGCTACCATGGACCAGGTTGTATTAGGTAGAAGATCTTGTTATCTCCTCTCCCTACACCCCAAAAGGGATCAAGCTGTGCAGGGGAGGAGAGAGTCAACCCACGTCCAGCAGCCCTATGTCGGTAAAAACAAAAAAACAAAAAAAACCCCCAGGTTTTTGAAGAAGACTGTCAAACCACTGTACCACCAAAACTAGTTGATGAAGCTAATCTATGAGTGACCATGCATGGCATCCAATAGAGAAATTAACAAAGAAAAAAAAAAGAAAACTGGAGGGGATATGCCCCAATATCTGCACTACAGATGTCCATCTATAGGACATTATTAGACCGGAACAAGTCCCAAATTAAAATAGGAGAGGGTAAGGATAAAAGAGGGGGGTGGGGGGGAGAGAAGAGAGAGAGAGATAGAGAAAAAGAGAGTAAGCCTTCTGCCAGTCAGACTTTGAGTAAAGATATTACGATGTGTTTAAGTTTGAGTAGTCGTCCACACCTATGTTTTTTTTGCCCAAGGCTCCCAAGTCTTCCCGAACTGGGTTGAGGTGTCCAATATGGAGCTCACCATCTTCTCTTGGGCCATTATCCAGGATATTTTGCGTTTAGCTGCTGCAATGGAGACCTTAGGGAGCTGCCACGCTTTGGCTAAGGTGAGTTTAGCACCTAGTAATATAAAAAATATTAGTTTTTGCGAATACTTCGGAACCCTGGGAATTAGTTGATTAAGCAGGGCCATCAGGGGAGACTTGGAAATGGTCAAAGCCGTGACTTTAGATATGATTTAAAACATTTTGTTCCAAAAGCCTCTGATTTTGGGGTAGTCCCACCAAATGTGCATCATGGTGCCCCTCATATGGCGCCCCCCGGAAGCATAGAGGAGAAACTGAAGGATACACGAGGGAGAGCCAGGAGGGGGTCATGTACCATCTGGGGATGACCTTCAGGCTGGCTTCTATTAGTGAGATATTGAGGATACCCTTGAAGGATCTAAAGAAAGTTTTGTGCCAGGATCCCAAGATTCCTGTGTGTCCTTCTCCCACTCCAGCATGAACGGTGCTTTCTGACCACTCGTAGCAAGTGATGAGTAGATTATGGAGATCCCCCCCTCTGCTCCAGGAGTTGTCCACACCATTGTTCATAAGGAGTAAACTGAGGTGGCTCAGGTTTCGAATCCCAAATTGAATAAAGAAAATGTGACAGTTGCTGAAATCTAAACCTCTCTGAGTTGGGGAGGTCCAGGTGCTTAATGCAGTGGGTGAGGGAAATAGGTCCAGCTGAGGTAAAGTAGTTCCCAATCCGGTACATCCCCCTGTCTAGCCACCACTGAAATGCTTTGATGTCTAGGCCCGGACGCAATTCCGGGTTACGGAAGATATGTGTTAAAGGCTTGATTTGTGAGACCAAAGAAGGAGACTTCTTGAGAGTGTCCTAAATCCTCAAGGCATGTGACAGGGAAGGTGATAAGATGGGAGGCCTAGTCTTAGGGGGACACCAGAGGAGAAAATCCTAGGTGAAGGATGGGACTGCCTGCCTCTCCATATCTACCCAATCTGGTCTGGCTGTTGTAGAATAAACCGCGGATAGCTGAGCAAGTCTATCTGCTTGGTAATACCAGAAAAAATTAGGGAGACCTAATCCCCCCTTATTTCCAGGCTATATAATGATCGTCTTGCAAAGCGGTGACCAGATTTACCCCAAATAAATTTAACCACTTAACTTTGGAACGCCGCAAGATGATCCTTTCTTATAGCGATCAGGAGCGAGCGAAAGATGTATAAAAGTCTCCGGAGGAGGGTCATTTTGACTGAGTTTATCCTACCCAGCCAGGATAATTGGTGTGATGACCATTGTTTAAGATCTAATTCTATTTTTTTGTAGATGGGGGGATAATTAGCTTGATATAGTTGTTCAAATTTAGGTGTAAGATTTATACCTAGGGGGGCGTGGCTTGGAGCCGGAGCTGAATGGCCGCCTAGATCCCGAGCTCCCGTCCACGGAGGCTATCTTATTAAGCACAGCAGAGCCATCCTAGCCCTACCACGGGGAAAACGTCCAGAGAACCATCCCCAGCCAGGTCCCGCTCCCCCAGAGGGTCCGGATCACAAATCGGCCGCAATATTCCAGACATCTTCCGGACCCAGGCACGCAAGGCCCCGGCTTCAAATCGGGCCTACTCGACCGCTGCATGCTCCTCCAGCCTCAGCCCCTCAGGGAGAAGCCACACGCAATCCCAGCCTCCAGCAGCAGCAGCATCTACCCCACAGCCCCTTTCTATGCAAGATCTGCGATCTGTGGCAGAAGATATTAAAGCCACACTCTCTGCAGCCATCACAGATCTCAGGAGAGATGTCCAGGTAATGACAGTACGCCTGGAGGACTTGGAGGAAACAACCACCCGCCATGACACCTCCATTCAACATTTACAGACCTCCTCTCAGGCCCAATCTTCACAGCTCAGGGATATCCAGAGGCATATGGAAGATTTAGACAACCGCGGCCATCGACACAACATACGGGTAAGAGGTATCCCTGAATCCGTTGAAAATGCGCAAATCACGAAAGCTACTATCACCATATTTAATGACCTCTTGGGCAGACCTCCTGAAACACCCATTGAGTTTGAACGTTTGCATAGAGCCTTGAGGCCCAGAGGCAGAGAATCTGACCCTCCCAGGGACGTGATATGCTGTCTCATTAACTTTCAACTGAAGGAGGAAATTCTTCATAGGGCCAGGGATCGCCACTCCTTACTCTACCAAGGAGCCGATATAAAGCTGTTCCAAGACCTCTCGCCCATCACCCTTCAAAATAGGAGAGACTTACGCCCTCTTCTTGATATACTGCGCACCAAAGGAATTCAATACCGGTGGAAATTTCCCTTCTGCCTCTCTGCTTCATTCCATGGTCGCACTGCAAACTTACGCCTACCAGAAGATGTGCCCGGTTTCTGTGAAGCACTAAATCTTCCACGCATTGACATCCCGGATTGGTACACCACCCTTCGCCCGCCACGCATGAGAAGGTCAGCCTCCACTGATGCCATTCCAGTCCGTGATGACTTTCACATAAGACGCCGCAGACACACCCCACCGAGGGAACCTACCATGTCAGGCACCCGGAACGCCCCACTCAACAGCCCTACGGCCTCCCCGGCCCACAGAAGAGCCCGCCATGACAGATCCAACTGAACAATCTCAACCCTTCCATCCTGTATCTCTCAAGACTGAATACGCCTTCTCAAGATAGGAACCTGCCTGCAACACCCATCAATAACACCCAAGACGGCAAGCGCTTCCCGAAGTCGGTTACCTTACAGATAACTTTTCTTTTTTCCTTTCAGTAACATTTATCCTTCATTGCTCCTGAGGGCCCACCGTGAAAACTGGTCCCTGAGCAAGTGGAACCACCCCCAGCGAAACTGTGAGTCGGACCTTCCCCTTGGGAGACCCGTGCGCAATGTCTGACCCTTCTAGAAGCTCTGGCGGTCTCTAAGCTTTACAAATGAGACTTTCACTTAAAATACCGTCCAGCTCCTCTCCCTATGTCCTTCCCTCACCGTCCTATATCCCTTTCCCTACCCAATTCCCCCCCTTTCCTTTCCACCCTCCCCCAATCCCATTTGCCCTAGAAGGTATGCTACATGCAAGCCTCCTGGTCCGCTCTGCTTGCAATAATTTCTGGTTCCGAAGCTCAATATTTCTTATGAATGTATTTTCATACACTCTGTTCGGGTGACTTATGGGGGGTGACGCCACACAGATGCCAACCTCCCCTCCATGTCAAGTAACGGATTTACTCCGCTTTGCTATCCTCCACCTCTCCTATAATTAGGCGAATCTAAATCTTCAACCGCCCCCAGAGTAGTCGAGAGCCTTAGTCACTCTAATGAACCTCCGAAATGTGGCATCTGTGGAGGCCTCACCCTTCCTCCTGGCACCCTACGTGGGTAAGATGTTATATGTATGTTTAAAAATTACAGTATGTTAGAAAGTCCCTTCTCTCTTGTTCGGCGGTATCCTTAAATCCTAGGTATCCAACCGAATGGAATATTTCCAAAATGAATCATACGTGTTGCGATTACCTAACTAACACCATCTCAGAGGGAATGGGCCGTCTCACCTTGTATCCTCTAAGATATTAAATTCATATTAAGGTTAGAGATGTTTACTTCCCAACTCAACTTAGAGTGTAATTTGTAAAACTACCGACCATAACCTGACTACTGCCCGAACACACACACAAATGAGAAGGGTTACTTTCCGATATAGAGTCAGTGGTAGCCCGATGGTGTTGAATACTTCGGAAGAATATTATTAACAGTGTTGATATGTTTAACTGCTAGAGTCCCTCCTCATCCCCATTTCCTTGGTGATACAATGGTGCTTACTTTTACTTTTAAGTTTAGAGGACCTCCGTTAAGGTTCTGGTTTTATTACCAATTTACTTTGTTTACAATGTAGTACCAATACTGTTTATACAATGTTGATTCAATATATCTGCTAAATGACCTGTCTGGATTGTCTCATGCTTGGCCCCCATGAGCTTAGACCCAAGGTTATCTTATCTAACCCTTAAAACTCAGTTGGCTCCCGCTTGTACTCATAGACACGAGCTTCAGTGGACGGGTGATACTAAATCTCGATAGTTTCGATCCGACACTTTTCACCCCCCCACAAGACAGGAACGTAGGTATTCCTGTCAAACCAAACCGGACACTTTTCGAACCGTAGGGTAGGTTTTACATAACCCCCCTCACTCCGGAATACCATACATCTCACTTCTTTCTAAATCCCAGTTCACTTATCTCTCTCTTTCTCCCTCTCTCCCTCTCTCCCTCTCTCGCTCTCTCTCTCCCCCCCCCCCTTTTTTTCTCCCCTTCCTCTCCTCGCCTTCCCCCCCACCCCCTTTTTTTTTTTTTTCTTCTTTCCTTGTAGTATCCGCCACCATCACATCCCGGCTAAGGCAAAATTTGCAAACAGCTCTTTTCTCCGAACCCTTCCAACTCCCATGGGAAAGTTTAGCTATCTACTGTTTCTCGCTCACTTGCTAGCATTCTGACTGAACAACAGCCCACTATGGCACACATATGCTCCACCACAAAACCCTCTTTACTCAAAATAGTCTCGCTAAACGTAAAGGGACTAAACATCCCGGAGAAGCGTAGTCAAGTTCTTGATATGATGTCTAAACTGAAGGCAAACATAGTGTTCCTACAAGAGACACATTTTCACACAAACAAAATACCCAAACTCATGAACCGCATGTTCCCAACAGTATACCATGCCACCAACTCTCTTGCGAAGTCCAAAGGGGTCTCAATTCTTATATCCAAAAACCTAGACTGGCAACTCGAGGACTCACTCATAGACACAGAAGGCAGATACCTCTTTTTGAAAGGCCGACTCCAGGGACGACCAGTGACCCTGGCCAACATATATAGCCCCAATTCTGCACAAGTAAGCTTCTTTAGATCAATCTCACGACTACTCTCAGATTTCCACTCCGGACTGACCATTCTAGGGGGAGACTTCAATGTCGCCCTTTCCCCAATCTTAGACACCTCCACGGGCACGACCTCTCTACCATACAAAGCTATCCGACAAATTAATCTACAAATCCAAGACCTTCTTTTACACGATACGTGGTGTGCCCTTCACCCTGACGAGAAAGACTTTACTTTTTACTCGGCCCCACATAACAAATATTCGAGAATCGACTATCTGTTCCTGTCCCAGAAAGATATTCCCTTTCTTTCTACTGCCACCATTGAACCAATGTTGCTGTCGGACCACCACCCAATTACATTGACCCTGACGTTCCCTGACAAACACATCCCCAAAAACATTTGGCGCCTAGACTCGTCTCTGCTTACTTCGGAAGAAGTAATCAACGATATCAATAGTTGCATACACACCTTTTTCTTAGAAAACGACACGCCGGACACTGCCCCTCTCACACAATGGGAAGCCCACAAGTGCGTAGTCAGAGGTAAACTCATTGCTCTTAAAGCTTCGCGTCAAAAAGCCCAACAACAGAAAATCACAGAGCTCATTGACAAGATTAAAAGGCTTGAACTTGCCCACAAACAAGTACAAGCACAGCAAACTTATCACGAACTCACCCAAATCAGGAAAATGCTACGAGAAGAACTAAACCGTAAGACGCAACGTAAATTTATGTTGCATCAAAAGATTTTCTATGAATTTGGCAATAAATGCGGTAAATACCTTGCTAAAGCCCTCCAGACCAGGAAAGCACATGCAGCCATTCATACTATTAAAGATCATCAGGGAAAATCTCACATTACCTCGACAGACATAGCAGCCCAATTTGAGACCTACTACTCTAAATTATACAATCTCCCGAAACAAGATACAAGCCATTATGGATCTGAGAATAGACGTAAGATAATCAAATCGTTTCTCAACAAATTTTCCCCCAAACCCATAGATAAAGAAGACGCAGCACACCTTGAAAATCCTATATCAGAAGAAGAACTCAAAGCAGCTATCAAGCAACTTAAAAATGGGAAAAGTCCTGGTCCAGATGGACTTACAGCCACTTACTTCAAAACCTTTACAGATACACTGGCCCCACATTTAATTAGGACCTTTAACTCCTTAACATCATCCACTCTCCCCTTCCATAGATTCCTAGAAGCGCACATCACAGTGATCCCAAAAGATGAAAATGACCCTACCTCAGTGAGTAATTATAGGCCGATATCCTTATTAGATGTTGACGTAAAACTTTATGCCAAGATTCTAGCCTCCCGTCTTATGCCTCTCCTACCTTCCCTGATAGGGAGGGATCAAGTGGGGTTCATTCCTGGAAGAGAGGATAGAGACAACACAATCAAGGCACTGAATATACACCACTGGATCACGAATCAAAAACATAAGGGATTCTTTCTGTCCCTGGATGCAGAGAAGGCATTCGACAGGTTGGCATGGGACTACCTAGGAGCAGTCCTGAGACGTATTGGTCTCCAAGATCGGATGTTTAATGCTATCATGTCCCTCTATACCACTCCAACCGCTAGGGTACGTGTTAACGGCCACCTGTCGAACGCCTTCTCTATTAGTAATGGAACAAGACAGGGATGTCCACTTTCCCCAATATTATTCGTCTTAACCCTAGAACCCTTCCTCCAATGTCTCAGATCCAACGACAACATTAAAGGCTTCTGCATCGCCGATCGCACCTACAAGATCACTGCTTTCGCTGATGACATATTACTATTCCTGAGGGAGCCACATATATCGATCCCAAACCTCTTAAAAGAAGCAAATACCTTTCACACCATTTCCAATTTTAAGATCAATTTCACAAAATCCCAGGCCCTAAATATCTCCCTCCCACAGGAACAGGTAACACAATGCAAAAGCAACTTTCCCTTTCAATGGAGACATGACCAGATTAAATATCTTGGGATACAACTACCGACAAAGCTTTCAGACCTATACTCCAAAAATTATCAACCCATCCTCAAAGCCATTACGAACGACTTAAGCAAATTGAATAATCCCCATTTTTCCTGGTTTGGTAGGGCAGCAATCCTAAAGATGAATATCCTTCCCCGCATCCTCTATATCTTACAAACCATACCTTTTAAACTCCCCCCAACTTTCTTCCAACTCTACAAACGATTATGCACTAGATTTCTATGGAGACAGAAAAGACCTAGAATAGCATACGATCAACTAACACACCCTAAGACAAAAGGGGGCATCGGCCTCCCGGATCTCAAGAAATATTATTGGGCTTGTCACCTCTCTAGAATTATAGATTGGTCAGTGCACGACAAATGTAAAGACTGGGTCACCCTTGAACATACATTCTCCCCACTACCACTACGATCCTTGCCTTGGACTTTGTCCAAACACACCCCGAGAATGCTAAATAGTCATCCTCTCATTGCCCTGACACTCCAATGCTTTAAGGAAGCTTGCCGGAAGCTACACATTTCCTCCAATCCGGGACCCCTCAGTCCGGTAAAACACAACCCAGCATTCCCTCCCGGCATGTCCACTAATTTTCTGACGGGTACCTGGCAACACTTAACGGTCCTAGCCCATCACTTCTTTCGATCGGGTACATAGTTACATAGTTACATAGTTACATAGTAGGCGAGGTTGAAAAAAGACACACGTCCATCAAGTCCAACCCATGTGTGTGACCACGCGTCAGTATTACCTTACATATCCCTGTATGTTGCGGTCATTCAGGTGATTATCTAATAGTTTCTTGAAGCTATCAATGCTCCCCGCTGAGACCACCGCCTGTGGAAGGGAATTCCACATCCTTACCGCTCTTACAGTAAAGAACCCTCTACGTAGTTTAAGGTTAAACCTCTTTTCTTCTAATTGTAATGAGTGGCCCCGAGACTTATTAAACTCTCTTCTGCGAAAAAGTTTTATCCCTATTGTGGGGTCACCAGTACAGTATTTGTAAATTGAAATCATATCCCCTCTCAAGCGTCTCTTCTCCAGAGAGAATAAGTTCAACGCTCGCAACCTTTCCTCATAACTAAGATCCTCCAGACCCTTTATTAGCTTTGTTGCCCTTCTTTGTACTCGCTCCATTTCCAGTACATCCTTCCTGAGGACTGGTGCCCAGAACTGGACAGCATACTCCAGGTGCGGCCGGACCAGAGTCTTGTAGAGCGGGAGAATTATCATTTTATCTCTGGAGTTGATCCCCCTTTTAATACATGCCAATATTCTGTTTGCCTTATTAGCAGCAGCTTGGCATTGCATGCCATTGCTGAGCCTATCATCTACTAGGACCCCCAGGTCCTTTTCCATCCTAGATTCCCCCAGAGGTTCTCCCCCCAGTGTATAGATTGCATTCATATTTTTGCCACCCAAATGCATTATTTTACATTTTTCTACATTGAGCCTCATTTGCCATGTAGTCGCCCACCCCATTAATTTGTTCAGGTCTTTTTGCAAGGTTTCCACATCCTGCGGAGAAGTTATTGCCCTGCTTAGCTTAGTATCGTCTGCAAATACAGAGATTGAACTGTTTATCCCATCCTCCAGATCGTTTATAAACAAATTAAATAGGATTGGTCCCAGCACAGAACCCTGGGGAACCCCACTACCCACCCCTGACCGTTCTGAGTACTCCCCATTTATCACCACCCTCTGAACACGCCCTTGTAGCCAGTTTTCAATCCAGGTACTCACCCTATGGTCCATGCCAACGGACCCTATTTTGTACAGTAAACGTTTATGGGGAACTGTGTCAAATGCTTTTGCAAAATCCAGATACACCACGTCTACGGGCCTTCCTTTATCTAGATGGCAACTCACCTCCTCATAGAAGGTTAATAGATTGGTTTGGCAAGAACGATTCTTCATGAATCCATGCTGATTACTGCTAATGATAGCGTTCTTATTACTAAAATCTTGTATATAGTCCCTTATCATCCCCTCCAAGATTTTACATTTGATGTTAGGCTAACTGGTCTGTAATTCCCAGGGATGTTTTTTGGGCCCTTTTTAAATATTGGTGCTACATTGGCTTTTCTCCAATCAGCTGGTACCATTCCAGTCAATAGACTGTCTGTAAAAATTAGGAACAACGGTCTGGCAATCACCTGACGGAGTTCCCTAAGTACCCTCGGATGCAAGCCATCTGGTCCCGGTGATTTATTAATGTTAAGTTTCTCAAGTCTAATTTTAATTCCGTCCTCTGTTAACCATGGAGGTGCTTCCTGTGTTGTGTCATGAGGATAAACACTGCAGTTTTGATTACTGAAGCCCCCCGATTCACTCGTGAAGACTGAGGAGAAGAATAAATTCAATACCTTTGCCATCTCCCCATCCTTTGTAACCAGATGTCCTTTCTCGTTCTTTAAGGGGCCAATATGGTCTGTCCTCCCTTTTTTACTGTTTACATACTTAAAGAATTTCTTGGGATTTTTTTTGCTCTCCTCCGCTATGTGTCTTTCATGTTCTATCTTAGCCGTCCTAATTGCACCCTTACATTTCTTATTGCATTCTTTATAAAGTCTGAACGCCGAGGATGATCCCTCAACCTTGTATTTTTTGAAGGCCTTCTCCTTTGCTTTTATATGCATTTTTACATTGGAGTTAAGCCATCCAGGATTTTTGTTCGCTCTTTTAAATTTATTACCCAATGGGATACATTGGCTAATGCCCTTATTTAATATGCTCTTAAAGCAAACCCATCTCTCCTCCGTATTCTTTGTTCCTAATATTTTATCCTAATTTATGCCTTTTAGCAAGGTTTGTAGTTTAGGGAAGTTGGCTCTTTTGAAATTCAGTGTCTTTGTATTCCCTTTATGTTTCCTATTTGTGTGATTTATACTGAAACTAATTGACCTGTGATCGCTGTTACCTAAATTGCCCCGTATTTCCACATCTGTGATCAGGTCTGTATTGTTGGTAATCAGGAGATCCAGTAATGTTTTATTTCTAGTTGGTGCGTCTACCATCTGACCCATAAAATTGTCCTGCAAGACATTAAGGAACTGGCGAGCCTTAAATGAATGCGCGGTTCCCTCCGCCCAGTCTATGTCTGGATAATTAAAATCCCCCATTATGATAACACTTCCCATCCTTGCTGCTAATCCAATTTGTGATAGGAGATCCGTCTCCACTTCCTCCTTCAGGTTAGGGGGCCTATAGCATACTCCCAGTATTATTTTCCCCTTAACTTCATCCCTTTGGAGCTCTACCCATAAGGATTCCACCTCCTCTCTAGCTCCCTCAGTGATGTCTTCTCTCACATTCACTTGTACATTATTCTTGATATATAGGCATACCCCTCCCCCTTTTTTACCCTCTCTATCCTTGCGGTATAGGGTATACCCTTGAATGTTTGCCAGCCAATCATGAGAGCTGTTGAACCAGGTCTCTGAAATTCCCACAAAATCCAAATCCTCCTTGTACAACAGTATCTCTAGTTCACCCATCTTGTCTGCCATGCTCCTGGCATTGGTGAACATGCCACATAGTTTAGACCGGTCGCATATTGTCCTCGTATTGGGTGTTTCAAAATTGCAACTAGGACTTGCTACTATACTCACCTTGTGTTTTTGTGCTTTGGTTAACCTACCACTAATGCCCCCAACACTACCCTCTGGAATATCATCCGCGCTGGCTATCACTGTCTCTGGACCCTCCCCCCCATCGCCTAGTTTAAAAACCCCTCTAACTTTTTGGCCATCTTCATTCCCAGCAGATCTGCACCCTCCTCATTTAGGTGCAGTCCGTCCCTTCTATAGTACCGGTTACCGACTGAGAAGTCGGCCCAGTCCTCCAGGAACCCAAACCCCTCCTTACTACACCAGCTCTTCAGCCACTTGTTTACTTCCCTAATCTCCCTCTGCCTTTCTGGTGTGGCTCGATGTACCGGTAGTATTCCTGAGAATACTACCTTGGAGGTCCTTTTCCTCAATTTAGCACCTAAGTCCCTAAAATCATTCTTTAGGACACTCCATCTGCCTCTGACTTTGTCATTGGTGCCAACGTGCACCATGACAGCCGGGTCTTCCCCAGCCCCTCCCAGTAATCTGTCCACAAGATCCGTGATGTGCCAAACCCGAGCGCCCGGTAGACAACATACTGTTCGGCGCTTCAGGTCTTGGTTACAGATTGCCCTCTCTGTCCTTCTAAGAATTGAGTCCCCTACCACCAGAATCTGTCTTTCCTTTCCCTTTGCTGCCCCCCCACTCTCACTGGAGGAGTTCTTCCCCTGGCAGCTAGGAGAGTCCCTCATCTCCAGCAGTGCTGGTCCCTGACTGGTTTCACCAATGACACTCAATGAAGCGTACTTATTGGGATGCTCCAGTCCTGGATCGGCCTCTCTGGCACTTCCCCCTCTACCCCTCCTGACTGTCACCCATCTACTCTTTGCTAGTGCCAGCGCCTCTTTGTCTCCACCCGCCTCTGTGCTGGCCCCTGCCGGCACCTGCCGTGTACATTCCTGGCTCACCTTTAGTATGGAGGGACTTCTCAGTGCTGACAGTTGCTTCCCCAGATTCAGAACCTGGGCTTCCAGGGAAACAATGTGCTTACATTTTGCACAGCAGTATTCACCCTCGATCGGATGATCAAGGAACGCATACATGCGGCAAGATGTACAAAGAGTCGCCTCTCCACACCCGCCGGGCATCGTACCTATTGAATTTAGTGAGGATTTGGGGATTTTACCCTGTCCAAATTACCTAACAGCTAGCTTTCTGGCACTAATACTCAAGACAATACACAGGTACACAACAAGACAATACACAGGTACTCACAGACCTACGTGCAATCGCAGAACAGTCGCAGACCTACGTGCACTACGCAATACTCAAGTATACAGTACACAATACACAAGTACTAACGATCCACACACACTACTCAGACAACACTCAGATACTCACACTACACAGGTACTATGACCCCTGTTATAACCTCCTGTTTTAAAGTCTAATTTTTTAACTCCCACTTATACCAAGTTCCACAGCCAAAGACTGAGCACGCTCAGACTGAGCTCTACACCCAGTTAAATAGGCACCTGTGAGCAATTAACCACCCCCCTTAATTGATAGGCTGAAGGAACCAGAGGAAAAAGAGAAAAAGCTATTTAAAAAGTGACAGAAAAAGGCAAATGAAAAACTAAAAGGAAAAGCCCCAAAAATGCACCCCAGCAAACCCAGCAATCAACAAGCAAGACTTATTCACTCTATAACTCTAGTTTTTTAACTCCCACTTATACCAAGTTCCACTTACACAAAGTTCCACAGCCAAAGACTGAGCACGACTGAGAAGGGTACACTTCTGGAGCGTTCCTCCCTACCAATTAATGCAAATAGTAATGCCTTCCCACTCTGGATATACTTCCAGATCAGACATTTCTTAAAAGAAATGGACAGTGTCTCTTCAGTCTCCCGTCCACTCACGACATTTGAGCAACTCTGCGCTCACTCTACACCCCAGCAACATATGATCTCAAACGTTTACAACCTGCTCTCCTCTGGAGGCTCAATGAAAACTATCAAAGCTTGCGTAAACTGGGAAAGAGACTTACAAACAGAATTAACAGAGGCACAATGGGAACACATTTCTATGATAGCACATAAAGGCTCCCTTAATGTCTCGATTCAAGAGAATAATTATAAAATTTTAATGCGTTGGTACAGAACCCCCGTAGTTATCCACAAATACTATCCTACCCTATCTGACAAATGCTGGAGATGTACCAATGAAGTGGGTACACTAGAACACATATGGTGGTCCTGTCCCTTAATCCAGCCTTTTTGGATCCAAGTTAGGAAACTGACCTCACAAATATCCACATATTCTCTAGAGCACACCTCAGCACAATGCCTCCTTCATCACTCGGACATTCCGTCACATCAATACCGCAAAACGCTAATACCACCCTTATTAAATGCTGTCAAGTTGTGTATCCCTCTTCACTGGGGAACAACAAATGCGCCCACTATCCCGGAATGGCTCAAACGAGTAGAAAAAATTGCGGAAATGGAGGAACTGATCGCCATAGCCAAAGACTGCCCAACCAAATTCTCATACACATGGGCATGTTGGTCCCACTTCTGTACCACTGATCAATATAAACAGTTGACCAACCAAACTCACACAGATTGCAATCCCTAAGATGCTGACAACTATCATTAACTTCTTTATTTCATTCAGAAGCTAAATCTATCAAAGTATGTGGTGGCCGGCCTCCCCCACCTAAACAAGGGATGAATGGGGGAGGTCGCCTGACACGTTTTACACGTACCCACCTGAAGACCCACCAGTTGGGCAACCCTACCCGCGGGAATGCAAACCTTCAGATATGGTGGCGGAGACTGCAAGATACTTCTGACTCCTTCCTCACCCCCCCCACTCCCTCCTCCCTTCCCCCCCTCCGTTCTCCGTCTTCTCTTCCCCCCTCTTTCCCCACCTCTCTTTGTCTTTCCTTTCCTATAAATTTAGGTTTACAACATAAGCTAGTTTCCCCTTCAGACATAATCCCTTTTTTGTTAACACTGATGTTCAATCATCCTTAGCTGTTCAAATGTTGAACGGAAATAGACACTTAACATTAGCCACTGTAATAGAGCAAAGTTTCGATTCTATTTAGGAAATACACCCAAACATCCGTAAATATCAGATAGAACTAATAGCATTGGGACAAATACATTTGTACAAGTGACCTTTCACAACTATATCTCATGGTTTTTTATAAGTGTCCACCTTACCAAAGTCAACGGAAGAAAGGTCCCCTTTTTATTTTTGTTTCTCTCTCTGTTACAAGAGCTACTGTCGGTTAACTTTGAATGTCAGTGTTGCCGAATACCTTGTTATGCCTCATTTTCTGTAACCAAAGGCAATGTAAACCCTATTCTTATTTTACCAATAAAATATTATGGAAAAAAAAAAAAAAAGATTTATACCTAGGTATCTTAGAGAAGACTCATTCCATGAAAAGCGGAATGATTCCTTCAGCTGAGTAACCAGAGATGGTTGGAGTGACACATTGAGTGCTTGGGACTTAGTGTAGTTAACATGAATCCCTGAGATCTTAGCAAAGTCATCTAGAAGCTTACATAAGGCAGGTAGGGATGTGAACGAGGAGGTGATGTAGAGAATGAGGTCATTGGCAAATAAGCCGCATTTGTGCATTTTGGGCCCACATCTGACCCCCACTATGTCCGGGCTGGTGCGAATAGCAATTGCCAGGGATTCAATTGCTATCGCAAAAATAAGTGGCGATAGTGGGCACCTCTGGCGAGTCCCTCTCACTATATTGATGGGGTCTGAATACTGTCCTTGCAATTTGATTCTAGCCTCAGGGTTAGAGTATAGTGATTTAAGTAGCCCAGAGAAACGGGGACCGAAGCCCCACCTTTCCAGAATGGAAAATAGGTAGGACCATGAAACAGAGTCGAAAGCCTTTTGTAGGTCTAACGACAGTAACATACCTGCTTGATCATGACCGCCATCCCAACCAGATTGCAAGATAGAGACAACATCTACTGTTCTTCTGATTTGATCGGGTCCTTGCCGTCCGGGGATGAACCCAACTTGGTCTTTTTTAATATAAGATCCAATGAAGGATTCCAGGCCATCAGCCATAATTTTAGTCATTATTTTAAGATCGTTATTGATCAAAGATATGGGTCTATAGTTAGTGACCTCGCCTGGATCCTTGTCTGGTTTTGGATGACGGTTATGAACATTCATCTGTGAGTCCAGAGGGTCTCCCTTGATTTTAGAGTTAATACATTTAGCCAAATAAGGTGCTATGGTATTTGCAAAAGCTTTATAATATGGTATAGAGAATCCATCTGGACCTGGTGCAGAGCGTTTCTTCAAGTTTTTTATCACAGCTATGACTTCCTCTGCAGTGACTGGGGCTTCTAGTTTATTTCTGTGGTCCGCCGACAGGGTGGAAATCTGTAAATTTTCTAAAAATTTGGTCACTTCATGAAGTCTATTTGCCCCGTGTTCACTATAGAGGTCAGCATAGAATCTATTAAAGGCTTCCATGATTTTGAGGGGATTCACCGTGGGTGGTTGACCAGCTATTTTAATTCTGGGGAAGGTGTAAGAGTGGATACATGGAGTGAGTTTGGAGGCCAAGAGAGACCCAGCTTTATCCTTTTGGTGGTAGTATTTTGCCCCTTGCCATAGAATGTTTTTTTCTGCCTTAACTGTGAGAGCTAAATTAAGTTCAAGGCGGGACATGGGAACACAACATGGATCTCTCTTGTGCTCCAGATGAAGTGTTTGAAAGTTATTTTCAAGAATGTCAATGTCTACCTTTTGAGCTCTTTGAATTTGGGAAGCTATTTGAATTATTTTCCCTCGTATGGTCGCCTTATGAGCCGCCCATAAGGTTTCAGCCGAAATGTCAGCAGTATCATTCTGAATAAAGTAGTCGGAAATGGCCTTTTCAATTTCTATTTTCCTAATAGGGTCTCAGAGGATCGTTTCATTCAATCTCCAGTAAGGGGATTTGGCTTGTGGAGCTCGGTTGTTAATCGCCACACTCAACAAGGAATGATCAGACCAGACCGTGTCTATGATCTGTGCTCTTTGGGCTGACGGGATTTAGCCATTTGAGACCAACAGATGGTCCGATTTGGCGTATGATTGGTGTGCATGGGAGTAATGTGTGTAATCCTTTTTAGTGGGGTTTAGCTCTCTCCAAATGTCTGTGAGACCTTGTAGGTGAATCAATTTAGCTAACTTGGAGCTACTCCTGGTTGGGCGAGTGGATTGGGCATGGGGGGTTTGGATCTGTCCAGGCCCTGATCAAATGCTACATTTGAATCTCCGCCGAAGATTGTGGAGCCTTCTAATAGGGAACCTAGCGTTTTGAACATGGTACTGAAAAATCTAAGTTGTCCTGCGTTAGGGGCATAATAGGATAGCAAGGAGTAGAGGCGACCATCAATAGTTCCTTTTACGAGGACAAACCTCCCCTCTGGGTCCTGCTGTTCCTGCTGCAATGTGAATCTACAATTCTTTGAAATGAGGACTGCCACCCCTCTGGTTTTGTCTTCTGCATTAGCCAGATAAAACAGAGGGAACTGGGCATGTAGGAAATTGGGTTTGTACCGGATCGGGAAGTGTGTTTTCTGGAGAAACAGAATATCTATTTTGCATGATTTCATATAATCTAGTACCTTCCTACGTTTAGAAGGTGAATTTAACCCTTGGGTATTATGAGTCGCTACTCTTAACAGTGTAGACGGTGAATCAGAATTAGCCATGGAGCAGGGGGGCGGGAGTACCACCAATCTACTGTCACTTAACTGGACCAAGCAGCTATGGGATTCTGAAGTCTGTGCAGGAGAGGAGATCTGTCCTTTCTGTGTGGGAATGGGTCATCGACCAGCAGAAGGCAGACTGCAAAAACAGAAGATATTAGAGAGGAAAGAGGAAAAGGGGAAGGGGGGGAGAGGGAAGAAGGGTGGTTCAAACCTGCGAGGGGCTTGAGTGAGCAGTGGGGGGAATAAAGCTCACTACCCAACAATAAAGAAGAGACATCCATCCCTGCTGACAGGGTGGGCTCCTAACCCAGGTAGGAGGCATAACCTAATCCGTGGGGTAGGGGGAGGCGCGGCATAACTGCCCCAACCTCGGCACACCTTTAAACAAACTGTAAAACTAAAAAACATTATTATCCTGATTTGGGGGCTCAGGAGACCCCGGCAGCCCACCCCCCGACAGTCCACTCACCCCTCCCGATGAGAAAAAGATGGGAGGGGGCTCGGACTCCCCAGGAACCAGCCTCGGGGGGATAGGGCCAGACCCACGAACCTAACACATCAGCAGTGAATGTGAGAGAGCAATAGGATACAGTAAATAGCCTCCATAAACTTATACCTGGAACTGTAAAGGAGACAATTGAAAAATGAGAGACTAACAATGCACTTTGACCAGAACCCAGTAAATTCTACATTGCCGTCATAACCGTGCAAATACATCCCGGTAGGTAGACCTATATCAGAATCAATAGATAAAGTTGTCAACAAAATGGCGAATAAACCAAACAAAAAGGGTTATTGAGATATGGGAATTTGCGGATGAGAGAAGAAAAAAATTTAAGAAAAAAAAAGGGCAAGAGCTTGTCTACTTCAGTGTCTCCCGGAACTCAGATTGGAGACTAAGGAGAAAGTCCTTTTAGAGTGTTACCAAGAAAAAAACTTTGACCCGTGGTGTCATGGAGGTCTGGCTTCTTTAGAACGTTTGTATTTAGATTTGTTCCAGACAGGTTGAAGAGGGCTCGATGGAGAGGGGCGTTTGGTGGAACCTGCAGAAGAGTTAGTGAGATCCATCGCTGACTCTTGTGAGATGAGGCGAAGGTCTAGTGGGATATGTTTACCTTCTTGTAAGCTGCGGAAGGAATGCATCTTGCCCTTATAGTCGAACTTTAGTGCAAAAGGGAAGGCCCATTAATACTTGATGTCACGTTGAGATAAAATAGTAAGTTGGTGTTTCAGGGATCTTCTTTTTTGTATCGTGGTCGGTAAAATTTCAGCGAACACTTGAATGGTGTGTCCACTGCACATGAGGGGGTGTTGATATCTGCACTTTTTCATCACCTCTTCCTTCACAGAGAAGTAGTGGGGTTTAACCACTATATCCCTGGGTAGGCCGTCTTTCCTCGGGGGTCCCAAGGTTCTGTGAGCTTCATCAATCTCCAGCTTGTGTGATGGAATATCAGGAATAATCTGCCTGAGGAAATCCTGTACCACAGGTGTGGTGTCCGTGATCGCTTCTGGGAGCCCCCTGATTCTAAAGTTCTCCCTTCTAGATCTATTTTCAAGATCATCGATACGAGATAGAGCAATGTCCAGTTGATCTTGTAACACCTGGATGTGGTCAGAGTTCTGTCTGGTTTTAGAAATTGTTTGGTTAAGTTTATCTTCAATAGCTTCCATCCTTGAGCCAAGGATTTGGAAATTCTCCCTGATATCTCCTGTAATTTTGGCTGCAGTCTGAGCTAAGCCTCTGTCTAATAAAGCTGACAGTTGGGAGAAGAGATCAGGTGCTGAAAGCAGTGTGTGGGAAGGTATGTCTGTCAGTACAGGGCCATTATCATAGTGAGGTGAAGCAGGCCTCATGGGAGAGTGCAGGAGATCCTCCATTGACTGTTCAATAAGAGATTCTGTGGATGCAGGGGAGTGAGCCATAGGCATGAGGTTACTCACTGGGGACCCAGGAGGGTGGATGCGGGTCACTGCGGCATAGGACAGCCTGTCTCCAGGGCTCTCCTCAGCATTCTGTGTGCTAGCCAGCATGGTGCCCGCCATCTTGGATTCGGCCCGCTCCGCCAAGGCTCTGAACTGCGGCTCAAGGTCTCTCCTGAACGATCCCACGGACATGGGTCTGTGCCCCAGCAATTCCGCCAACGGATGGGGTGAGTATAGCGGCCCCCAGGGTCCCAGATCCCCCACTATGTGCATCGGGCGTTAAGGCAGCATGGAGCTCCTGGCTTAAGCGGCCATCTTGGAGCAGACCGCGCATGCGCTCCCCAATGTAAATGTATTTTTTGGGATTTTATTTGATATACCAACGCAAAGTGACACATAATTGTGAAGTGGAAGGAAAATGATAAATGGTTTTTATTTTTTTTACAAATAAATATGTTAAAAGTGTGGTGTGTATTTGTATTCAGCCCCCCTGAGTCAATACTTTGTAGAACCATCTTTCACTGCTATTACAGTTGCAAGTCTTTTTGGGTATGTCTCTACCAGCTTTGCACATCTAGAGAGTGACATTTTTGCCCATTCTTCTTTGCAAAATAGCTCAAGCTCTGTCAGATTGGATGGAGAGCGTCTGTGAACAGCAATTTTCAAGTCTTGCCACTGCTTCTTAATTGAATTTAGGTCTGGACTTTGACTGGGCCATTCTATCACATAAATATGTTGTGATCTAAACCATTCCATTGTAGCTCTGGCTATATGTTTAGGGTTGTTGCCCTGCTGGAAGGTAAGGAAGATTTTCTTCTAAGATTGTCTTGTATTTGGCCCCATCCATCTTCTCATCAACATAAACAGCTTCCCTGTCCCTGCTGAAGTAAAGCATCCCCACAACATAATGCTGCCACTACCATGTTTCGTGGTGGGGATGATGTGTTCAGGGTAATGTGCAGTTAGTTTTCCGCCTTGCATAGCATTTTGTTTTTAGGCCAAAAAGTGGTACCCAAGAGAAAGAAAAAGTATAGTATAGAAATAGAGATCATATCCCATCAGCAAGGGATATGTAAATAAATGAGTGGAAAGGTACTGTGAAATTGAAAGTGTCCCCAAAAATGAATGAATAATGCGGATGGGGGTCAGGTCTCTCCCAAATCAGAGGTGGACTCTATCTACTGGTCAAAAAATGCATTAATAAAATTAAAAGTAAATAAGGATTGTATAAAGAAATTGCAAGTGAAATATAAAATGGAGAATAATATCAGGCATTTTAAACACATGAAATCTATAGAGTCAAAAATCTATCAGAGTAGTGTCTTACCTAGAGCAGCAAAGTTGTCATGGAGACATGGGTATCAAAGAAAACCAGACAATTGAGATGGAATATTGTATTCCATTTCAATTGTCTTGTCTCCTTTGGTCCCTTCCAATCATTAGCACCCAGCATGCCCAGCCCCTTCCCCTTGCAAGGAGGCTTGAGAGGTGCTTGGTTCCCAGTCCCCTTGTTCTCACGTCACTTCCGGTATTCACTCAACCTCCGGCCACTCCCTTGTGGCCGGAGGTTGAGTGAATACCGGAAGTGACGTGAGAACGGCGTCCAAACACCACACGATCAGTTTTTCTGCTCGTTTTTAGTTTTTTAATGTAAGAGTCCAGCTTATTTAGTAATAAAAGAATTTTAACTTTGAACGTACTACAACATTGGAGTTCTCTCTTTTTCCCATCCCTTCCTTGCTCCCCCCTCCCCCCCCCCCCCCCCCGAGAGTACGAGAATAGTATGAGGACATGGAGTTGAAGCTTCCATTTAAGGTTTACACCAATTGGAACGGAGAACCCCCTGGTGGTAGAGGTTGGAATAGCATTGAAATAGCGGAACAGATACCTGTGTACTATTTTATGCTGTTATTTCAAGATATAAAGGTGAGAGCTCTGTGAGCTCATTAATGGGATTGTTTACTTCTCGCCTTTTTGATGTGTGGTCTATCTAAGCACTTTTTTGAAGAAACATTTGGACATCTATTGAAAAATGCCTAATTAAGAAACAATCATCACATTGACTTTGATTGATCAACTTTAATGCCCCTGGATTGATATAACAGTTTATTTGATTAACCATTTATACACTATTTAATTTTCCCATTTATTGGGCACCGTTTGCACACCACTTATTTACCTGATTTATTGGGAACCTTTTGCACTTTATTTACTGCTGTAGCGCGGGATCATTATTTGATTTCAATGTACCTGTGTTCAGATCAGTAAAATTGTTTGTTTTTTTTTTTGCTCATGTGCAAGTGGCCTGCAGAAAAAAATACCAAAACTGTGCAGAAGACCAACTGCCAAAACATTATGTGTGGCACTCGTGGGTGCACTTGTGGCTGCACTTGCAGTGCACAGTATATTTGTCTTTAATAAATCAACCTCAATGTGTGGCACCTTGGCTGTGCCAGATAAATGGAATAAGGCAGTAAAGGCAGTATGAGATTGTAATATTGGCAGGCCTGTAGCTGTGGCAGGAGTTGTTATTGGTAGCATGCTAGCAGCAGTAGAAGGAGATAGTAGTGGTGGTAGGTCAGCAGCAGTGACTTGAGATGATTATGATGCTAGCCAAATTCTAAGTGTAAAAAGTGTATTTATTAGCATCAGCTGAAGAGATGTGGTACTTATTGTTTATCCAGGTACTTGTTGCAACCCACTGTACTAAATGTGCAGGCCCTGAGACCTCAGAAAAACCCCTCTTTCTCCTGCTACTGTGCATGATACAAACAAAAATGTAGTCCTAAAAAGGACTGTTGGGCCTATTCACTGTGAAAACTTAGGGTGGTACGCAATAATATGTAAACCACTGCAAAGCAATTACAAGTAATGAGACCCAATACAATACAGCACAGTGAATACAGGGGATATATTCCATAGGCCACACTTTGTAACCCAACACACTGAACATCACTATTATGTAAAATATACCTCCACAAAATACAGTAGATATCCTAATTTGGGGAAAGGTGAGCAGTCTATGGCCATAAGATTTTACACTGAATTGTTGTTGCTGCCTGATCTTTTCTCCTCCTTTTTTAAAAGGACTCACGTCTATGGCCATTGGTTTTTTTGCCACTGCAGCTATACCTCCAATAACTGGGATCTTTGCATCATTAGAAAATACATAAAAAGAGGCTGTCACAGATCATATCCTCAAGCTGGGGAATGTTGGTGTCAGTGGATCTCCCAATTCTACCCTTGTATCAGGGGGCAAAGCCTCCCCCAATATCCTCCTCACAACAGCACCTCAACCCTCCTAGGTCTTGCTGCCAGCACCCCAACAATTATCCACCTCCTCACCACCTGCACCTCAACACTCCTCCTCCTTTCTGCCTGCACCACAACTCTCATCATGCTCCACCCCATTAGCACACCTATCTTGCTTCTTACTGTCAACACCCTAACACTCCTCCTCACCACTAGCACTCCAACACTCCTACACCTTACTGTGAGCACCCCAACCCTCATCTTCACCCTCTCCATCAGCAACCCAACTCTCCTCCTTCTCATATTCCTTATCTGCCTTCTGCTGCCTCATATCATTTCACATACTGGTAGAGGGCAGGCATGGTCTTTAGTGCAAAGTAATGGGGGCTGGTGTCTCTTCTTCTTGGCAAAATAATGACAGCTAAGCACCTGACACTGTGTCGCACAGGCCACAATAAAGCCTAAATGGGATGTTTGGCAAAGCTGGCAGGCCAAGCCTTTTCTGGCACTTTTTGTTTACAAGTTTAAATCAGTATTTTTTGCTAGTGTTTTAGCAGACACCATAGGGAATAGAATAATAATTGTTGCAAATTTCTCCTTTACCTTTAAAAGCAAATGATTAAAAAGGAAAAAAAAAATTCTGATCTTTGTCTTAAAAAAAATAACTGTTTACTTCCACCCTGGACCAAAAGCGATGCCATGATGTCACACCGGTCCTCCAAGGCCATAGAGGTGATCAAAGATGATCTGTGCTTTTTGAGATTTAGCCGGGTCACAAGGCCAGAACATCCCGGAGATGTTCAGGGCCGGTAGAGGCAACATGGCGCCTTCCCGCCACGGACCCACTCACTCTCAACCGTAACCACTACCGCTGACTTATCTGACACCCCCGACTCCTCTGCTCACTCATTCAAATGGGGGGGAAGTTGGAATTGAACTCAGACCCCATCCTCCTATAAACATGCAGGACTTACGCTCGATAGCAGATGATATTAAGGACACACTCTCCGCCACCATTTCTGAATTGAGGCTGGATCTACGTGCACTCAATGACCGGGTGCAAGTAGTAGAGAGAGTGACAGAACGCCAGGAAACAGCCCAACACTCGATCACTGAAAGCATAGACTCCCACACACTGCAGATACAAGACATGCAGCGTCACCTTGAAGACCTCGACAATCGGGATCAGAGGCACAACTTACGAATTAGAGGACTGCCAGAGTCAATTGAGGGAAAGCAAATCTCGCAGACTGTAGTGAGCCTCTTTAATGGCCTCCTTCACCAACTTCCTCAAACCCCCATTGCCATGGAAAGAATCCACTGTGCATTGCGCCCCAAAGGCAGGGAGAGTGATCTCCCGTGGGACATAATATGCTGCATCATGGACTTCAAATTGAAAGAAGAGATCATTAAACAAGCCAGGGCCAGACAGCAAATCCTCCATGAAGGATCCCCTATTCAAATCTACCAGGATCTCTCGGACATTACCCTGCAGCACCGGCGTGACCTGAAGCCCCTGCTAGATGTCCTTCGAGAGAAAAACATTCAATACAAATGGAAGTTCCCATTCTGCCTTTCGGCAACCTCTCATGACCGCTCAGCTGTCCTCAAGGTTCTCGAGGACCTGCCTCACTTCTGCGCCATGCTTGGTCTCCCCCTAGTCCCAGTACCTAACTAGTATGCTGCGTTCCGCTCCATACCATCAAAACGGGACACGCTTCGGGACGAACCAATGGATGCACAAAATTCCAGATACCGTAGGAGACGCTCTCCTTCTACCCTCAGGAGCCACACCATCTACCGTACCTGACCCCGACATGCTAGCCCCACTACCTCGCCGCGGTCCAGGAGAGCACGCAGAAACCACTAATTTTCACTAGAAGTGTCCCTGCTATTCATACATGTTTACACGGTTGGACCTCCTTATGGTCATTTTCTGTTTTTAAACTTGTTATGTGTTCGGACTTTACAATTTTTTTCTATTTTGTTTTGGACTCGGTTCACCCAGGGACCGAGAATCTCCTGAGGACCTTCTCTCTCATGCTCCCTGCTCCCTCACGAGCCACCTTTACAATGCCTGAACAGCATCACTTCATCCATACGGCACTGCTTACTGCCTCTTCGTTGCTCACTGCCTCTCCTCACTATGGTGTATGGCTCCGCTCATAAAAAGCCGGAATCTGCTGAACTACACTGCCTGGAACTACATTTACCATACTGCACAGCGGCCAGCAAATCCACCCCGCACAAACCGCAAAGCCTCACAAACACTGCCCTACTTCTTGGATATCCCTGAGACGTTCTTCAATCAAATCTCTGCGAGGACCCTCTAGCCCCGGTGGCCAACAAACATCACATCGCTTATCCCCATTCATCTCGTCTGCTACTCCTGAATCACCAAAGACAGCTCACTGTCAACCAAGACTCACCCGCAATACATGAGAATTCGTTCAACAAGTGACGCACACTAGATGCTTACCTGTGGACTGCTACTGACGTCACTCCCATGCTGTTCGTTTCTCACCTTCTACTTCAGCTGGACTATCCCGGTAATGTTCTGTTGTTACGATTGGCGGGGGTTTGCGCTCACGGGGACACTCGTAAGGCGCAGGCGCCGAGTAAATAGGTGCGCATGCGCACTGGGACTCCTCATTCGATTGGCGAGAGGAGGGAATATAAGGAATGATGGATGTCTAGAGCGGCCTATCCCATGATTAAGGTACAGGCGTATCGAAACATGTCGGGGGCGTGGCCGTATGAAGGATAACACCACGTACAAGTGACAGGAGAAGGTTAGCTGCACGGTTTACCGAGTGGGGGAGACGGCTATACTCATCCAGGAAGCAGGCGGGGAGAGGGTGAGAGATACTTCTTGTACGCTGGCTTTTAGAGGGTCCGCCATGACCGCATACCCCCTAGGAGATTGACCTTAACAGCTGGTTAATACTACACCGGACAGATTGCTGTGGAGTTTGCTGTGTTGGTTTATTTTTTACACAATGTGAGTGGAACTGTTGAAGTGGTATTTGCAGTGTGAATTAAAATGTTTTATAGTATTACACTATTGGGAGTTTTTTTGATTCTATATGGAACGATCTTCCGGATGGATAAGAATTTGACCCTTGCCGTTAGCAGCAGTCATCTATGCCTTTTAGCCTCATATGAAAGTGGAGGCATGAGGAGCTGGTGAGTGGCTGTCCATAGGGAGAGTGGTCACTGAACACAGAGGTGTGGTGGAAGATTGCACTAGAAGAATCTACACTCCTAAAATAGAGGAACTTACTGATGCACAAGTTTATATTCTTTTTCGAGCACTATTTTGGACACTTGTTTGGCACATTTGTGTGTTATTTAAGAGACTATATCATTTACATATTCACTTTTATGGTTATATAGAAGTGTGTGGTGATGCTCACGGATCGCCATCTAATGAGCTAATATCTTTGGGCAATCATTGCATGGGGATTATATTTTACAGCATCTGAGTAATATTGACACCAAGTCACATTTTGTATTTATTTTTGTGGTGTTCATATATATTGTTTATATATATATATATTTTTTATTTTGATGTGGATTTATCATTAGTATATTTTCATTATAGTTCTATTGCACACATCTTTCCATTTTTTGCACTATATGTAGATAAGCACCAGCAAAGAGTTGTTCGTTAGATTTGAATTTTTCATCACAGGAGGTGGAACAGATTCATTAGTAATAGCGCCACGATTTAACTTGTCACGTGTGGTGTTTTTGCACTGATCACACAGCACGGATTTAAATCTCATATACACTGTCTGATTTACATTAAGTGGCAGCTTTAGGTAGGAGTTCTTAACCAGGTGAATAAGATCATTAAGGTTAATTATCCAAGGCGCAGTGGGGGTTGACCTAGTATAGGAGGGATTTTTCACCTAGGAAAAACCACACATTCATAATGTTACTTTAGTATCTCGGCTCCCACGCTGTATATCGCTAACTCGTAGTAATGTTTGTTTTAGAGCAAAACTCTCACTGTTGTCTATATGACTATCCAATTTCCTCTGTTTGTCACTGCATTCCTGAAAATTAGATGCTACACCCCGAGGCATGACAATATGGATCCTTAAACTTCATGTTTTAAGGTAACGGCTCCTAGTACAACTGTTTATCCAGTCTTGGCACATGCTCCCTGCCTACACCAACACCCCTCACCTTTCTTAGTGGTCATTGCTGACCTGGGGAGACGGCATAGACAGTAGTCTGCCCTCTCCTACAGGTCAAGGCAGGTGGTCGGTCCCACGACATATCTATTACTGGCACCCACCTCAACTATCTTATTGTATTTTTGCCCACTCCCCGCCGTCCGGGGCTCATTGAGTTTTATCACATACTCACCAATTACATCACCACACGACCCTGATGGGCGAATCATAGGCTTACTACCTCCATCACTGCTTCACACTTTCCTGTTCTCTCTCCTGACCCCTAATCTCGTTCTCCCTTCACTGCCTTGGTTTTGGTCGACCCCCACATGGATCTGTGTTGGGGCGCTGTATCCCCTCCAGGGACTCACACCCCGTTCATGTTCTGTACCAAACCGATCCCAAGTATTTGAGGTGATTTTAATGTTTCACTAACCCCGTCTATTGACACATCGAACGGAACATCTTCCCTAACATACCGGGCCTTACAGGCAATTAAACTGCAACTTAGCAACCTATTACTCCATGACACATAGTGTACGTTACACCCCAAGGAAAAGGATTTTACTTTCTTCTCCCCGCCACACAATAAGTACTCCAGACTTGACAATTTTTTCCTCTCCCAGAATGATCTGACATATCTCACCAAAGCCACCATTGACCCATCCATACTATCTGACCATAGCCCCATCTCCATGACCTTACAACTCCACATTTCACACGAATACGCGTATCTGGCACCTTGACAGCTCCTTGCTGACTGAAGAGACTAATGTTCGCAGGTTAACCACATGCCTTTCAGACTTTTTTACGAACAACTCTTCACACGAAGTCGCACCAACGGTCACGTGAGCTGCACATAAATGTGTCATTCGTGGCGAACTGTTGTCCATAGCAGCGCACCATAACAAACTTAAGAATGCTCGTATTGCTGAACTAACCACACGTATCCGCATGCTCGAACAGACACACAAAGCTTCCCTCGCTACTTCTTCACTGAACGAACTGACTCAGGCAAGAGAGGAACTCTTAGAGACGCTTAATAACACGCTAAAATGCAAGTTTGCACTGATGCAAAGACTATATTACGAATTTGGCAACAAAGACGGTAAACTCCCGGCGAGGTCTCTCCAAACCTAAAGGACCTCGCATACCATCCATAAAATCAACAACCCCACTGGGGACGCTTTGGTTACCAATGAGGGCATCTCGTCACAATTCATCCAATATTTCTCCAAACTATACAACCTTCCATTGGCCCAAGTTACCGACACTAAGGTAGACCGTTTGACGCCATCACAGACTTCTTAGCACAATACAGCCCAACCCCTCTATCTCTAGAAGACGCACAATTGCTAGACCTTCCCCTCTCAGTGGATGAACTCCTCACAGCCTTAAAACAAATGAAGACAGGCAAAAGCCCTGGCCCGGATGGCCTATCGGTCAGCTACTACAAATCCTTTCCGACTATTCTCCTTCCACATCTAGCCAAAGCCCTCAACAACCTTACATCAGACTCAGCTGCAAATAACGATATGCTCAAAGCCCACATCACACTTATTCCCAAACAGGGCAAAGATCCCACACTGGTAACCAATTACCGCCCCATTTCACTTTTAAATGTGGACCTAAAACTCTATGTGAAAGCGTTAGCCAATCGTATTCTGCCCTTCATTCCTACTCTAGTTTCACTTGACCAGGTCAGAGACAACACCACCAAAGCCTTGAAGATCCACCACTGGCTCACCAAAACATCTACACAAGGCTTTTTCCTCTCCCTGGATGCAGAGAAGGCATTCAACAGGGTGGCCTGGGACTACATGGAGGCCACGTTACAAGTCGTGGGCCTGCCACCTCACATGCTACAAATGATTTTAGCCTTATACTCCTCCCCGATGGCCAGACTCAGGATCAACTCAGGATCAACGGAACCCATGCTCCATAGACTGAGAGATAACCCCGCCATCAGAGGCATAGACATCCATCATAATCAGTATAAAATGGCAGCTTACGCTGATGACATCTTACTTTTCCTGACAGATCCCATCACAACCATCCCCAACCTTCTGGCTGACTTCACACTTTCCAAAACCCTCTCCAACCTTCAAATGAATTTTGAGAAATCAAAGGCCCTCAATATCACCCTGCCGAACGAAACTGTAAACCTATGTAAAAATAACTTCCCGTTTGGATGGGAAAAATCCAAAATTTCTTACCTCGGAATCAAAATTACAACCAATCTACGTGACCTCTACACCAAAAATTTTTTACCACTGATCCTATCCATCCAAAATGACCTCCAGAAGTGGCATCTGGGCTCCTTCTCTTGGCTATACTGAAAATGAATATTTTGCCCAGAATCCTCTACCTCCTCCAAGCAATTCCGATTAAACTACCGGTCTCCTTCTTCTCATCCTATAAACGTATCTGTAGGACCTTCATCTGGGCCTCCAAAAACCCATGACTTAGCTGGGACAGGCTAGTTCTACCCAAACAATTAGGGGGCCTGGGTCTCCCAGACCTTCAAAAATACCACTGGGCCTGTCACCTGACCAGACTGGTGGACTGGCACGTGCACTGCCTTTCCAAAGACTGGATCAACCTGGAAGATTCCTTTGCGATTCTCCCTATCGCTAACTCGCCCTGGATTAATCACAGAAATGTACCCAAAGATGTCTCATCACACCCCCTCATTGGTGCCACATTATCACTTTTCAAACTGGCGTGCAAATCGCTCACTATCACACCCTTGCCTGGCCCTATGACCCCACTCGACAACAACCCGGACTTCCCACCGGGTCTGGCATTGAAAAACCCAACTCTCCAGACACATACCACACAAGCTAATGCACATAGTTTCTTTCAAAACGGGACATTCCTACCTTACCCTGCGCTCTCTGCAACATTACCTAACTACAATATACCCTTCTACAAATACCTACAACTGAGACATTTCTTTCACACATCCCAGCACACCTCCCTTTGGCATAGAGAGCACACACCATTTGAACTCCTCTGCTCCAGTACGGAACCCCAGGGTCACTTAATCTCCGTGACTTACTCCCTCCTGTTTTCGCGATACAAGGTCAAAGATGACAAACTGGTGCAACAGTGGGAAATTACCTATCCATAGACCTCACCTCCACCAAATGGGATCGCATATTCACCCTCATGCACAAAGGCTCCATCAACGTCTCAACTCAGGAAAATAGATACAAATTGTTCTCTAAATGGTATAGGACACCCGATAAGGTCCACCACTTTCATCCCACTATCTCCCCAACTTGCTGGAGGTGTAGCACAACCCGTGACACCCTACTACACATTTGGTGGGAATGCAACCTTATACAGACATTTTGGTCGGAAATTCACCAGTTGATCTCCCACATCACCACATACGCACTGGCCCTCTCTCCCGCACGCTATTTACTACATCACACCCCCGAATCCTTTGGTTCTTACAAAAAATCCCTAACTTCACATCTCATTAATGCGGCCAACCTATGCATCCCTTCCTTATGGAGGAATCCTGCTCCTCCCACAGTCAAGGACTGGATCCGTCGGGTAGACAGACATGGACAAAACTCATATGCCAAGCAAACAACAACCCAACCAAATTTCATACCACATGGGCATGTTGGTTACATTATAGACAATCCCAAACACAGACTGCACCATCTACAATACCAACACACCCACCCTGAAGGCAGTCAGCTGTCTTTCGCTCTGAGTTCCCTCACGCCGCATACCCGCCAATCCCTATTCCCCTCTCACACCTCATTCTTCCCTAACCGCTTAGACCTAATACTGCCTTAACTTCAGGAGCTCTCCATACTTCCCCCTACAACATACTCTTACTTGCCTCACCTTACAGGTAAGGGTTTACGCCCATAAAGCCACTTTAATTCCTGCCACCATTATCACCCTGCCAATTTAAATTCCTATCGGGAACCAAGACTACCTCTCGCCACACCGTCAATTCTAGATTTTCTTACTTACTCTTCCTGCATCCCAGCCCATTCACAGCGAAGGTCCCTTTAGGGGTGAATGGAACCGGGATTGACCCTCGATGGTGTGGATGTTTCACTAGGTGATATTGGCGATATTAATTGATAGGTTCAACGTTTTTATAACTAGTTTCAATGAGTTATATAGATACTTCCTTTCCATTTCACATTTCCTTACCTCTCCCACTGAGACTTGTACTCCTCACATGTTTGGCTAGCTTGTAACAATGGAATATGATTGCCTATCACATGCTTGTAACCTTGACTATTGAGATGTATGTTATGTACTATTTGTTAACTTGCAAAATTCAATAAAAACTTTTTGAAAAAAATGGCTGATATGCACCATTGAGGAGAAGGGAGAAAGGGTACATTTACAGCATTATAAAAGAAAGTGCCCTCTATGTGCCATTGAGGCAGAGGTGTGCATGCCTTATGTTGCTGATGTGTCTCAATGAGGTGTTGATCCCACAAAGCGCTTTGGTGCATAGTCATGTGTTTCTTCATGCAAGTGGTACCAAAATGGCTGGTAATTTTTTTTTGGATGATAAGGTGTAGGCAGAGACTGCAGACCCCAACAGTACTGATGGTAGCAGGTACATTAGTAAAGACCCACACTGTATAGCGATTTCTATTTCCTGCCTATTCAAGTGCTCATGTACTGTTCTGACAAACACATACCTGAAATCTATGTAGCTTTGAGGTGTTTTCTACTCTGTTTTGATGTTGTATTAAACTTTTAAGGCAATTCAGTGTGGTACTGTAAAAATTAAGCTAAAAAATTATAATATTAAACTGTTGTTCCACAAGTCAATTTGTATGAAGTGGAGGACTTAAATCAGGCATCATAGCCAAAATTTGTACTAAAAAAGGTTTATTTCCAAGTTATAATGAACCAGATTGCAATTTTGCTGCTGGATTTAAGTCAAGCAATGATATACTGTAACAGTTAAAAAAAAAAAAAAATCAATTACAAGTGAAAAAATATGTGGTACTAGAATACTGTGTTGCTGATGCTGTCCATGAGAATTGTACTGTTCCATAACACCACATACAGTTCAAATGCATCTCTCATGTCAATGCCCAGTTCCCTATGCCCTTTTTTTATAGTCCCTTGCTTATTGCTGTGAAAAATGTCAAGACTTTGTTTTGTATTGTATGTTGCAATTTTTAGGTGTCATGATGAGTTTTGACAAACAGCTTACAAACCAAACCCAGAGTTGCTTTGCTGAAGGCAAATAGACTGTTCACTTTTCAATCCCCCCCCCTCCCCACAAAATGCTATTTTAACCAATTTTCCTGTATGTGATTGGATATTCTTTGCAAACTGAAATTTCTCCACATTCACTAAGTTGCAGACCTTTGCAGAGGGAACAGCCTACTATCTTTAGTAAATGGGATAAGTAAATCAGCGCGTGTATGCAAAAAACAAACTAAGCAGCTGTACACCAGGGTCAAACAATCAAATCCCTCAATGAAATATATAAAGAATTTTAAAGAATTCACGCGTCCAGAACGTAACGGCGTGACGTCACCCGCTGCTACCGCGCATGCTCCACTCCGTGTCTCTGCACGGCGGTTTTCTACTAATCTTGTTGTGTTCGTTCTGGCACTTGTGAAGTGCCATTTTTGTAAGTGACATTTTTTTATTCATTTAAATAAATTGGAATGTACAGAGAGCACTATGTTTTGTCCCTTTATATTGCATATACCATGTGAGAGCCATCCTTATCCATAGCTCTGGTTAGAGCCATCCTCACCTTCAGCCCAGTGTCTCCTGATGGATTACCATCATCCAAATAGGATCCCCTGTCATTTGACCCGTATGGGAATGCCTTATTGACCCTCTATAACAAAAGGGTCCTGGTCATCAGGTGAGAGGCCACTCACTATATCGGTGTTGGGCACACTTATCTACTACTTTAATGGCATGCAGTCACGTGTGGTGGATATTTACTGAATACTTGGACATCATTAGCTGTCACGTGTGATTTAATGATTGGACATTACTAGTGCTTGCATCTAGTTTAGGATTGTATGCTACTGAAGGACTTTATGTTTTTTAGCATATTGATTTTTAGCATTTTGATATTTCCGTATCTTGCTCCTGAAAATGTATTATTTATTTTAATTATGTTTTATTAGCGCTGCACCTTTCTTTATATACTATCTTTAGTAAATCAACCCCTTTGGCTTCTTCATGCATGTCGTTTTTGTTTTTTTTCTTTCAAATGATGCAGTGTGCTGCGAACAAAAGTCAGGAATAGAAGGTTAGAAATATGTGCTCCTCTTTGGGAACCCCAAACGTAAAAAATGCCATATCACCATTAAAAAATAAAAAAAAACAGAAAAGAAATTGAAACCTCAAGGGAAACCTTGCAGCAAAAAAAACAAAAAAAAAACCTGCCTAAAATAAGGGTCCTATCAATATACAATTAAAATCAATACACATCTAAAATAAATAAAAATCTTCAAATTCCAGCCTCTGGGACAAAAGCCAATTTTTAAAGAGAAGCTTTGCAGCAAAAAAAAAGTTTACTGTGAACAGGATACCAGCTAAATACCACTGATATCAAGTCAACAACAAAATAAAATGAAAGACAAAATGTCCCCATTAATAAAAAGTGCACAGAAAAAGAAGGCAGCAAAGGGGTTGATTCTCCCAAAATTTTACATAAGTTTACTGAGAATAAAAATCTTGAAATCTCTGGGATTGCCTTCAGTGTGTGATACCGTTGAACCTGAATCTCATCCCTAGTTGTTAGCTTTACCAAGAGTTTGGTATTACAGTTCTATGAATATATGATTGCTGGAATCCACAATAGTAGATATATCAAAGCTTCAGTCATACAGGTTTGACCTCTATCAGTATTTGATAAAAAAAAATATTGGTCTATCTTTAGTAAATACCATATTCTGCTGCAGAGGCTCATAGGCCTAGCCTTCAATTTTATTTAACACAATCCACCTGGATTCAGCACCTAACATGCTGATCTAAGAATAAATAGTGTTTTAGGCACTGATGTCATGTACAGTAATGTGATTATTAGATGGGGGAGCTCAACACTCTGCTGGAATAGTACTAGACACAACATATCACAGTATAGTTTATACACACACACACTACACATCCATATATATAAACAGTTCACAGAAACACGTTTCAGCATTAAACTTGTGTTAAGTCAACTTTTCAATGCACAATCAGAGTATTCAACAGTATATAGTGACAAATTCTAAACACAGTGCTACATTTATAACATAAATACTTAGAGATCCATGTATAAAAACATTGCTGTACCAATGTGACAAATTTTCGCATGGCCCCACCAAAACATGTTATATTTTATGTAATATAATTATCTCCTATGATCATAAAAGCCTTTCAGTGACCATAATAATGTTGCCTTATGAGGAGTTTATGAGTGATCTCCATTAGCAACTGGGAATATTTTTATATATATATATATATATATATATATATATATATATATATAATTTAGTTTAAAATAAGAAATAAGATTAGTGTGTGTGAAATATTGTTGTTGTTAAGGGGTTAACCTAGCTAGATGTAGATATATGATAGGCTTTGGTTTGAGAACCTAATTAATTTAACAGTACCTTTTCACTTGCAGGAATATTAGGCATGTGTGTGTTATGGGAGATACTCTGCTATTTACCTGTCGTGATTGAGATATTAAAAAAAATTAATTAATCTGCATGTATATGTTTTTTCATCTGCATACATACCTTTTTTGCGTAGTATGCAGAGTTTGGCTGCCAGCAAGAAAGAATGCACAACTTTTTAAGTCGGGTTGAGGCATATTAGGGATCGACTTAAAACATGATGAGCATGGGGGACAGTGTTTTCATAACCTGTAATACCTACACAGAATGTATAGATGAGGTGCCAAAAGCTTTGGATAGATGTGAATTGCCTAAGAAAATGCTTTTATGTATTTATTATGTATTTAGTACAGGTACTTATATCGTGTATATTGTACACTTCCCTCAAGGAGCTTACAATCTAAGGTCTCTAACTCACATACACATACTAGGGCCAATTTAGAGAGGAGCCAAATTAACCAGCATGTCTTTGAAGCATGAGAGGAAACCAGAGTACCCAGAGGAAACCCACGCAGGTACAGGAGGAACATGCAACCTCCGTGTTTTAATCTAGTTTTGCCAGGCTGCAATTTCAAATATACATGTAGATGGGTAAGTGGGTGGTCCCTGTTTTAGTGTAATGTTAAATACATAATGAGCTCCATGTATGACTTTATATTGCATTTTCTACAAGGTGTCTTGGTTTGTTGAATAATAAACTGCTTCAGCCATGAGCAGTCCTCAATTTTGCGGAAATAACTTTAAGTCCTGAGACGATGTCAAAATTGTTTATCAGGTAAACTACTTCAGGTAAGAGAGCTCTGAGGTCAGACATGAAGAGAATGCTGTCATCAGCAAAGAATGCTATTTTGGCAGTCTTTGATCCCTCAGTGAATGTACTGGGGACCAATAGGGCTCATAGTGGCCAAAGACTCTCTTGCTAAGTTAAACAAGAGAAGTTGCATTGCACACCAATTAAAGGTGTCCTTTTATAAAGGGATTGGGGTAAACAACATGACTGCCATTGAAAGCCTGGTCCTGGGAGATGAATACATAAATACAAAAGTGGTCAATATAGTGAACTTGGTGTAGAGTTATTCACTTTAATACATCTAGTAGAGGTGGTGAGGGGAGTGCAGGTAGGCCTAGACAGTTGGTGGTTATAGGGGATTCTATAATCAGAAGGACTGATAGAATAATTTGTCGCCAGGATCGCCTCAACCGAATGGTTTGCTGTCTCCCTGGTGCTAGGGTTCGGCATGTGGTGGACCGGGTGGATAAATTACTGGGAGGGACTGGGCATGACCCAGCTGTCTTGGTCCACTTTGAAACCAATGACAGTATACATGGATGATGGAGGCTCCTTAAAAATCTATTTAAAGAACTAGGCTGCAAGTTGAAGGGAAGGACCTCCAAGGTGATATTCTCTGAAATATTGCCTGTGCCATGCGCAACACAGGAAAGGCAGGGGATGATTATAGAGCTGAATGCATGGCTAAGGACCTGGTGTAGGAAGGAGGGATTTGGGTTTCTAGAGCACTGGGCTGACTTTTCATTGGGGTGCAACCTATATGCTAAAGAGGGTTTGCACTTGAATGGAAGGGGGTCTGCTGTGCTAGGGGAGAGGTTTATGGGAAGGCTGGAGGAGTATTTAAACTAGGATTGAGGGTGAACTAGAATTACAGCGGGCAAACAGGTCAGTTAGGGGTCAGACAGATGGGGGGAGGGTTATGGCAGGTGACATAAAAATTTCCCATGTTGCAAACAGCCATTGGAAACTACAGTGCCATTTGTACTACTAAAATGATATGAAAAACATCAGAGCAAAATGTAATAATGCATTAAAGTGTCTGTACACCAATGCCAGAAGTCTTCCAGGCAAAATAGGTGAGTTGGAAGCCCTGGTGCATGAGGAGAGCTATGATGTAATCGGTATTGCTGAAACTTGGCTTCAATCCTCACATAACTGGGCTATTAATATTCCTGGCTATGCACTCTTTCGGAGAGACAGGGTAAAAAGGAAAGGTGGCGGGGTCTGTCTCTATGTGAGAAGTGATCTAAAAGCAAGTGTGAAAGAGGACCTGGTTGATGGAGAGTGTGATGAGTCTGAAGCATTATGGGTGGAACTGCATATAGATGGGCGCAGTTCAAAGTTAATCATTGGAGTTTGTTATAGACCACCCATGTTAATGAGGAGGTGGAAACTCAGCTTCTTGCACAGAAGGAAAGGGCTGCAAAGGCCTGGGACAGTGATAATAATGGGGGATTTTAACCACCCAGAAATTGACTGGAGTAATGGCACTGCTGGGACAGTTAAAGGGCAAAAATTTATAAACCTATTACAGGACAATTTTATGGTCCAGTTTATTGAGGCCCCAACTAGGAATGAAGCTCTGTTGGACCTGGTAATCTCAAACCATGCAGAGCTTATTACTAATGTCCAGATAAAGGAACACCTGGGTAGCAGTGATCATAACATGATTTCATTTGATGTTAGCTGTAAACAAGAAATACATACAGGAAAGATAAAAACACTTAACTTCAAGAGAGCAATTTTGCAAGGATGAGGGCTGCTCTCCAGGATTTAGACTGGGAGGGAATATTTGCATTGATAAACACAGAACAGAAATCGGAATTCTTCAAAAAGACTGTTTGGGACCTCACTGCAAAGTATATTCCCATGGGCAATAAGTTTAAAAGGCTAAAAACAAAACATATGTGGCTCACGGCCAAAGTTAAAGAAGCTATAAACAATAAGAAAAGAGCTTTTAAAAAATATAAAAATGAAGGAACACTAGTGTTGTTTAAATGTTACAAAGAATTTAACAGAATATGTAAAAAGGAAATCAAGGATGCAGAAATTCAAAACGAACGACAGATTGCAAAATATAGTAGGACAAACCCCAAAAAATGATTCAAATATATTAATAGTAAAAAGGCCAGGTCTGAGCATGTAGGCCCTTTACAAAATAATCTAGAGTGGGTGACTGGGGACAAAGAGAAGGCAAATTTATTAAATACTTTCTTCAGCTCTGTGTATACAAAAGAGCATGGGGAGCTCATGTCCATACTGGGGGTGATAGTGACACAGCCCCGAATGATCCACAATGGCTCAAAAGTGATATGGTCCAGAATTATTTAGACAGAATAAAGGTGGATAAAGTGCCTGGACCTGATGGCATCCACCCACGGATCCTAATAGAATTGAGCTCTGTAATTTCAAAGCCATTGTATCTAATTTTTAGGGGCTCATTCATGACGGGAATAGTACCACTGGATTGGCGCAGGGCGAACGTGGTGCCTATATTTAAAAAGGGATCAAAGTTTTTACCAGGTAACTATAGACCTGTTAGTTTAACTTCATGAAAGACAGAAATTGTCAGACAAACCTGATTTCTTTTTATGAAGAGGTAAGTAAAACTTTGGACAGAGGGGTGGCTGTGGACGTGGTATACTTGGATTTTGCAAAAGCTTTCAACACAGTTCCCCACACACGGCTCATGTGTAAGGTAAAGTCTACAGGCTTGGAAATATAAGTTTGTAAATGGATAGAAAACTGGCTAAAAGACAGAATTCAGAGAGTAGTGGTTAATGATTCTTACTCTGAATGGTCTAAGGTTATCAGTGGTGTACCCCAAGGTTCAGTGCTGGGACCCTTACTTTTTAATAACTTTATAAATGATATTGGGTCTGGGATCAAAAGTAACATTTCTGTCTTTGCAGATGACACCAAGCTATGCAGTGGAATAACGCCCTTACAGGATGTCTCCAATTTACAAGCCCACCTCAATGCACTGTCTAATTGGGCGACTGTGTGGCAGATGAGGTTTAATGTTGAGAAATGTAAAGTTATGCACTTGGGGCTAAGAATATGCATGCATCATACATGCTAGGGGGAGTACAACTGGGGGAATCCATGGTGGAGAAGGATCTGGGGGTTTTGGTAGATCGTAAGCTCAATAATAACATGCAATGCAAAGCTGCGGTTTCCAAAGGGAGCAAAGTCCTTTCTTGTATTAAGAGAGGTATGGACTCTAGAGAGAGAGATATAATTTTGCTCCTGTTCAAATCATTAGTAAGACCTCATCTGGAATATGCAGTTCAGTTTTGGGCACCAGTTCTCAAAAAGAATATCGGGGAACTGGAGAAAGTGCAGAGAAGGGCAACCAAACTGATAAGAGGTATGGAGGAGCTCAGCTATAAGGAAAGATTAGAGGAACTGAATTTATTCACTCTTAAGAAGAGGAGAATAAGGGGGGATATGATCAACATGTTCAAATATATAAGGGGTCCATATAGTGAACTTGGTGTTGAGTTATTCTCTTTATGGTCAACCCAGAGGACACGGGGGCACTCTTTACGTCTAGAGGAAAAGAGATTTCATCTCCAAATACACAAAGGTTTCTTCACAGTAAGAGCTGTGAAAATGTGGAATAGACTCCCGCCAGAGGTGGTTCTGGCCAGATCAGTAGATTGCTTTAAGAAAGGCCTGGATACTTTCCTAAATGTACATAATATAACTGGGTACTAACATTTATAGGTAAAGTTGATCCAGGGAAAATCCGATTGCCTCTTGGGGGATCAGGAAGGAATTTTTTCCCCTGCTGTAGTAAATTGGAGCATGCTCTGCTGGAGTTTTTTGCCTTCCTCTGGATCAACTTAGAGTATAAAATTGGGTATATAAGATTGTACGATATTTTTTATTTTATTTATTTATTGTTTTTAAGGTTGAACTGGATGGACTTGTGTCTTTTTTCAACCTGACTAACTATGTAACTATGTAACTTTAAGGTCATTACAGAGGACAAGGTAGCACTCTTTACATCTTGAGGAAAATAGATCTAAACTTCACATAAAGACTTCTTCACAGTAAGAACTGTGAAAATATGAAATAGGCTCCCCAAGAACTGTATGCATTCCTAAATGCAGAAAATATAGATGGATACCATTTTTTAGAGGTAATAACACCAGGGGTAGTTCATCCAAGGGATATCCAATTGCCTCATGTGGAATCAGGAAGGAATTTTTCCCCCACTGGAGTGAATTGGATCATGCTTTATTGAGGGATTTTTTTGCCTTCCTTTGGATCAACTGTGGGTGTAGGTCAGTGTATATGGTGATTTTCTATATGTGTGTTTGTATTGTTTTTTTTTTATTTAACTGGTTAAACTAGATGGACTAGTGTCTTTTTTCAACCTAACTATGTAACTATGAATAGTACAACATGTTTATGAAGTCTAGGAAACTGCCCAAAGCCCATATGTCAGAACACTTGTTAACTACTTCAGATTTATGCTGTGTAAGCTTTTCTCCATTCAGGGGTCAAAAGTGTCCTAAATGGGAGAAAGCCCGCTGACAGACAAGAATGCTGTAGGACTAATGCCCCGTACACACGGTCGAATTTTCCAATGGAAAATGTCCGATCGGAGCGTGTTGTCGGAAATTCCGACCATGTGTGGGCTCCATCGGACATTTTCCATTGGATTTTCCGACACACAAAGTTGGAGAGCAGGAGATAAAATTTTCCGACAACAAAATCCGATCGCGTCAATTCCGACCGTGTGTAGCCTGTTCCGATGCACAAAGTGCCACGCATGCTCAGAAGAAATTCCAAGACGGAACAGCTCGTTCTGGTAAACTTAGCGTTCGCAATGGATACAGCACTTTCGTCACGCTGCAATGTTAAAAATTGTTTAATACAGCGCACTCTCTTCTTCTTTATAATGTGACAAGAATGAAGTAGTTTTGCTGCTCATATTCACACACACACTTCTCACAATATGAGCGACTCACACATGGCTTGTTGGCCCTCCTCCATCCTCTGCATTTTATATGCAATGACGGCAGCAATGTCCTCCTCCACGGTCTGTCGTGCTCCCAGGACCTCTGTAGCCCTCCAAAAGAGTCCTCTGCCAGCCTCCTATAGGGCACTCCTCCTACTGCCACTTTCTCTTTTCAGGGGGGGTGGAGGGACCTGCAGATCAGCCAGCCGGCTCGGCCCGGCCACCTCCTGGCTGAGACTTCCTTGTGTATGAAAAAGGGACATGGTTGTAATGTTTTGCATCATCAATCACAATCATAAATTAGTACTCCCAACTAACATCTAGTTAACATCATTGATTGGACAAGCAGAAATATTTAGAGGAATGCTATACCTGGCTCAATCTGGGCTCCTCCACATGTGGCCTGGAAGGCCCAGGTTGGGCGTCAGAAGCCTCAGCCGGGGGGAAGGAAGCGTGGAAGGAAGACTGGAGAGGGATGGCCTGGGTTCAGTCTGGCCTGCCAGAAAATGCAGCCTGTCATAGTACCACATCCTGGGGACATAGATGTCATCTGCTGCTCCGGATCTCTGTGAATCCAGGACCTTCTTGCGCTCCCTTAGATATGTGCTCCTCAGGCCACCAATTATTAGCTTTAAATATGTGATGTCTGCCGTGGGGATCACCTGCTTCACAATTTCACACAATTGCACCAGTGCTGCCTTCCTCTTTGCTTGGTTCTTGAAATGGGGGCGTTTAATCTCCCACAGACAGGGCAGCTCCCTTAACATATCTACGAATACTGACATGAAGTCATTGTCTTTCAGTAGCATATCCATGTTCACTGCAAGACACAACACAAGACAAAGCCTAATGTCAGACAAAACTCTCCTAATCTTGTTACAATATAGGCGTCAATGTAGAAGCAGTATAGGCACAAGTTTGTCTCTTACCTTCGTTCTTACGATCGGCGCGTCCAATGCTCCTTCCTCCGCTCACAGATCGTATGTAATATGCACGTGTGTTACGCTTTCTATACACTGCGCATGCGTGTAACTCCGCCCGCCCCTGACGTTCTTTCTATTCTATTCCCCGCCCCTTTTCGTTCGGCGCAGTGGGGGAAGAGCACATGGCAGAGTCACAGCAGGTGTGTGATAATTGCAGGAACGAGGAGGAGGAGGAGGAAAGCCTGGATCCGGACACGTCCCGATCCAGAAGGAGACGTTTTAAGGCCACAAATATGTCCTTTGGGGAGATGTTGGAGATGGTCGACATCATAAAGAAGTCCGACTATGACGGAAAGTATGGGCCTTACCCCAACCCCAATATCAGAAAGGCCAAGATCATGGCGAAAGTGGTCAAAAGTATTCACAAGAATTTCGGGGTACGAAGATCGAAAGATCAGCTCAGGAAGCGGTGGTCGGACCTGAAATTAAGAGAGCCAGAGCAGTACCGAAAGATCCGCAGAGTGCTACAAAAAAGTAAGTAGTTGTGCTGTGTTCCTATTCTTTCTATCTTTATTCCGTTCGTGCTGCACCATATGCTTTTCTTAATTGTAACGTTTAAAAGGGCAACTTTAATGTTCATGGGCCCATTATTCGTTCGTATCAAACATTTTTTTTTCGGCCTCTAAAACAACATTGTTTAGGCCATATGCATTTTCCCACATTTTTTTTGGGCCTACTTGGATGCCAAATATTTGTTTGTGTAGATGGGTTTGTTACTCGAATGAAATGCAAACTAGATTGTGTGTAAGGAGAGGACACTGAGCAGCTGTTTTCACATCTGGACACTGGAGCACTAGTGTGGGACACAAGAACACCATTTTTATTAGGGGGCCACACAGGTGCTCCAGTGTATACTATAGGGGGGTCTCCATCTGTGAAGCTTGTACCAAACAGGTAAAGTATTGCAGCTTGACAAAGGGCAAGAAAAAAAATACATCTTGGAACTCGGCTAAAATAGACAATTGTACCCCACTTCCAAGCAATGTTTCCTATTTCTAGTTCTGCCATCAAATATCTGTGTGCTAATTATAACATTTTTGTTTTACATAGGGGAGAAAAGACTCGGAGGACACCCCTCATCCGAGGAGACCACAGACCCCCCACCTATGGAAGAAGGTGAAATACCACCAACACAAACTGAGCAGGAGGAGGAAGAAGATGTGGTGGAAATTGGCACCACAACAGGTGAGTGTCTGCGACCACAGACTCAGGTAAGAGATGGATGGTGGCAGATTTTTGATACCTGTTTTTGTTTTGTTTCTCTCTTTTTAGGTGATTGTGATCCAGATCCTTTCACATCAGAAAGTTCCCAGATCCTGATCGGGGAGATCATGGGGTGTAATGTCGAATTGCAAAACATACAGCAAAAAATCAATGATGTGATTAAAAAAAATAATAACATCATTGATGTTTTGGGGCGAATTTAAAACCCCACAAAATCACTTTTTGGATTGTGGTCCAATCTTTTAAATATTTTTGCAATGTTTTGAAAAGCCAAATTTGGAGGATGCACACAGTGTGCCAACATGTGCTATCTGCCATCACGGGAGATCAATGGACGCGTTTTGGGGGTGCAACCCCTTCCTCAATTATAAAGTAGCGGTGAGGAAGGGCTTGCTCCCCCAAAACACGTCCCTTGATCCCCCGTGATGGCAGATAGCACATGTTGACATTCGTAAATTGGTGTGCATCTTCCAAATTTGGCTTTTCCAGGGGTGATTTCCCCCCATCTGAGCGCTATATCAAACCCAGTTCCTAAATACTGATGTCTGATATAGCCTTCAGGTTTTACCTAATGTGAACTTTGTAAGTTCAAGTTTTTTGCCTTTCTTGTTGGTTTTACACAGGCCTGTTTTATCTTAAATGGACATTTCGATTTTTGATAATGCTACTCCAAAAATTGTTATACAACAAACATGTTGGTTTGTTTTAAAAACCTTTGGTAAATGCACATGTGATTGTGCAGGTATAAAAAAGTTGGTTACTCAAGAATGTGTGGATTATTGTCTCAACACTACAACACTTTTGGGGTGATGTAATTGCTGTTTTCTGCGAAAATGGGGGTTATTTCTTAAGGGCAAATCCACTTTGCACTACAAGTGCAGGTTCAGTGCAGTTGCAAGTGCACTTGTAGTGAAATGTGTTTTTGCATTTAATAAATAACAGCCAACGGTGCTTTGTATAATAAGGTTACACAATCACGACATTTTCTGGACTCAACACATTTCTGTCAGGGTCAGCTAAAACAAACACATGCAGTAAATGTCCACAAAGAATTTCTTTTTTTTTTTTTATTATTAAAAGGCTTCACAGATTTGCTGGCATATTGATAGCCCCCTACCCGCAAAGAACTCCAGGTAGCGTAACCGGACATCACGTGCACTCAGGGAGGGCAAGCAGGACGGCCACTTTCAAGCACCGTCAGTGTGGTTTGATGTATCATTCCGGCCTCAGGCCCAACTGAGCCAGCATAGTTGGCCGAATGTTTCCTTAAAAATTTATGGAGAACACAGCATGCAAGTATAATATGGTTCAGTTTATACTCCGCCATATGGATGGGTGTCATAAATAGGCGGAACCGGCTGGCCAGGATTCCAAATGTGTTCTCCACCACTCTTCGGGCTCTGGCCAGCCGGTAATTAAAAACCCTCTGTTCCGGGGTGAGGGTCCTCATTGGGAATGGCCGCATCAGGTGGTCCCCCAGCGCAAACGCTTCATCAGCAATGAACACAAATGGGAGTCCTTCAACATTGTCCTCTGGAGCTGGCATTCTGGAGATGCCTGTAGAACTCCGTCTGGGCGATGACTCCACCATACAAGAAGTCGTAATTAGCCGACACCACCGCCAACATCACTATACTATTGAACCCCTTGTAATTATAATAGTACGACCCCGAGTTGGGTGGTGGGACGATGTGGACGTGTTTCCCATCAATTGCCCCTCCGCAGTTAGGAAAGTCCCACCACTCGGCAAAGTGGGAGGCCACAGTCTGCCATTCCTGTGGCGTGGAAGGAAACTGTTGAGGAAAAAACAATAAACATTACTATTTTTACTCAGAAACATGGCAAGCAGATTAGACACAAACATTATGGGGCAACCTCCAGATAGCATTTATTAAGGGGAATTTAACAATGCCAAAGTATAAGGTACACCTATCATATTCCCCCTCCCCCCCTCTCATGGGCCATTTCTAACATTATAGGGGGTGTGTGGAAATCTTGGACAGGTAACCCTCTTCACTTCATTGAGAGATGAATGTCTAAATAATGGGTATTACTTGGAACAGCCCCTCCTTAGTTACACTATTGGCAGCCCACTGGACAGGTAAGAAGTGTCATAATACAAAGATAGAAATACACACTGTACACATTTGAGGACATTTGGACATTCTGATATTACCTATCAAGATAATAATAGGATCCCAAAACTTTAAACAGTACCATTTGAAAGTATACAGGCAGGCCCTTGCACTACATGCTTTGAGGAATTCATCCATAAATCTGACCACAAAAGAGATTGGTATAGTGTGTATGGGTTTGGCAAAGTCAGCAGATAGATGATTGAGGATAGATAGAGAATTGGGATCAGCTGACTTAGCAGTTGGGGGAGGGAGGGTTACTAAAAATTATTTGGGGACACCACAAAAAAAAAGCCTCTGGCACTCTGCCAGAATTTAAAGCAAAAATAACATTTCCAAACATTTTAGGGGGTGTTTGGGGTAAAGCACTACTATGGAGCTGAAAAAATACATTGTTAAGTGACTACATGAGGTGAATATAGGCCAGGAGACACCATGCTGGGGAGGTTATTGAAGGGCAAATATGTATGAAGGACCTAAAATAATAATTACATAAAAATCCAGCATGCATGAGAACAAAGGGGACATTCACAGCATATTCCAATCATGGTAATTAGGGAATGAGAAAAGAAATACAATATATTAGCAAACATTCAATACAATAAAATGTGATATTAAAGGATAAAAATCTTACCTTCATATACTCCTTCTGCAGGACCTGGATGATGGCAGAACAGGTCTCTGGGATAATGATACCCAGAGCCTGGGGGGAGATGCCTGTCGAGAACTTCAAGTCCTGCAGACTTCTCCCTGTCGCCAAATACCGCAGGGTAGCGACCAACCTCTGCTCCAGAGTGATGGCTTGCCTCATGCAGGTATCCTGCCTGCTAATATAGGGGGACAGCGAAGCCACCAGACGGTGAAACACGGGGTCCGTCATCCTGAGAAAGTTCCTAAAATCATCAGGATTATTCTCACGGATCTCACGGAGCAAAGGCATATGAGAGAACTGGTCACGCTGAAGCAACCAATTCTTGGTCCATGAACTCCTCCCCACCCTGTTCATGGACTGGACTTGTGTCAAGGTCAGGACCCCAACACCAAGCCCCCGCACAGCACGAACTCTACGAGGAGTACGCATACGAAACATGGCTAGAAAACGGTCGGCTGCTCAGAACGAAGTAACAGAACGCACTGAAGAACAGCAAGGCCTGTGAAGAGCGACCTGAAAAACAGCAACGAGCGGACAAGATTGCACAGAAAACTCCAATACGAACTGACTGCACGCACTGAAGAGCAGATACAAACCCACAGGCACAAACTGAACAGCAGAAAACGATCTGAAAAACACGAGTCTGAAAAAGCGCGAATCGTCTCTCACCAAACTTTTACTAACACGAGATTAGCAAAAGGAGCCCAAAGGGTGCCGCGCTTGGTTCTGAACCGGCCTTTTCTAGTCTCGTCGTACGTGGTGTACGTGACCGCGTGGTTGGCGATCGGAAATTCTGACAACTTTGTGCGACCGTGTGTAGACAAAATAAGTTTGAGCCAACATCCGTCGAAAAAAATCCTAGGATTTTGTTGTCGGAATGTCCGAACAAAGTCCGACCGTGTGTACGCCCTATAACAGTTTTGGACCTGAGTTTTCTAATATTGTAGGCAGCAGCCCTCCATAAAACTAAACCCAACCTGAGATGGTTCAAACAGCTTTGCCAAAAGTTCAGAAAGGCTGCCATCCAGGATTTTAGAAAGATATTTTTGTCCTGGATACGTTTTTGAATGAAAATGTGCAGAGGCTCACTGGTTACATTGTTGAGCATTTTGTATGGACTGATGAACCATCCAGGCCCAGGGCTTTGGCCCCTGCAGAGTAATAGATAAACTGCAACACCTCCTCTGCAGTAATCACAGCACAGAAGTGCTGATGACTCTTGATAGTCAAAGAGAGCATGGGCAAATCAGTCAAAAAAGCATCACCTCTGTCTAAACTAGGAAATGTGAACCTCTGTCTGAACTGGGAAAGTGCATTGTGCAATGATAGCAGTGATATCATCAGAGTCCCCTTTAACATAACTTTGCAGCAATATCATCAGAGTTCCCTTTGACATAAATATGTGCATTAATGAAAATCAAAATATGATGAGATTTTGTATTGATTCCTTGCCATATTAGCCAACAACCTATGAGACTTATTATCAAATTTAAAAAAAAACCATCTTTCAATAGCCTAATGGCCGTACACACGATCCAAAAATCAGACAAAAAATACTGCTTTTGAAGCAGTCATACGATAATCGGATCGTTAGTACAGAGTTTTCGAGGGCTGATCATGACCGTTCATCAGATATATCCAATCGGACAAACACAAAAATTTGTCTCGTATGAAACCAGATCGTGCGATTTTTGTTTAATCAGTACAGTTGTCGTCCGAAAATACAATAGAAATACACTACAACACATGACGTCCAATTTTTTATTCTCTCGTATGAGAATTTTCGTTACTAGAATTTTCATTACTGTTAAGTGTGCCCCTCTTCCCCGCAGCTTTCGCAGCTCTGTCTGCTAAATTGTTGCCTTTTGTGGTTTCTGATTTGTCATAAGAATGGCCCTTTACTTTAATGATGTTAATTTTAGATGGTAAGTCAAGAGCATGTAAGAGATCCTCCACCCATTGTTGGTTAGCAATTTGTTTATTGTCAGCCGTTTTAAATCCGCGGCTTTGCCCGATCTTACCTAGGTCGTGTACGACCCCGAAAGCGTACCTACTGTTGGTGTAAATGTTGACTTTTTGTCCTTGTAACAGCTGACAAGCTCTTGTCAAAGCATAAAGTTCAGCTTGCTGTGCTGAAGTAGCTGACAGTGGTTGGGCTTCAATTACTACATCTGGCAAGGTCACTACTGAATATCCCTCTTGTATGTGTGGTCAGTTGGTCTTGAACAACTACTGTCAACATAAATGTCCAGAAACTCAGGGTTGGGAGTGTCAGTAAGATCTTTTCTGGGTGAGGTAGTATTTGATAGTTCCATGGAACAGTCATGTGAGGGGACAATATCAGTGGGCAATCTAAGTAAAGAGTGTAAGAGCCTGACTGCGGGTGTTGTTTCTGAGCAGGATTTGGTTGTAAGCCTGTGAGTGTTCAACAGTACTATTTAATAGCCACTGGATCTTTGGGCCATCATATGTTGAGTTGAGATGTTTTGTAGGAGGTGTACTACTGTGTGTGTAGTATACAAGACAGTGTTGGTGCCGAGGGTAATTTTGGATGCCTCCTTTACGGTCATTGCACAAGCTGCCACAGCTTGAAGACAGGAAGGCATGCCCTGGACTTGGATTGGTAGTTTCTTTGAAATGTAGGCCATGGGGCGGTAGTGAGTGCCATGCATTTGCGCTAGGAAAGCAGCGAAAGCAGGGCCTCTGACTACACACTATAACACAAAGGATTTCTTGTAATCTGGTAAACCGAGTGCTGGGGCACTGGCAAAGGACTGTAACAAAGAGCTAAAGGCTTGTGTCATTTCCTGAGTGTACTTGACTTGTCTAGGAGCAGTCAAGGTAGTGGAAGGACGCAGGATTGAGTCATGGAAAGAGCAGTCTGGGATCCATTGCCTACAGTAGATGATAGAGCCAAGGAAGGAAAGGAGCGCTGCCTTATCCTTTGGGGGGCTGAGACAGGTCAGAGTCTTGACTCTTTCAGGGGACACCTGTCGTGTCCTGCCTGAGATAATACATCCTAGGTATTCCACCCTCTCCCTGCACCACTGGATCTTTTTCCAAGACACCAAATGGCCCTTAAGAGCTAGGTGGGTCATCAGGCTCTCAGAGTCTTCTGCACACTGTGCCCCACTCTCACTACATAACAGTAGGTCATCTACATATTGCAGTAGGACAGATCCCTGTGGTGGCACCCAATCATCTAACATGACTTAAGAACCATGGAAAATGCTGCCGGACTATCCACATATTCCTGAGGGAGACGCGTCCAGGTCAGTTGGCCCGAGCCCAGGCCCCAAGCAAAGGAAAAGATTTTTTGAAAATCCTCATGTACATCAATACTAAAGAAAGCATTGGACAAGTCTAGTACCATATAAGTAGTGGATGTGGCAGGGATGTTTACAAAAATTCCTGTGATGTCTGAAACTAGAGGTGGGAGAGGCAGTATACATTTATTTAATCCCCACAAATCCCGCACCATCCTCCACTCCCCACTGGCCTTTCTTATAGGATTTATGGGAGTGTTCCAGGGACTAATAATGGGTTTAAGGATTCCCTTTTGTAAATATTCCTCAATCTGTGGTTGTATCCCTTGTGTCTTTTCAGTGTGTAATGGATACTGTTTTAGAAAAATGGGAGAGGTGTTAGACTTGAATGTGGGGACATATGGGGTGCATGGAATGTCTCCCACGTCTGGGGCCAGTATGGACATGAAGTAGAACGTCAGGTCTCTTCATTTTGGCATAGTCAGATCACAACTAACTGATTTAGCTGTCATACCGCCCTGTAAGTCAAATTTGATACTCAGTCCCAGAGAGGATATGAGATCCCTGCCCATAAGGCATAGGGGACATTCTGTCAAGATTGCAAAAGTTTGTTTGATCAAAAACGTATTATCTAAGTCCGTCACATCTAGGGGTTCAGTAATCTTATGAGTAACATCTGTCCCATTTATTCCCATAGAGCAACCCTCAGTACAATTCTCATTTATAAATCGGGATCATTTAGGCAACTAGTACTAGCCCTTCTTTCTATTAGGAAACAAATCACATGTCCTTCAACTTTCAGAACTACCTGTGGAAGTGTTTTCCAATGAGAGGAGAAAAAATGCATTACCAAGGTGGGAATATGCTCCAGGCGTCCCTATGTTCTGGGGTGGAAAGGGTTACAAGGATTATCATCCCTGTACCCTGGCCAATCCATCTGAATCAGATCTACTGCATTCCTTGGTTCTGTGAGACGTCTTTCATTAAGTTGGGGCAGAGGGTGACCAGGAGTTTTTCCCTCGTTCTGAGTGTATGTCGGGTTTTGTTGTTGTGAGTAATTCTGCTGTTGTCTCTGGCCCCTTCCCTGGTATCTCCTCCTTAAGTTACCCCTCCTTGGACCGCCTCTTGGTGGACGATAACCCCTTCTGTGAGGACAATCGGACTTCCAATATGCGGGATCCCCACAGTTAAAACAGCCTTGCTTGTCAAAGGGCTGTGGATAAGGTCCCTGGGGACGATTATTTAAAGCCGGAAACATGGCTGACACATTGGTGGGAGAATCTGTGGAAGTTTGTGAAAATAAGCCTCCCTTTGTATGTAAGGCTCCAGAGGATGCTCTCTTTTTTACATCTTCCAGAAACTCTTGTGGCGTTTGTGTGGCCCAATCGGAGTTTACTAATTTAATTGTTTGGGTTACTTTTGGGTCCCCGTTATTCATGGCTGTACTAACAAAAAGTTGAGGACTTTGAATGTCACAGGAATTATAGGTTTTACACAAACGTGAAACAAAGGAATAAAAATCTTCCCCCGTTTGTTGTTTGCAGGAAATTAAATCATATATGGGCATTTCTGGTTTATAAGCTTTCCTCCAGGCGGCTAAGAGATTGTTCCAAAAAATGGACCAATCCTCATCATCTTGATATAAGTTACTCTTCTCAACCCACTTTGAGACCGATAGGTCTGCCGTGGTTTCGGGGTCTACAGCAGTTATAATGACCTCTAGGTCTTCTTTTGACATTCTAGCCCCTTCACAGTATCTCTTGAGAAACTGAACGGCTGCTTTGGGATCCTTTTTTGGCTTGGGACATGTTTCTTTAATTTCCCGTACTGTTCCCAAGGGAAGGGGAATTTGGACTTGGGTGGTACCCATGGTTATAAGGGAAAACTTAAGACCTACCACACTTTCCTCCTCTGAGGTTTCACTACGTTCTGGACTTTTGTCAGGTGACACTCTTTTGCCCCGTACACACGGTTGGATTTTCCAATGGAAAATGTGTGATAGGACCTTGTTGTCCGAAATTCCGACCGTGTGTGGGCTCCATCACACATTTTCCATCGGAATTTCCGACACACAAAGTTTGAGAGCTTGCTATAAAATTTTCGGACAACAAAATCTGTTGTCCAAAATTCAGATCGTGTGTACACAAATCCGACGCACAAAGTGCCACACATGCTCAGAATAAATTAAGAGACGAAAGCTATTTGCTAATGCCCCGTTTATAGTCCCGACGTACGTGGTTTAAGTCACCGCGTTTAGAACGATCGGATTTTCCGACAACTTTGTGTGAACGTGTGTATGCAAGACAAGTTTGAGCCAACATCCGTCGGAAAAAATCCATGAATTTTGTTGTCGGAATGTCCGATCAATGTCCGACCGTGTGTACAGGGCATAAGAGTACTAGTTTTGATAGTGAGATCTGTAAGATCCTCGTCGGACTGTTCCGTTAAGGCTGTGCCTTTTCCCTCTTCTTCTCTTGGGAAGACAGGAGAGGGAGTTCTTCTACGCATTTGCCATTGAGGTGTTTTCTTTTGAAGATGGGTCTTCATTTGTCCCTCTGTTGAAATTTGTTCCAAAGCCTTTTTAATATCTTCCTCTAATTTCTGTTGTTTTTCCCATCTAGTTTGTTCTCTTTTATATTTCTTTTCATTTAATAATCTCTCCTTCTCATTTTCCTCTTCTTCCTCTTTTTGTTGTCTCTCTAATTCCCTTAGCCTTTCTAATGATCTCCTGTCATTCTCTTGTTGTTGTAACCAATTTTCACCCTTTTCATCTGCTATGGCCACTAAAGCACCCATAGTTAATTCATCAGAGGGATAAAGTTTCTTTTTTGATTTAGGAGTTTCTATGTCTGTTTTAGCCATCACATAGGGTGGTGGTGGTGCTAGACGGACATAGTCTCCTGATTTTGTGTTATTTTGTTGAACATAGTCATTAAGTGGGACTGGACACAAAATCAAATGGGGTAGGTTGTTACAGCTTACCTCCTGGATTGCCTTTACCCAACTGATTTCCCATTATACAATATTTATCTTATCTATATACATCCCTTGGTGAACATACAGTCAATGATCTAGGACACACAACAAATCTTACACCAGTTCTATATTCAAATTGTACTTCTAACACCTTTAACCGTTAAACCTTCCTGAAATTCAAAAGTATTATGTATGTTAAACCTTAACGTTGTGTTCTTGGTGGACCTTCACGAAACAATGGACCTTTACCAAGTATATGATACTATCCACCAGGAAAACTAGACACCAAATATGTTCCCATGTCCGTGATATACAAATATATAAGTGATAAGTGATCAGTTGAGTCCCTTGACATTTGTTATAAATAAGAGGTTTTCAATGACCAGTCCTTTTATTGAAAAATTTAATATTTTTCAATTTCCTATAACTACTACTTTGGGTCCTGGCCAACCTAGCGAGGACCTCTCTTACTTATGAGCGAGCTACCTTTTATCAGACGGAGATCTTACTCCCGTTCTGAGTTTCTATAATTGTCAAGATACAGTATTGACACAGGACAAGTTATTCAAAAATACTTTTAAAAAGTAAATTTAAAGAAAACTCACCTGGTCAATGACTGTATCCCACCGCTGCCACCATTTCCTGTTAAGTGCGCCCCTCTTCCTGTGCTCGAGCTGGACTTCCAGTGGTCAATAGAAAGACTCTCTGACCGGTCGGGTAATCAAGATACCATGCAATGTATGGCTTATCAAGAATACAATTTTTTATTCCGTGAGCATTGAATATATGCACTCAGTGATTACACAAGGTATAAGGGGGAGGGCCCTTGAACAACCAATCATATACATCCACATATACATTGGTGATACAACAAGTAAAATATATTTGTGTTATTTCTGCCTAGAGATGAACTCTGTGTCATATGTCTAAATATATATTTTTTTTAACCTTAAAAGCCTTTATCTGAAAAATTGATCATAGACTAACTAACCTTTCTTATGTCAATCTGTCTATGCAAGCATATTCTAAGTCCTATCTTAACAGCATAAAGTTATATCTATTAAAGGGTAACTCCACTTGTCCTTATAGTTACTTTAGTAACCTCTTCATTTTTGATATGCGACTAGCATACAAAAAAAACCCCAAAACGGACAATCTGTTGTCCGATTTTCGGATCGTGTGTATGGGCCATAACTTGATCACAAGTAACAAGTCTGTTTATAGCATAAATCCAGGTCAAATGATTCTGGTCGGACATATCCTGGGAGATCTACTAAAACTGGAGCAAACAGAAGCTGGTGCAGCTGTGGATAGTATCCAATTGGCTTCTAGGTTTTATTTCCAAAGCTTAATTTAACAAACTGAAGTTAGAAGTGGATTGAGTCCTATGCACATCTGCACCAGATTCCTTCTGCTCTAGTTTTAGTGAATCCCCCTGTTATGTTTATACACAGTATATGCTGGCTGACCAGTGCCGGGACAAGGTCATGTAGAGTCCAGGGTGAACATGCCAAATTGGCCAAATTGCCCCCCCAAGATGTATGAGCATTATGTGTCAGCAAAAATCCCCTCCCCCCCAAAAAATTAGTGCTAATCTGCATGCTTAGCGCAAATCCCCCATTTCACATATGCTCCCAGCACAATCCCTCCCCCCCAAAAAATACCCCCTTCCTAGCACAAATCCTCTACCCCTCAAATTTCCCTTCCCAGCACAAATGTCCCTCCCTCAATACCCCATCCTAGCGCAAATCCCAGCTCCCCCAATTTCCCCTCCTAGCACAAATGCCCCCAAATCATCCCTACTAGCACAAATCCCCCTCCCAAAAACATTTCTCCTCCTAGCACAAATCCCCTCCCCCCCTACCAAATTACATTTTTTAGCACAAACCCCCAAATCCCCATCCTAGCACAAATCCACTTCCCCCATCTCCCCTCTCAATACAAATCCCCCCAATTTACCACTCCTAGCACACCTCCCCACACCTCCCCAATTTTTACCTCCTGCCGTCCCCCCAAATCCCCCCTCCCAACACAAATACCCTCCTCCCAATCTGCTTGTGGTGCTCCCACACCTCACATAATACCACAATGACCAGGGTAGCCACACCTCCCACCCACCCCTTGTCCCGGCCCTGAGGCTGACATATAGTATATGCTGTTAACATTTTCTTCTTTAAAGTGGAGAGATAGGTGTGGAAGTTTCCTTTAGGACTGCTTTGGCTGTCTTGCAGTGGATAACTAGGTCATTTTTATTGGACACATTATAAAAATTGCATTCCAGCCCCCAGTTATGGAGGTATTCAGGAAAAAAGTTTCATTGCAATATAGAAGGAGAGAAAATCACCAGGTTGTGTGTTTTTAAAGTAACTACTAGAGAGAGTGAGGCTTACTAGGACATGATCTGAGATTGCTATGGGCTGCATTTTGTCCTGCCACAGGTGCATCAATATATCTAATACCCAAAATCATATCGAGCCTGGACAATGTAGCATTAGCATGATGTAAAATGCCATTATTCAATAGCCTACCACACTTGTCACAAATTCTATTCCATGTGATAAACAAATTTTCATGTCATATAATGCACTTTACACCTAATGCAAAACTGTGAACAAAATATAAAACAATATATAAAGTCACACACACATATTCCCAATGTGCAAGTACAGGTGCTCTGTTTAAAGTATTAAACTTAATGCTTGATTCCACCAGTGCGTACAGTGCCCCACATACATTTTCACTCACTAGATATATATGACCAACTATCACTAGTATGGTCAGATGCGCTTGTGGGGAATGTCCCCATTAATAGGTAGCTCCACTTTTGTGGGGGGAAAAAATAGCAAATAAAGAAAAAATAATATATCGTATACCATTGCGACACAAGTCATAATGTAATTGAATGTTATTAAAAATTACCTTTCCCTTTCAATCTGAAGCTCTGTAATTTTCTGAAAATGCAATGCAATATGGCTACCTGGAGGTGTTCTGTACACAGAATGTGTACAGAACACCCCCCAGAAACATAATTTCCTGCTTGTGTGATTGGCTTACTAATTTTCCCAGAAGTCTGCCCTAAGATATAAGTCAGATTTCAGGCATCCCCTACAACAAAAATGCCATGTTTGGTGAGATGCTTCCAGTAGGAAATCAAGTCTAAAGGGATGCATGCCCAACAGCTTTCCTCATTAGAGCGCTGAAGGTGCACAGCTGATTGATAATTATGAAACCACTCCCATTAGACTCACTTTCCCACATGGACACAGAAATCACACAGTGATTTCTTCAGAATAACAAAAAGTAGGAATCTGCAACAAAGTTTGTTAAAATCCTTGTAATGTATATTGAACACCAAGATGGGAATGTTTTTTCTCAACAAAAGTGGAGTTATGCTTTAAATCCAGTACTTCTTGTGTTGAGTTTGCTTGGTATTGGAAACCCAGTATACCACTCAGAGGGAAATAATAACAAGAAAGTTTATAATGTAAAACTGCTTAATGGATTTATTGAATAAAAGGTAAAGAATGCACTCAGTTGTTTTGACCTGGCACCTGGTGTGTACAGCATTGGTTGTTTGTAAGGAGAGCCTGCCGGTTTGCTTATGTCATGACGACGCGAGTATAACTTCAATAGGCTTGAATCCTGAATGGAGCTTTCTGGGGATGACCAATCAGGTGTGTGCAAATTCATGTGAGGCACTGTATGCACTAGTGGAATCAAGCACCAAGTTTAATACTTTAAACAGAGCACCTGCACTTACACATTGGGAATATGTGTGTAGGACTATACTGTATATTGTTTTATATTTTGTTCACAGTTTTGCATTAGATGTAAAGCACATTATATGAATGAATATATATATATATATATTGAATATATGAATATTTGTATATAACATGGAATGGTATTTGTGACAAGCGTGATTGACTATTGAATATTGATTAAGATGTGTTAGTACTGTGTTAATACTGGTACACATTACAACTGCCTTTTTAGAGTGTAATGTTTTTTTAGAGCATTAAACATTTTGAAGCAAGAGAATTAGGGAAAATCATTTGACCTGCTCAGACTTTTTTTTTTTAGTACCAATTTAAATAATGAACCCTTGGGTATCTTACGCTACTGTTACTTTCTGTCATATGGGGGTGGCTTTGTTCCTTATGATATAGGTGGAAAGGCAGTTCAAGATATGCAGTGACAAAAAGATATCCTCTGAACAATCATGGACCCTTTCAGAATAGGGAAAGAACATTGCAAAAGGTGGTGTTCAGCATATCTGGGATAACATCATAGTCATAATGAGGCAGCCATCGTCTGGTACAGCCACCAGTAATGAGCCAGTGTCTCAATCGTCTAAAAAGAAAGTGAAACAAGGGGTTCCCTGGAGGACCTTATCAATTCTCTGGTTCATTTGGATTAGCAGGTGGTAAAGCAGGTGGTGAAACCATATGGATGGGTGGGCTTTATGCTGTAGAAGAGAAGCTATAGGAGCAATGAGTGTTGTCAGCCCTGCCCAATGTCTTTTGTTAAACTACTCAACCACTCGCTTGCTAAAATCTCATATACAACATAATGACGTATCATTTTGTAGGAAGTGTGCAAATGACATAAGGCGGCTTTACATCCACAACAGGTTTGTTTGCACCTAGGAAACAAATATAACAAAATGCTTCCTATGGTATAAATAAAAAACAAAAATAAAAGAAGCCCAGTGTTATGGCTTGCATACATGGTAACAACAACATTCAATTAAAATGTACTGCTTGTGGAGTCAACAAAATTTCTTTAATTAAAAAATATGTATAGATTCAAGAGCTTTCCCCTATACAAAGCATTAGTAAGACCAGATCAGATCAGACCAGATCTTGAGTATGTGATTCATTTGTAAGGAAAAATGTGTGCAAATGCAGAACTAACAAAGGGAAAAGCAGATAAATAAATGGTGGAGGACCTCAACTATAATACCTCAACTGAATTTAATTTATTAACCACGGAAAACTGGTGGGTAAAAGGGGATTTGATCTCTATGTGAATATATATATATATATATATATATATATATATATATATATATATATATATATATATATATATATATTTATATATGTGTGTAAATGGTCCATATAGTAAGTTACTGGTAATTTAACCCCTCATGGGAAAAGAGATTACTTGTGCGCTACTCTAATGCCCCGTACACACGGTCAGATTTTCCGATGGAAAATGTGTGATAGGACCTTGTTGTCGGAAATTCTGACCGTGTATAGGCTCCATCACACATTTTCCATCGGATTTTCCGACACACAAAGTTTGAGAGCAGGATATAAAATTTTCCGACAACAAAATCCGTTGTCGGAAATTCTGATCGTGTGTACACAAATCCGACAGACAAAGTGCCACGCATGCTCAGAATAAATAAAGAGATGAAAGCTATTGGTCACTGCCCCGTTTATAGTCCCGACATACGTGTTTTACGTCACCGCGTTTAGAACGATCGGATTTTCCGACAACTTTGTGTGACCGTGTGTATGCAAGACAAGTTTGAGCCAACATCCGTCTGAAAAAATCCTAGGATTTTGTTGTCGGAATGTCCAAACAAAGTCCGACCGTGTGTATGGGGCATTAGTGTGATAAAAAAGCAATACAAAAATAATAAAAATGTATGTAGCTGCTGAACTCCTAAAGTGTCAAACCAGTGTAAATATTATTTTAGTCAAAATGGAGCAGCACTAAATGCATATGCTATTATAATTTAAATAAAATACAATCTCCTCAAGACAATTTATAAAGTGCATAAAAATCATTAAAGTGCAAATGCAAAAATAAATTCATATATAAAACAGTAGTTCAATTAATTTGGTGCCAAAACCAGTATGATGAAGATGAGCAAAGTACAATTGCAATAAAGTGAATTCATTTTGAGTGTTCTAGCCTCTCACCTCAATAGGTCTAGTAACACATCCAGATACTCCTTAATGGCAATCTGCAATCACCTTTTTCTCTGTTTGGAGGTGACACAGTGGAACAGGGAGGCAGCAGTTGTTATGGATGAAGAAAGTTTGTTTCCTATGTAATCCATGTCTTTTAAAACCTCCCTCCAAATCCCCTCAGAGTAGTAAACATTATGTGGGAATAAAGGGAACCTTCACTGGAATTCTTTGTGATACTGACACTGCAAAGGAGAAGAGACCTGGGAAAAGGCATGGGTAGTGCTTTCTCCTCCAGGGGGATTGAGATTACTAAATGGATCTTAAGACCAGGAGTAGATGGTTATCTCTTCATTTTACTATCTATTCAGTGCCACTATTGTCTTTTGTTACCCATTTATTGTCATAGTTGCCCACATAGGATCACAATTGCCCATTTGTTGTTCATGTAGTGGCACAATTGCCAATTTATTGCCCTTAAAGGAACATAATTCCACATTTTTTGCCATATTGTTGTCACAATTGCCTGTAGGTAAATCAAGTTAATTGTAAAAGAAAAAAAATCAATTCCTCAGTCAAAAATGCACTGCCAGAGAATGCTGCCTGTCAATGAAAATCTTGCCATTTCATAAAATTAAATCTTTAATTTAAAAGGTAACTCCACTTTTGTGAAAAAAACAAAACAAATACTATAGCATATACAATTACGACACAAGTCACATTGTGATTGAATGTTATTAAACATGACCTTTCCTTTTCAATCTGCAACTCTGTAATTTTCTGTGAAATGCAATGCAATATGGCTGCATTAGCTGTAATTTCCTGCTAGCCTCTTGCCGATCGATCGTGGGCCTTGGCATTTGGGGGAATGGTGCTCTTTGTGAGCTGTATGCCTGAGGACCCTTGAGGTGGTATTACTGTGGATTCGGGTCCTGGTCCCCCAGGACACACAGACTCTGGGGACCCTGGATTTTCCATATTGGAACAGTGACTGATTCATACCGTTGGGACTCCTACTGTTAAATGCTAATGTCATAAATTCCAGCTACCTGTCTGTTGTCTGCTAAAATGTGCATTGTAAATAAGTTTCTAGTATGGGATCTAAGAGTCATTAGATCCCCATTGTTGGTTGTGTTTAATTAACTCGGCTATTGTGATAATGTTGATTGAATTTTCTGAACTACAAGACGGCCAGTCTGGCCTAAAGGTCATGTCTGAGTCATCTAGGCTGTCTAAAGGGATTAGTTAATTAGCTCATGTTAATTAGGTTAATTAGGTTATAGCTGTATTGTTAGAGTAATATGAGCAGGAGGTATGCACCTCCACTGTTAGTGTATAAAAGAGCCTGTATTTTTGAATGAAAGAGATTCTTGCTTGAACTTACATACAGCCTGCCTGGTGTTTGTTCTGAGCTATCACAACTGGGTTAGAACGGCACATAGCTGAAGTTCTAATCCCGGAGCATTGGATGACCGAACCATCAGACGTTACAATCTGATTCAATAGCTGCAGAGGAGTGTCGGGAGAGTGGAACCGAGCAAGCAAGGGGCTCGTTGCATATATAATCTAAGATTGAGGAGGGAGGGTGAATTAGATTATAATGTGGCAGACAGGTCAGACAGGGGTCAGTCCCTATTGGTGGGTGAAATGGGGAAAGATGGGGGAGGGCTATGGCAGGTGATAACAATGTTCCCATGTTACAAAAAGCCACTGGAAATGGTATTATTTGTACTAAAATACAAAATATGTAAAATACTTGTGCAAAATGTGACAATTTAATGAAGTATTTGTTCACCAATGCCAGAAGTCTGCCAAGCAAAATAGGTGAGTTGGTAGCTTTGATGCATGAGGAGAACTATGATTTAATTGGTATTGCTATATCTTGGCTTCATTCTTCACATGATTGGGCTATTAATATTCCTGGCTTTGCTCTCTTTCAGAGAGACAAGGTTAAATGGAAAGGTGATGGTGTCTGTCTCTATGTTCGAAGTGATCTCAAAGCGAGTGAGAAAGAAGACCTAGTTGATGTAGAATGTGATGAGACTGAAGGTGGAATGGGATGGAATTGCATATGGGTGTGCGTACTACAAAGTTAATCATTGAAGTTTGTTACAGGCCACCCAGTGTTAATGAGGAGGTGGAGACTCAGATCCTTGCACAGATATAAAGACAATTGTATGTGAACACACTGCAAAATATATTCCCGTAGGCAACAAGATTAAAAGGCTAAAAATAATAAATGTGGCTAATGGCAAAAGGTAAAAAAGCTATAAATAAGAAAAGGACTTTTAAAAATATAAAAATTAGGTAATACTATCATCATTTAAATGTTACAAGAAATGTAACAGAATATGTAAAAAGGAAATCAAGGTCACAAAAATTCAAAACAAACGACAGGCCCATTACAAAGGAGCATGGGGGAGCTCATGTCCATAATGTGGATGATATTTACACAGCCCAAAATGATCCACTATGTGTCAAAATGTATATGGTCCAGAAATATTTAGACAGAATAAAGGTGAATAAAGCACCTGGACCAGATAGCATACACCCACGGATCCTAAATGAATTGAGCTCTGTCATTTCAAAGCCATTGTTTCTAATGTTTAGGGACACTTTAATAACTGGCAGAGTACCACTGGAGTGTAGTAAGGCCAACGTGGTGCCTATAAGGGGTAAAAGTACAGAGGAACAGAGGAGTGCCTGTGGACATGGTATACTTGGATTTTGCAAAATCTTTTGACGCAGTTCCTCACACATGGCTAACTATAAGTGTAAGGTAAAGTCTACAGGCTTGGAAAAAACAGTTAATAAATAAATCAGTTAATAAATGGATAGAAAACTGGCTAAAATACAGTATTCAGAGACTGGAGGTAAATTATTCATACTCTGAATGGCCTAAGTTTGTTAGTGGTGTACCCAAGGTTCAGTGTTGGGAACCTCGCTTTGTAATATACTTATAAATTATATAGGGTCTGGGATTAAAAGTACCATTTCAGTCTTTGCAGATAACACCAAGCCATACAGTTGAATAACTTCCTTACAGGATGTCTCCTACTTAGAAGCTGACCTCAATGCAATGTTTATTTGGGCAACTGTGTGGCAAATGAGTTTTAATGTTGAAAAATGTAAATGTATGCACTTGGGGGCTAAAAAATTCTGGGGGAATCAATGGTGGAGAAGGATCTGGGTGTTCTGGTAGATCACAAGCTTAAAAATAGCATGCAATGCCAAGCAGTAGTTTCCAAAGTGAGCAAAATCATTTCTTGTATTAAAAGAGGTATGGACTGCAACGAGAGAGATGTTTTTTTCCACGCCCCCCTAAAACTACATGAAAAATACCTTCTCCCCTCTGTCACTAAATGGAATAAAAAAAATAATAACATTGTTTTATGTCTCCCATGGCAGCGCCCAGCTTCCCATGCCTTTATTAACAATAAATGGGTCCAAAATGTTGACACAATGGGGGTCATTTACTATAGCGCCAAAAAATTATCCTGCAGTACCAAAAAATAACTCTCAAAAAAGGCCAGAAAGACTTCAACTCTCAGAAAGTCAGAGCTAATGCAAATGGAAAGCAGCGCTATTGCCAGTGTCAGATCACATATGCTGGAATAGTGGAAGTCAATGGGGCTCGAAACTGCAAAATCCAAAGTTCTCACTGAAGGCTTATATGCAAGTTCTTGGCCCTAAAAAGTGTTTGGAGACCCAGGTCCTGCCCCAAGGGACATTTATCAATGCAAAAAAATGTTTTAAAAAGGGATGTTTTTTCGGGAGCAGTGATTTTAATAATGCTTAGAGTGAAACAATAAAAGTGTAATATTCCTTTAGATTTCATACCTGGGGGTTGTCTATAGTATGCCTGTAAAGGGGCACATGTTTACCGTGTTTAGAACAGTCTGACAGCAAAATGACATTTCAAAGGAAAAAAAGTAATTTAAAACTACTCGCGGCTATTTATGAATTGCCGGTCCGACAATACACATAAAAGTTCATTGATAAGGACAAGGGCCTGACCCCACCCCCCTCTGATGCACGAGGACTTCCCTGTGGGATTCCCCATGACATCAGAGGAGGATGGGGTCACTGGGTGTCCCCGCCCTCCGTTATTTAAGAACCGTCAGAAGACGAGAAATGTCACACAGCGGCAGCCTCCCATCATGGATGCAGAGCGGCCTGAGGAGAAGAAGGGAAGGAGACACCGCGGAGGAAGATGCCGGATGAGAACACTGGAGGAAGAACCAGAAGAACCAGAAGAAGAAGAAGATGGAGGAAGAAACCAAAGGAAGATAGAAGATAGAAGAAAGAAGATAGTAGAAAGAAGAATCATTTAAATAAAGGAATTGTCAAAAACTGTCTCTTGTCAATTTTAACATTTTTGACACTTTTTTTGTGAAATGGTAGGGGTACTTTTGTACCCCCTTACCATTTCACACAGGAGGGGGGCCGGGATCTGGGGGTCCCCTTGTTAAAGGGGGCTTCTAGATTCCGATAAGCCCCCTGCCCGCAGACCCCCACAACCACCGGACAAGGTTTGTGGGGATGAGGCCCTTGTCCCCATCAACATGGGGACAAGGTGCTTTGGGGGCTACTCCAAAGCACTCTCCCAATGTTGAGGGCATGTGGCCTGGTATGGTTCAGGAGGGGGGGCGCTCTCTCGTCCCCCCCTCTTTTCCTGCGGCCTGCCAGGTTGCATGCTCGGATAAGGGTCTGGTATGGATTTTTAGGGGGACCCAACACCATTTTTTTTTTTTTTTGGCCGGGGTTCCCCTTACTATCCATACTAGACCCAAAGGGCCTGGTAATGGACTGTGGGTGAATCCTGGGCCATTTTTATCAATGAACTTTTATGTGTATTGTCAGGACCAACAAATATTTAATAGCCAGTGTCTTGCCAAGAAAGTTCCCCCGGCGTATAAGGACCCCCCTGTACTGCGCATGCGCTGCGATTGCACAGTACGAACGACTACGGAGCCGCCTAAAGTCTCCAAAGTTGAACAGCTGATCATCAGCTCTACATGACGCCTGCGTACTACATTCTGCCTTGAGTCCAGGTTCAAACCCCACCATTCAAGTGGACATAGAGTTAACAATATGCCGAACGAAGCGAGGCTGTGCCCGAAGCGTGGTGAGGAGCCCTGTTACAGGCTCCCTGTACAGCTGACTCACAGGTGTTCAGCTTCAGGTATTTTCAGCGGCTCGTACTGCGCAAGTGCTGCGCCTGTGCAGTACAGGGGAGTCCTTTTCCGCCGGGGGGAACTTTCTCGGCAGAACACCGGCACTAGCGCTAGCACTTTTAAATGACTTTTTTCTTCCTTTAGAAATGTAATTTTGCTGTCAGACTGTTCTAAACACGGGAAAAATGCACCACTTTACAGGAATACTATAGACACCCCCCTGGTACGAAATTTAAAGGAATATTACACTTTTATTGTTTCACTTTAAACATGATTAAAATCACTGCTCCCAAAAAAACAGCCATTTAAAAAACTTTTTTGCCATTGATACATGTCCCCTGGGGCAGGACCCGGGTCCCCAAACACTTTTTATGACAATAACTTGCAAATTAACCTTTAAAATTAGCACTTTTGATTATTCATGTTCGTGTCCCATAGACTTTAACGGTGTTCGCACAAATTTTTTGTCTGTTCGCATGTTCTGCTGCGAACCGAACAGGGGGGATGTTCGGCCCATCCCTAGTTATCATTGATAATCATGGGGTACAACTTGTCAAGCAACTTGGAGGTCCAAAGTCACCCAACTGTGAAACAAGTCATATATATATATATATATATTAATAGAAAGGAGCTCTCATTTATACTTGCATTTACATCAGCAGAACAAATGCAGGAAGTGATGTGTGCACATGGGCCAGAAGCAAATGTGTGGGGATGCCAAACAAATCATTGAACTCCACCCACACCAAATCTAACTACCACATCCACCCCCACATTGATTAAGCACAAGTACATATCATACCCTTATCCGGAAAATGAGCAGCACCTCCTCTAAAGAGGGACCTCGCCATGTCCACCTAGATGGAGATCCTGACCAGCACAGGAACATTCGGGGGATTACAATGACTTATTTCTGGGTCAGAATGCGAAACCACACTCTTTTGATCGCTGCTGCGAACATTTGATCGCAACCACTATTAGAATTTTATTATTTTTGTTTATTTGCAGATATGAAAATTTGCATTTCTTCTTATGATATTTAAAGGCGTTCGATAAGAAATAGTGTCCCTGGGTTAGCAGCAGGTGAATGACAAAAACAAAAGGCCCAGTTTGAGCCCTGGTTCACACTGACAGAGGGAGGAAATCGTTCAGCTGAAATCACACACTTACATTCCCGCATTTCAGTCCCGACTGCAGGGGGAATTTCAGAGAGGTTTCTGCACTGATATCAATACAAATTGCACCCCAAAGTCACACCAATTAAAACAGTGCAATTGTCACCGTTTGACATGTCAAATCACACCAATGTGAACTAAAGCTGACACATACAACACTGCCTATCCACCAGCTGAATTCATTACCTGCAATTCTCCACAGTCTACTGTTATATATAAAGATTCCACCTTTATCATTAACTTGCAGGTGTGCAGAAGCCTAGGTTTACATTGAAGCGATTTGTCATGCGTTTTGAGAGATCAAATCGCATGACTATTGGCAGCAATGGCACTGTTCCAATCGATGCCACATTTTTTGTGGCGCTGCACAAATTTGCTAAAGTAGTTCCTGCACTACTTTTGCCGATTTCAGGTGCGACTTCAATAGACATTTGTGTATGAAGCATCACGGATGTCTATCAAGTCGCACCTGAAATCACGCTGACCTTGCTACTTTGAAATCATGCTACTTCAAGTGAAGTAGTGCAATTTCAAAGTATCATCAATGTGAACCAGGGCAAAGAGATTAGTTTTTTGGTGCACAAATACATACTGAAATAAAATAAGAGATCTTGCACTTTCCCAAAACCACCACCCACAAAAACTAAAGAGAAAGAAAAGTAGAAGAAAAAAAACACCACAACAAAGCTTAATAATGTACTTTTATTTTACCAGCAGAAAAACAAAATTCACATTCATTTACTAGCTTCAAAAAAATTTGGACAGGATATATGGTGCTACATTTAGCAATGGGATTTTAAGGGCCCTGCTCATAGGAGCTTACAATCTAAAATTTGACAAAACCTTAGAGTGGACACAGCTTTAATTTCAGTATATAATGGGCAACACATCACATTTTTATCTGCACGATTATAAAAACATACTTAACAGTCATTCTTACAAAGCATTCCAACATAATATTACAAAAGACTTATTCAAAACACTCACCACCAGCCCACAATCCACACATACATACATTGGTGACCATGTTCTGCTGGAAGCTGCATTTCGGTGTACACAATTAAACAACGAGATCAAAAAGAGTAGGTCAGCAGATGCTTCCAAATGTTGTTTGCATGATCAGACAGGAGCAATACACGCACAACATTGACAGCATGGCCACATAAACCCACTTTTGATTGAAAAAATGCACAAGAATTTAATCAAATCTCCCTAGTTGGGCATTTGTCAATATGCACAATATCATTTCTTCTCCCCCACAAATCACAGCAAAAAACCTGACCTTCTCAGGCCAAACGAACCCCCCTACTGCAGGCCTTTATATAAGAGAGGTTGTATTGTTAGCACACTGACACACCCAATAGAAGTACACGCCCACCAGTATCTTTCAATCTGTCTCTTCATGTATGCCTAAAGTGATTGCACCTGATGAGCAGGAACACATAATACTATTTGCAACTATGTTAGCTCTTGGCTATGTGCATCAAATCTCCAACTACAGGACAAAGATCAAAGTCCATTTGCATCCACATAAACAAAGCAACAGTTTTTTAGGCATATGTACCCGTGCAGTGTAAACCCTAAAATTTGAAATGTCCAAGTCCCTGGGCATGATTAGTGCTAATAAACATTAACATCAGTCCCCGGCTGCAATGAGCTTCCAATCTAAAGTCCAAAATTAACTTTCTTACATTAGAACCTATTTCGACAGGAGTCAAATAAGATGCCAGTATGTCTTTGGATTGTGGTGAAAAACCCAAACAGGGAGAACATATAAACTTCAACATAAGCATTAGCATGTTGGGGAATTGAACCAACATCCCAGGTGCCTGCCTTTAAATGCACATGAACTGTAATGGCATCCCGGTATTAGTATTGGGTTCAAAACTCATTTAGCCCACCCTTTGCAGCTATAACAGCTTCAACTCTTTTTGTCCACAAGGTTTAGGAGTGTGTCTATGGGAATGTTTGACCATTCTTCCAAGTGCATTTGTGAGGTCAGGCACTAATGTTGGATGAGAAGGCCTGACCTACAGTCTCCTCTCTAATTAATCCCCAAGGTGTTCTGTTGTGTTGAGGTCAGGACTCTTTCCAGGCCAGTCAAGTTCCCCCACCCCAAAAATCACTCATCCATGTCTTTATGGACCTTGCTTTGTGCACTGGTCCAAATGATTCGGTGGAGGGGGGATTATGATGTGGGGTTGTTTTTCAGGGGTTGGGCTTGGCATCTTAGTTCTAGTTAAGGGAACTCTTAAGGCGTCAGCATACCAAGACATTTTGGACAATTTCATGCTCCCAACTTTGTGGGAACAGTTTGGGGAAAGCCCCTTCCTGTTCCAACATGACTGCACGCCAGTGCACAAAGCAAGGTCCATAAAGACATGGATGAGAAAGTTTGAGGTGGAGAAACTTGACTGGCCTGCACAGAGTCCTGGCCTCAACCTGATAGAACACCCTTAGGCTGAATTAGAGTAGAGACTGCGAGCCAGGCCTTCTCATCCAACATCAGTGCCTGGCCTCATAAAAATGCACTTCTGGAAGAATGGTCAAACATTCCCATAGGCACACTAAACCTTGTGGACAGCCTTCCCAGAAGCTGTTCTAGCTGCAAAGGGTGGGCCAAATCAAATTTTAACCCTACGGACTAAGACTGGGCTGCCATTAAAGTTCATGTGTGTGTAAAGGCAGGTGTCCCAATACTTTTGGCTAAATAGTGTATCTGGAAAAGACTTATAATGGTGGTGGAACCCTCCTACACATAAATACTGCATTTAGACATAGTTATAGCACCTGGGAGATGAGATAACTTCTCTACATGAAGCAACATGTTTGGGATTTGAACCCAGACCCTCAGGGATACTAAGCAGAAGTTCTAACCTCTAAGCCACAGAACTGCTGCATGTGAGAACCTCCTACACATAACTACACATAAATACACATAAAAACACATAAATACTGCATTTCTTTGGACATACAGGTGATGGAATTACATTACTCAAGAGTTATTCTTCTTGATTTATTCTGTGATATTTGGTGTTTTTTTTGTTGGTGAGAGTAGAGTAGTAGAGTATTACCCTCAAATTTTTAGGAATTACATTTTGCTTTCTGATGTTGGTACACATATTACATTTTTTGGGCTCAAATTATGAATATTTGGAAATAATAAAAAGCACAAAAAATTGTGATTCATTTTAAATTTGCACCAGCAATGGTATTGTTTGTGGATTATAAAGACACCTGTGTGAGTTTGGGTAAAGATTGTTGTGAGATGGAGAGTAACAAGTGCAAGTGACAGAGAAAAAGAGCATATTTTCACTTCAAAAAAATGCTCCCTAATTAGCTCTCATTTTGGTATTTACTATAGCACCGGCTAAAAAAGACACTTGATTTAAAATGAGAGTTATTTTCAGGTCTGAGCATGCTCAGTTGTGTTCGCACCTAGTTGTCCAAAACGGGGAATTTTTCACTTCTCAGACTTTTAAAGATATATTTTAGTGTAGAAATCACTTTTTCACACAGTTTAAAAGCAGATTATCTTTAACCACTTAAGGACCAGCCTCGTTTTGGATTTTAGGTGTTTAGATGTTTAAAACAGTTTTTTTTGCTAGAAAATTACTTAGAACCCCCAAACATTATATATGGTTTTTCTTCTAACACCCTAGAGAATAAAATGGCGTTGGTTGCAATACTTTTTTTTGCACCGTATTTGCGCAGCGGTCTTAAAAGCACACTTTATTTGGAAAAAATTCACTTTTTTGAATAAAAAAAAAGACAACAGTAAAGTTAGCGCAATTTTTTTTTATATTGTGAAATATAATGTTACGTCAAGTAAATTGATACCCAACATGTCACGCTTGAAAATTGTGCCCGCTCGTGGAATGGCATCAAACTTTTACCCTCAAAAATCTCCATAGGCGACGTTTAAAAAATTCTACAGGTTGCATATTTTGCGGTATGAAGGAGGTCTAGGGCTAGAATTATTGCTCTCACTCTACCAGTCATGGCGATACCTCACATGTGTGGTTTGACCACCATTTTCATATGCGGGCGCTACTCGTGTATGCGTTCGCTTCTGCGCGCAAGCTCGTCGGGACGGGGGGGGGGTTTTTTTTTTTTTTTTAATTTTTATTATTTATTTTACATTATTTTATTTATTTTTTCCTTGTCAAAAGAAGTTTATTGAGTATACAATGTTATAAAGATACATAAAGTAAGTTTACAAGGATCTATAAAGTAAGCTCATTGTTTTACAGTAGGGTTTACATAGGTAAATATCATGAAATTTCAAATATTAAACATTGGGTTCACGTAAACCTAAATTAAAGATATATATCATTTCCTTAGTTACTTTTGTAGGTATTTAAATGATTTATACCTACTATACATATTGTTTACAAGTAGAGTGTATATAGGTCAAATAAATTCTGATAATGAGCTTTAATCGTAAGGTGGAGAAAAGGAAAGAGAAAGAAGAAAAAGGGTTGAAAGGTAGAGGTATGGTCCACAAGGTTGTCCCGCTCGTCAGTTTATTATTCTTTTTAGTTCTCTTTGAAGCCTTAGAATGGGTGTCTCTGTAAGTCATTTAATCTGTTACCATGGCAACAGGACAGAGTCATTGAAGTTTGACAGGAACTGTTGTTTTATCCAAGGATGCCAAAGTTTTTCAAATTTTGGAATTTGATTTTGATCGATGGCTACCATCTTAGCATGGGACATTGTATTATTCATTCTGTGAATTGTTTCTGCTAGTACCAATGTAGGAGATTTCCATGCCTTGGCCACTGTTTGTTTTGCAGCCGTTATTAGTCGGATCATAAGTTTGAATTGAGAGAGTGTTAACCATTCCGGTTTTAGATTAAGTAAAGTTAAATATGGATCTGGTTGTATAATTTTTTTTAATATTTTAGATGCAATCACGAAGACTTCCTTCCAGAAGGTTTGGATTACTGGGCACGTCCACCATATGTGTAAATATTTGCCTATTTCTGGGCATCCTCGAAAACAAAGAGCTGAGGTATTAGGTGAATATTTTGCCACTCTAGCGGGTACAAGGTACCAGCGAGTTAGGACTTTATAATTTGTCTCCAGTGCTAAGATGTTGGGTGAAGATGACTTAGATGTGAGCCATATGTTAGACCAGTCCGTGTCTTCTAAAGTTCGTCCCAGGTCCTCCTCCCACCTCTGAACGTAAGAGGGTCTATTAAGATTTGCTACTCCATATAATTGATTATAAAGTGATGAAATTGTACCTTTAGCAAATGGATCTTTTGTACAGATTGATTCAAAAATGGATAATTGGGATAATGGTGTATCCCCCTTTAGGAATGGTGTATAGAAATTTTTGATTTGGAGATATCTAAATATCTCAGAGTTTGGTAGATCATATTTTTCTCTAAGCGATGGGAATGAAAGGAATGATTTGAAGTCATTTAGTGTCTGAATGCCTGATGTTGTCCAAGCTTTAAAAGAATTTGGGTAGATCCATGCCGGATAAAAGGCCGGATTTCTGATAAAAGAAAGGAGAGGATTGTGTGAAGATTGCAACTGATATTTGGTTTTTAGTTTATCCCAGAGAGATAAGAAGTGTTTAGTTATGGGATTATGAATTTTAAAGCGGTCTTTAGGATCAAGCCATAATAAATTTGATATTAATAGAGGGTCATTTTCTGAAGCCTCTATAAATACCCATAATGGGATTTCCTGTTTTGCATGGTATTTGGACAGACTGGCCAAATGTGCTGCTCTGTAGTAGTTAGTAAAATTAGGGTATCCCAGGCCTCCTTTATTTTTGGGAAGATGTAGTGTGTGTATAGGTATACGTGGTTTAGAAGAGCCCCATATAAACGAAGTTGCTCTTTTTTGTACTATTCTCAAAAAATAGGAAGGAATTGGAATAGGGAGGACTCTGAATAGATAAAGCAATTTGGGTAGAATAGTCATTTTGATTGCATTAATCTTCCCTATCCAGGATAAAGGAAGTTGCGACCATTGTTTTATTAGATTTGTGATCTGTCTTAATACAGGAGGATAATTGGTTGAGAATAAGTCAGAATGAGATGCTGTTAAATGAATTCCAAGATATGGGATTGATTTTTCTGCCCATGTGAATGGGAGTGCAGCCCTAGCCGGGATCAATTCCATGTTTGTGAGTGAAATATTAAGCACTAGGCATTTCTTAGGATTAATCATAAGGCCGGATAGGGCTGCAAATCCATCAAGAGCTGGTATTAAGTTAGGACCAGAGACCTGTGGTGATGATAAAAAAAGTAATATATCGTCTGCAAATATACATAATTTGTGTGTAATACCTCCTACTTCAATGCCAGTTATAGTTTGGTTTGTTCTGATGTATTGGGCCATGGGTTCGAGTAGAAGGGCAAATAATAAGGGAGATAATGGGCAACCCTGTCGGGTACCTCTTTCGATATTAAAGGCTTCAGATTTGTATCCAGCATATTTTATATAGGCTTTGGGTTTATTATATAATGCTTTGATCCATGTTAAAAAGTGGGGTCCAAAACCCCATTTTTGTAATGAATATTGCATATATTGCCAGGATACTGTGTCAAATGCCCTCTTAATATCGAGAGATAGAAAACATAAAGGGATTTTCCGTTTTTTAGCAATATGTGCCAATAACACTGCCCTGCGTATATTATCGCCTGCCTGTCTATTTGGCATGAAGCCTACTTGATCTCTATGTATTAATTTTCCTATAATGCTATTGAGGCGTTTTGCTATTATTTTTGCTAATAATTTAATATCGAGGTTTAACAGAGAGATAGGCCGATAATTCACACAGGAAGTATCATCAGAAAGGGGTTTTGGGATCATACAAACAATTGCCATTAGTGTTTCTTGCCGAAAAGAATGTCCATCTAGAAGTTTGTTAAAAGTTTCAGTGAGAATGGGAGAGAGTATTTCTGAGAATGTTTTATAGTATAAAGCCGAGTAGCCATCTGGGCCTGGTCTTTTGTTAAGTTTTAGGTCTTTTATGGCGTTAGCAACTTCATCTATAGTTATAGGCTCATCCAAACTGCTTTTTTGATTCTGAGATAACTCAGGTAAGGTTATTTTTGAGAAGAAGGATTCAGCCTCTGTAGGATTAAATTCATTGTTTGTCTTGTATAAAGTTGCGAGATGTGAGTGAAATTTATGGACTATTTTAACTGGATTACAAGTGTAAACATTTTTTGATAAATTCAAACGTATTGGTTTGAAAGATTTGTTAGTTGAATTTAATGCCCGAGCCAAATATGTACCTGGTTTGTTTGTATTCATGTAGAAATTGTGTTTGGAGCGTTTGAGGGATTTATCAACTGACTCAGTGAGAAATAGATCGTATTCCAATCAAGATTTTTCCAGATGAGATTTTGTACTCTGAGATGGATTATCTTGAAATGATATGTAGGCTGCATTAAAATTGAGTTCTAGTTTTTTTGCTAGATTTTTGCGTTCCCGTTTAAATAGTGCCATTTGTCTTTGTATTGTACCATGCAAGACAGGCTTATGAGCTTCCCACAGTGTTATTGGGGAGATGTCTGTTGTATTATTAATTGATATGTATTCCTTTAAAGCTTGTTCAATGGCCATCTGATGTAGTGGGTGTTTGAGCATTATGTCCGGTAAGTACTACGTTGGGTCATGCGCTTTTGGTATGGCTGAGGCTATAGTAGTGTATACTGCATTATGGTCAGACCACGGAATCGGAATTATATCTGATGCAATAATTTCTGGTATCATTCCCATTGTTAGAAAAATATGATCTATTCTGGTGAAGGTTTGATGAGGGTGCGAGAAATAAGTGAATTTCTTTTTCATTGGGTTACTTTCTCTCCACGAATCTACCAGATTGTATTTGGAAAGAAGTTGAGAAAAAGGTAATCTAGAGGTTATTTTGGATGGTGTAAAAGGTGATTTATCTAGAAATGGGAGGAGGACCTGGTTAGAATCCCCACACATTATCACTGTTCCTATTTTGTGTGTATTAATCACTTGTAATATATGTGAGAGGAATGGTGTAGGTTGTTTGTTAGGAGCGTAGTAGGAAATCACCGTGATTGCTGTATCCATTATATAACCCATGAGTATCAGGTATCTACCTTCTGGGTCTTTAATTTCTGATGATAAGGTGAATGGTGTGGATCGGTGAAATTCAATTAGAGTTCCCCTTTGCTTGGTACAGGCAGAAGCCGTGTAAATTTGTTGATAAAAAGGAGAAATATATTTTGGAGTAGAATCTTTGGTGAAGTGTGTTTCTTGGAGGCATACTATGTGAGCCTTCTTGTTATGGAAAGTACGGAAGGCTTTGGTCCTTTTTTGAGGGACATTTATTCCCTGAACATTCAGGGAAAGTATATTTAGTGGTGCCATGGCAATAGATCAAATAGTTTTGACTTACTTTTTGTTATGCAGAGCTGACTGCGCAGATCAACCTGTGTGGACTGAAGAGATGAATAGATAGAAAAGAAACCAGTGAATTCTGGAGTAAAGAGTAAACATAAGACATATGAGATTAGATGATACATTGTATAAATTATTTTTTGCAAGTAATCACAATTTACCCGTGAAAGAGAATAAATATCTCTCTCAGGGGAATAAGTGCCTTCGTCACACTCCCACATAATATGGTTGGGAGAATGAGGAGGGCTAATGGGGGTACACGGATCTTCCGCTTACAGGAGAGAAGTGCTATGTCAAAAGACATCAAAATGATGTTTCATTAATTGGAGTGCAGAATATAGTTTTTGTTGAAATTATTTATTCCAGGGTGGTTGTATATGGTTAGTCTTGCCCTAGGCTAAATAATTCAGTTAGAAAGGTACTGTTAATAACTTTGGTATTGATGAAGATAGTTTGAATTATTTTGGGATTTTAACCCTTTTAGAGTAAACAATTACATATTTTATTCATATGTAACTGTTTAGATATGTTAACTCATAAAATTGAGGTTGTATTGCTTCAGATTAGAATAAACAAAAACATAATTCTAGGAACTAGTTAGGTAATAATATATTTGTTTTAAGAAAAGAAAGAAAAAGCTTCCATTACTTCTGGATTATTGAACATATTTGTCCTAAAAAGTAATAAATCTATTGTTATTACCTGATAATATATAACTGAACAAGAATTTCCTTATTTCACTTATATATTCTAAGGCTATATGAATCAGAAGTAATAAGAAATATAACTGGAATGTAACATGATCCCACACAGTGTGTGACTATCAGAATGCAGTTACATTCAGTTATAAATATAGGTTTTTTATAGAGAACCATCTCTTAGTATAATAAATGAAGAGATATCAGGAATTAGGATGTCAGTCCATTGAATCTTCTTGTTCCATGGATGATGTGGCATAACGGCCTCTTTTGTGAGAATGATGATTCCCATTTTGTTCTGAAATTTTCTGGGTGCTGCCTGAAGGTGAAGATGATGCCATTCTTCTGCGTGTGGGGGTGTTGCTGCTTGTGGTGGGTTCTGTCAGATTTAATTTTAAAAGGGTTTGTTGTAGTTCATCTGCTGATCTGCTTCTGTAAATTGTACCTTGGTAGTTAAATCTGACTGAAAAGGGGAAGCCCCATTGATACATAATGTTGTGGCGTTGCAGTTCCATTAGTTGGGGTTTCATGGATCGTCTTTTAGTAATAGTAAGTTGGGATAGGTCAGCAAAAATTTGATAATTGTGTCCTTGAAAATTAAGTTCCTTTTTTTCTCTTGCAGCAATTAGTATTTGTTCTTTCGTTCTGTAGTAATGAAATTTTGTGATTATATCACGTGGGGGTCCATCTTTCTTTTTGGCTGTGAGGGCTCTGTGTACTCTGTCCAGTTCTAAACGTTCAATAGGGATATCTGGCTTTAGTTCTTGTAATAGAGCAGTAATAGTAGATTGCAGGTCTGTCACAGTTTCAGGTATTCCCCTTATGCGCAAGTTTGAACGTCTGGCTCTATTTTCGTAATCTTCGAGCTTAGTTTGAAGTATTAAATTCTCTTTTTTTAATTGTTCCAATTCTGTTATATTTTCTTGGGTTGTAATTTCAATTTCATCCATTTTTATTTCTAAGGCTGTGGTGCGGTTTCCCAACTCTCTTATTTCTTTGGTTATGCTTTTTGTTATTTGGTCTGAGGTTTGTTTTAAAGCCTTATGAAGCATCTTTTCAAACTGTAATAATATTACTGGGGATGCTGAGGAGGCTTGTGGAGAAGTTTGTGAGAGGATTTGTTCTGTATCTGACTCAAATGGAGAGTCTTTCTGTGACATTTTCTGTCTGTGAGAGCGCCCTGATGCTGTATATTGTGAGGTGACTGGAGCTGCTTCAGCTGCAGTGAGTGCCTGTGAACTCTTTGTGAGGTGATTTTTATTTCTGCCACGGTTTCCTCCCAGTACCATATTTCCTGCCCAAACTTTCACAGTTTGTTCCCTGGGGCAAAAAGGTTCAAATGGATACCTTTTGAGCCTGCAGGCTCCGCTTTGTCCTTCTCTTCTCTCCTCAGCGGTGTGGAGCTCTAACAATGCATGTCTGCTCCGCTAGGCTCCGCCTCCTGCCCCCCCCTATTTTATTTATTTTTACACTGTTTTTTTAAACATGTAAACATCCCTTGTAATAGAAAAAAGCATGACAGGACCTCTTAAATATGAGATCTGGAGACAAGTGGGCACCATCTTAGCCTCACTTGTCTCCAGGCACCGGACAGAAACCGATGGCTCTGACGGCTCCGGTAAGCAGCGGAGGGCACTGGATCGTGGCGGGAGGGGGGCCCCTCTCCCGCCATCGATAAAAGTGATCTTGCAGCGAATCCGCTGCAGGGACCCCTTTTATCTGAAAGCTGACCGCCGCATGAAAACGGGGATACCGGAGTTATGGCAGCTAGCTGCTGCCATAACAACGATATCCCCGTTCAAAGTTTGGATGTACATCGTCGTGCGGCGGTTGGTAAGTGGTTAAATAATATGCCGCATATTTCAGTACCATTTAGGCAATTATATCATGCTCCAAACATTATTTCCATGTGCACTACTCCAGATTTTAGCAGAGTAAGGGTTTGGGCGCTATTTGGTTTCAGGGAACTATAGTAAATTCGATTTTGGGAGTATTTTCTCACCAGCGCTATAGTGAAAACATTTTAGCGCTAATTAGCGCTAGTAGCGCTAACTAGCGCTAAATTGCCGTGAATTAGCACTAATTTGCAGCAATTTGCGCAAATTAGCGCCGTGGTGCTATAGTAAATGACCCCCAATAGCACTAAGGTGTTTCAGAGACTGAAATATGCCTTGATATGCCCTAAACATCATCACATTCATCCAGTTTGTTAACAGGTAATGCTTTACCAATGCTGCCCTCTTTTGATTGGGGAAATCTTTCTGCAAAATCACAACAAAGGGGAGAAAAGGCCTAGTGCATTACCCAATAAAAGTTAAATAAAAGAAAAAATATAAGTAAAAACTTACTCACAAACAGCCAAACGGCTACAGGCATTGACTAAAGCAAAACCCAAATATAAAAATATATTTTTTTTTGCCAGCATTTTCAGGTTTATTTTCAGAGAGCATAGCCCTATAAACTTACCCCCAAAAGGAATCATTAAGTTAGGCTTCTGAGAATTTGAAAACAAGGACCACTTTTTTGCAGCATGTGTAATACATCTTAGAAAAATAAATAAGAATATATTAAATGTAAGTAAAGGTTAATTTAGGCGAGTTACCCCTCTTCAGTGTTATATAGCAATGTGAAAAATATAGACTGCTTTATTTGAGCAGAAAATGGGGCAGCAGTACAGATATATTTCAGATTTGATACACAATAAGTGTCAATATGCTTCAAAGCAACCAAACAATTAGGGACTAGTGATGAGTAAATTAGTGTGTAATTTAGTTTAACATTTCCAGTAAAATACAATTTTGGAAAAAATCTCTAAACTGTTGAAAAACATATATGCTAGGGGCGTGGTGTCTGAGCCCGAAGATGGCTGCTTAGCCTGCGAGCTCCGCCATACAGCCGGGGGAATCCGTGCACATCGGAGCCCTGATACAGCCTGCCTGCACACATCCAAACCAGCAGAGCTCAGTCCACCACTCAAGGATGCCGAGGAGGAGAAAAGAGCTGCCAACACAGCTCCGCAAGCTGCCGGGATACTTCACTGATTCAGCTCGGCTTCAACAAAATGGCGCCCGGACAGAGATAAGAACGAGAAAGCTGCAGCCGCGGCCTCTCCCTCAGCACATAGCAGGATCAGCCCGGGGAATCCATCCAGCGGGTCCTCATCAGCAGCATCCACCACCACCACTAGAAGCCCTGCCAAGTCCAGGCAGCGAATGGCTTCTCCTCATGACAACCTGCATAATCAGGAAATCAGGAGGTGAGTGGACAGGGATCCTCACAGTCTCACACACCGGAGACATCAGACCCCATAGCTGGATTTCCTACCTCAGGGCAGCCTGTGTCTGACACAGTCCTAAAAGATATGCTGATGTCCCTGCGATCATCAATACATCATGACATGCTACACACAGTGAACAAGTGTCAAGCAGAGGTTCACATAATAGGAGAGAGGGTGAATCAGATAGAACATGCCATGGGAGAACACGCAACCCTCTTCAACAAGATGGAGGATGCACACACTGCTCATAGTGATGACATCAAAGATAAAATAGCAGACCTCGAAGATCCAGGAGGAATAACCTAAAAATAAGAGGCATCCCTGAATCAGTACCTGCAATACAGCTACCACAATATGTCCCCTACCTATTCTCCGCAATGTCAGTGTTAGAGCTCACAGTGGACAGAGTGCATAGAGTACCAAAACCGTCCTTCTTAGACTATGTACAGAGGGATGTTTTGCTGAGGTTACACTTTTACAGAGCAAAAGAAAGCATACTAGCTGCCTTTCGCAAATCTGACTAGCGCCCAGCTCAATACACCTACATACAACTGCTCCCTGATCTCTCTAGACACACTCTCCAGCGTCGTCGCAACCTAGCCACCATCACCAAAGCCCTACGCAACCATCACATCTTACACAAGTGGAAATACCCTGCCACACTCTCCGTTATGTACAATGGTATTGACACCAATATTTCCACTCTTGAGGAGGGACTGACAGTCCTCTGACAATGGGGAATTTTGTTAGAAATGCCTCCAGTCCCCATACAAGTAGATGGATCCTCGCACATACAGGCTGATTGGCAGGTGGTGTCCCGGAAAAAAAATTAAAAGAAAACTGGACATCCGAAGGAACGCTCCTAAAGTACTAAATTAGTTCTAGTGTTAAATACCCCCTGGCAATGGCATACATGGAAGTACTTCCTATTCCCCTCCCCTTTATTGAACAGTGCATATGGATCAAGAATCCCCCTGTGGATTCTCCTTTTACCCTGTGACCATTCTTTTTTCATATTTCAGTTTGTTCTGTTTTACCTTCCCATTTGAATTTATGGATCAACTACCAATACCAGAGGCATCTCCAAGTTCACTTCCAATGAAAAGAACCTCAGAATTCTTCAACCCATTCGTCAAAGTTAAAGTACATTCTTGGGACATCGTCGTCCTGGAAAAAAGGAAACTCCTCCTCGATGGAACTGTCGCTCACCAACCTAATTGTGAGTACTATCGACACTTAACATCTACCGCACTCCCCAACTTGGTACATGCCAGTTAAAATACTTTCCATTAATGCACATGGCCTAAACCATCCAGCCAAGAAAGCATCCCTCTGGAAGGAAGCAGACTCTTCCCAATGCGATATTATATGTGTCCAAAAGACACACTTTCACCATGCGGCTCCACCCAGATGCTCTCATAAAAGCTTCCAACACAATTTTTTCTCCAATATGAAAGCAAAAAAAGAGGGGTTATGGTGGTTATTAAAGACTCTGTATCCTTCCAACTTCACTCAGAAACATCGGATCCGGATGACCGCTACCTCATTATTGTGTGTGACATTATTGCTACACGTTACACTCTAGTGAATGTTTACATTCCCAACTTCCACCAAGTTAGATTTCTGAACAAGTTGCTGAAAAAGCTTAATGGTATTCAACAAGGTTCCCTTGTAATATGTGGAGACTTTAACATTACACCTGATCTGGATTCTACATCAGTAACTTCCAACAGATCACCCTCTTTGGCTTTCTTCTTATGATCCCATGACCTGTATGATGCATGGAGCTGCACACATGCCAACGAAAGAGACTTTTCATTTTACTCTCATAGACACTGTACTTATACGAGGATTGATCTGTTTCTGATGGACAAGTGGCTGCTTCAGAAAGTAATACAAATCAAAATCAGTAACATAACATGGTCAGACCACGTTTCCATCCTCCTCACTCTAGGGGATAACTACTCTATCGATAGGGCCTATGTATGGTGCTCTAATCCTCATGTAATACAGAATCCATCAACTAAGACCATACTAGAAGGTCACTTGTCCGATTATTTTCAGATCAATTCCTCTTCTACAAATGACCCATTTGTACTCTGGGATGCTCATAAGGCGTACATTAGAGGTATGTTTATCCAACTAGCCACAAGGCTCAAAAGGCAAAGGCAGCAGCTGCTTAATACCTTTCTCTCAGAAATTAGTGCCCTAGAAGCCCAAAATAAAACAAATCCTACACATCTCATTAGCGCAAAACTCACAATCCTGAGACATGACCTTAGACTGGAACTACTCCAATCTTACGAACAAAAGGAGAGGAGGCTAAAAATGTCCTTCTATTCATCCAGCAATAAAGCTGGAAAAGCACTAGCCCGCAAACTGCAGGGCCAACGTTTTAAAACCAAAATACCCCACATTATCGACCCTAAGTCCAAACAAAAAGTATTTGATCCCCAAAACATCGCCGATGCCTTTAATCAATATTATGGGTCCCTTTATAACCTGAATCAGGATAACGGCACTGCACAACCATCTCACTCAGCTATAGTTAATTTCTTAAAAAACATTAACCTACCTCAACTCTCCACTTCCAACTGCCGGAGCTAAATACCCCATTCTCCCATTCTGAAATACAGAAGGTTATAGATACTCTTCCCAATAAAAAATCCCCAGGACCGGATGGACTGACAGGGGAATACTACAAACATTTCTGAGTCCACACCTTCTTAGGGTATTCGAGACTGCTGCTGCCTCGGCTTCTTTTCCATCTGAGATGTTAGAAGCTTTGATAGTTACACTGCCCAAACCAGGCAAGTCACTGGACGTTCCCCAAAATTTTAGGCCAATATCCCTATTGAACAATGACCTAAAGATTTATGCTAAACTGATAGCATTGAGACTAGTGGACATCCTACCCACCCTAATTGACCCAGATCAATCTGGATACACCAAAGGTAGACAAACATCTAATGCCACCAGACGGCTAATTGACATAATACTTTTGGCTACGAAACACGGGATGCCTTCTCTGCTTCTAGCTTTGGATGCAGAGAAGGCATTCGATAGAGTTCACTGGAGAAATTTGGCTTCACTGGCCATTTATTTTCTGCAATATTAGCTCTATATACTTCTCCATTAGCTCGAGTGTATACCTCAGGCATGCTATCTAAACCCTTTAAAATCACAAATGGCACTCGACAGGGATGTCCACTGTCTCCCCTTATTTTTAATTTATTAATGGAGCCATTAGCAGCCAGCATTAGACAAACATCTAACATACGTGGTTTCATGATCAATAATCGCAAACATGTTATAAGCTTATTCGCAGATGACGTAATCTTAATGCTCACTGATCCGGTGTCTTCCCTAGAACTAGTGTCTCTATTACATAGATATGGTATGGTGTCATATTACAAAGTGAATGAAGCCAAATCTTATATAATGGATCTAGGTGTAAATCCATGTGATAGAGCAGATCTGCAAACTAGATTCCCATATGTGTGGAACTCCCATGAAATTACCTACCTAGGAATTAAACTTACCTCCCAACCTAAACAATTATTCCCTGCCAACTACCTCCCACTAGATCGTAAACTACAAGAAGGACTCTACTCCTTAAGCAAACATACATTGTCATGGTCAGGAAGGCTGGCAGCCTTCAAAATGCAACTCCTACCACAATTACTTTATATATACAGCACAGTACCCATTCCAGTTCCTAGAAAATTCTTTCAGACCCTTCAAACAATACTTTCTAGATACCTCTGGGAAGGAAAGAAAGCCAGAAGCGCCTTTTCCAAACTTCATAAGACAAGAAAAGCTGGTGGGGTAGAATTACCAGTCTTAGAGGACTACCATTTGGCTGCAATACTGGTGCAACTTAGAGGGTGGCTTCCTAACCAACCTACTCCACTATGGGGGAGCATTGAACAAGCCCTTGATACCAGGAAGTAGTCTATATGAATACGTCCTAGCTTATCCCCACCTTAAATCCAAATCTACTGATCTTCCTCTACCAATTCTAGCAACCCTGAATTCATAGAAAACCTTAGTGGCTTCCAAATCTCAGGCATCTCCTACCATCCCTCTATCAATACCCATATCTACCCTAGCTTTGATAATTCTGGAATTAACCCTGCACAAATGGAAAATCAGGAGACTGAACTGGGTATCGGATCTATACACGGGCACTAATATAAAATCATTCACTGATTTACAATCGGAATATGGTCTACCTGCCTCAGAACAATTTAATCACTTCTGAGTTACATCTTATCTGTAAAGTAACAGCACCATTAAATACAAACTGTTCTGGCAGATTCAAAACCACCTCACTGCCGAAACACATCGTAGAGGAGGTATCTCACTGTTCTACAATTCTCTCCGTGACAAAACCATACTCACCAAAACGAACTCCATGCTAGCATGGAAAAGAGACCTTAACAATTCCTTTTATGAAAAGCAATGGCACAAAGCCCTACAAAATACCCACTCAGCAACTAAATGCACCAACCTCTGGGAACTCTCCCACAAAATTATACAGAGATGGTATTTAACACCATACCGGATAGCTAAATTTGAACCCACCACATCTCCTCTGTTTTGGAGACATTGTGGACAGACAGGCACCATCTTTCATGTTTTATGGAGCTGCAAGGGCCTAACCAGATTTTGGTCCAACATCTTCTCAATCCTATGTCAAGCAACAGGTCTATAGCTTCAAACCTCTCCCTCATTAGCTCTCTTAAATATAGGCATAGAAGATATACCACCACTCCATAGGAAATTTACCACCCACTTATTTCTAGCAGTCAAGTTAGTGATACTGCGATGGTGGAGATCTCCGAACACCCCAGCAGTAAAAGAGGCTATACGTACTCTATCCATAGACTACACTTACAAAAGGATGCTAGCATCCATTGAGGGAAAACAAGAAAAATTTCTTTAACATTGGCAACAATGGATAAATTGGTACAACATGAACAACACATAAGGAAACTCTCCGTAAGCGATGAACTTGTAAACTATCTACTGATTAACTGTACTCTACTTACGGTTCGAAACCTTCTTTTTCCCTAATGTCTTTGAGTTGATCCCAGTTTGTTTGCCTGTTTATTTTCTAGTTAGTTATGAGCTATACGCTCTTGGTGAATGAATGCTAACAGTAACAGCCCTGTTGTAGTTATATAAGACGTGTGGGCTAGCAGGGGCTCTACCTCCACCGAGCCACAGTGAGCTCCCAAGGGGGTGGCTGGTGGAGGGAAACAGCACCTCCCACCCTATGCATTTTCCTCAGAAACCATACAAATGTAATGTAATTGTAATGCAAATGTATGATGTTGTTAGCTATTATTACCTATATCACAGTCTACGATACCCATTGATATACGACAAATGTTGTTCACCTTTCTGTAATTTGACAAAATTGAATAAACACTATTGATAAAAAAAAAGAAAAACATATATGCTTACTGTTTTATCTGCCAAATTGTATTCAATTCTGTTTTTATTTTATTATTTATTACTGGTACTTATATAGCGCTGTCAATCTATGCAGCGCTTTACACATATATTTTGTACATTCACATCAGTCCCTGCGCTCAAGCAGCTTACAATCTAAGGTTCCTAACTCACATTCATACATATACTAGGGCCAAATTAGACAGGATCCAATTAACCTACCAGCATGTCTTTGGAGTGTGAGAGGAAACCCACGCAGGCACAGGGAGAACATGCAAACTCCAGGCAGGTAGTGTCATGGTTGGGAATCAAACCAGCGACCCAAGTGCTGCTAGGCAAAAGTGCTTACCACTTTGCCACTATGTTATTTAGCTGGTCTTCTGATTTATACATATGTAATAAACTGCACATTGAAGCAGATCATACATTTAATTACTTGTCAATAAGGATGAGCCCAAAGTTCGAGTCGAACGTAAGTTCACCTTAAACATCGCTGTTCGCCCGCTCGCTGAATTTAGAACATTATGGGGCATTTGAGGGAAATTCAAACGCCCGTGTAATGCCCCATAATGCACTGCAAGATCATCAATGCACTGCGAGATGCTGCTTTGGCCAATCACAGCACGCTCTGCTGTGAGAGTCATGATTGGCCAAAGGCAGGGTGCCTTTGGCCAATCATGGCTAAGGGGGCTAAGTCCATGCCCCACACTATGTAAGGCTGCTTACATAGCGGCCATACATAGTGTAATGAATGAGAGCAGCAAAATGACATTTCTAAAGGAAAACATGTCATTTAAAACTGCTTGTGGCTGTAATGTATTGTCAGATCCCGGCAATACACATAAAATCATTGAAAAAAATGGCATGAGTTCCCCCCCAGTCCATTACCAGGCCCATCAGGTTTGGTATGGGTATTAAGGGGAACCCCGTGAAAATATTTTAAAAAATGGCGTGGGGTTCCCCCCTAAAATGCATACCAGGCCCCTCAGGTCTGGTATGGATATTAAGGGGAACCCCGTGCCAAAATAAAAAAATGGTGTGGGGGTCCCCTTAAAAAATCCATACCAGACCCTTATCCGAGCACGCAACCTGGCATGCCGCAGGAAAAGGGGGGATGAGAGGGACACATGCCCTCAACATAGGGAGGGTGCTTTGGGGTCCCCCACAACCAACAAAGTTGTGGGGAAGAGGCCCTTGTCCCCATCAACATGGGTACAAGATGTTTTGGGGGGACCTCAAAGCACCCTCCCCATGTTGAGGGCATGTAGCATGATACGGTTCAGGAGGGGGAGTGCTCTCTTGTCCCCCCTTTTCCTGTGGCCTGCCAGGTTGCATGCTTGGATAAGGGTCTGGTATGGATTTTGAGGGGGACCCCACACCATTTAAAAAAAAAAAATTTGGTGCAGGGTTCCCCTTAACTGCTTCAGTACCCGCCCAGGATCTCCCATCCTGGGAAGCCGTCATATGACGTCCTGGGCGTTCCGGCCATCTAGGGGGCACGCACATGCGCCTGCCACGTTGCTTGGGACCCGGCGCGTGTGCCCGGCGACCGAAATGTCCGCCAGGTACCCGCGATTGCCCGTTAACCGAGCAAGACTGTGGATCTGTGTGTAAACACACAGATCCACATAATGTCAGGTGAGAGGAAACCGATCTGTGTTCCCAGTACAGAGGAACACCGATCGGTCTCCTCCCCTTGTGAGTCCCCTCCCCCTACAGTTAGAATCACTCCCCTAGGAAACACATTTAACCCCTCGTCTCCCCCTAGTGGTTAACCCCATCCCTGCCTGTCAAATTTATACAATAATCAGTGCAATTTTATAGCATTGATCGCTGTATACATGTGAATGGCCCCAAAAATGTGTCAAAAGTGTCCGACGTTTTCACCAAAATGTCGCAGTCATGAAAAAAATCGCAGATCGTCTCTATTACTAGTAAAAATAAATAAATAAATAAATAAATTTTAAAAATGCCATAAATCTATCCCGTATTTTGTAGAAACTATAACTTTTGCGCAAACCAATCAATATACGCTTATTGCGATTTTTTTTACCAAAAAATATGTAGAAGAATACATATCGGCCTAAACTGAGGAAAAAATGCGTTTTTTGTTTTTTTTAAATGGGGATATTTATTATAGCAAAAAGTAAAAAATATTGTTTTTTTTCAAAATTGTCGCTCTTCTTTTGTTTATAGTGCAAAAAATAAAAACCGCAGAGGTGATCAAATACCACCAAAAGAAAGCTCTATTTGTGGGGAAAAAAGGATGTTAATTTTGTTTGGGTACATCGTCGCACGACCGCGCAATTGTCATTTAAAGTGCAACAGTGCTGAAAACTAAAAATTGGTTTGGGAAGGAAGGGGGTGAAAATGTCCTGTATTGAAGTGGTTAATATTCATACCAGACCCAAAGGGCCTGGTAATGGACTGGGGGGCACATTTTTTTCAATGATTTTTATCTGTATTGCCGGGATCCGACAATACATTACAGCCACAAGCAGTTTTAAATGACATTTTTTCCTTTAGAAATGTAATTTAGCTGTGGTACTGTTATGAATCATGGGAAAGATGCGCTACTTTACAGGCAGACTAAGGAGACCCCACATGCATGATATTTAAAGGAATATTTCATTTTTATTGTTTCACTTTAAGCATTATTAAAATCACTGCTCCTAAAAAAACGTCTGCTTTTAAACCTTTTTTTTTTGCATTGATACATGTCCCCTGGGGCAGGACCCAGGTCCCCATACACTTTTTATGGCAATAGCTTGCATATAAGCCTTTAAAGTTAGCACTTTTGATTTTTTTATGTTTGTGTCCCATAGACTTTAACGGTGTTCGCATGTTCGCACAAATTTTTTGTCTGTTCGCATGTTCTGCTGCGAACAGGGGGGTGTTCGGCTCATCCCTACTTGTCAATAATGAAAGTTGCTATATGACCTCTTCACTTCCAGTCAAGTCATTGAACAGCAAAATGGCATCATCACCTCTGTCCAAAGAAGAAGACGCTGACCCAAGAAGCAGAAATGCAGAAAGTAGCAGATTCATTTTTCTGATTTTCAGAAATGTATGTATCCCAATAAAGGCTGGGCAAAAATCACTCAGCAGGCCAGATAGTAAACATATTAGGATTGATTCACTAAAAGCAATTAGACTGTTCACTTTGCTAGGGAAATTGCACTTAGCAAGGGAATTGTCCCCAGAGCTTAGTTAAAGGAAGGAAGCTCCAATGACTTCCATCATCCAATCACGTACAAGCAACATGGTGTTCTTTTTTTTTCTTGCATGGGATTGGGTATTCTTTGAAAAATGAAATATCACATTTACTTGGGCTGTAAGGAAAACTTCTATGCAAAATGCAATAACCCTTCCAATGTGGAAAGCCTATTTACCTTTAGTAAACCAACATCAATTAGTTTGATTAACCAATGGAATAGAGACCATTCACTTAGCAAAGTGAATGTTCCATGTTCTTAGTAAATAAAATGAAGTGGTATTTACTTGAATCAACCAATCACATTCTAGTAAAAATTGTGTTGTTCTTACATTTTCTAATACATGATTGTGTATTCAAAGGTCACAGATTCCCGTTTTTACTACCATTCCCTTTGCAAAGTGAACATGCTCTTACTTAAATGAACAACCGCTACTATTTTAGTAAATCAACCCCTCTGTGTATTTAGCTGTTTTCTTGGGGTTCTTTCTTAAAGGGTAACTCGACTTTAGTGGAAAAAAAATTAGCAAACAATTAGCATATACAATTGTGACACAAGTCATATTGTAATTGAATGTTATTTACAAATACCTTTCCTTTTCAATTTGCAGCTCTGTAATTTTCTGTAAAATATAATGCAATATGGCTACCCGATGTGTACAAAATGCCCCCCAGAAACATAATTTCCTGCTTGTGTGATTGGCTCACTGATTTTCCCAGAAGTCTGCACTAAGATACACATCCAATTTTTGGCATCCTTTGCAACAAAAATTTTATTTTTGGTGAGATACTCCAAATAGGAAATCACATCTAAAGGGATGCAGACCCTGCAATTTTCCTCATTAGAGTCCTGCAGGTGCAGCAGCTGGTTTATAATTATGAAACCACTCCCATTAGACTCACTCTGCACATGGGCGAAGAGAAACAAATGGTGATTTCTTAAGAAAAACAAAAGGTAGGAATCTGCGACAAAGTTTGTTAAAATCCTTGCAATGTACATAGATGTTCATTTTTTTCTCAACAAAAGTGAAGTTACTCTTTAAGCATAGACTTACATCTACATAAAGATACTCAGGAGGAATTACACTGAGGGCTTCCCTAAGACGGTTTCTGACAGTTTGTGCAGAAATTCTTTGGTTATGCAAACCGTGCAGTAGGTGTTCGGGTGGCTGGTCTCAGATGATCTTGGAGGTGAAGATGCTGGATGTGGAGGTCCTGGGCTGGTGTGGTTACATGTGGTCTGCGGTTGTGGGGCCAGTTGTATGTACTACCAAATTCTCTGAAATGCCCTTGGAGACGGCTTATGGTAGAGAAATGAACATTCAATTCAAGGGCAACAGCTCTGGTGGAGATTCCTGCAGTCAGCATGCCAATTGCACGCTCCCTCAAAACTTGTGACATCTGTGACATTGTGCTGTGTGATAAAACTGAACATTTTAGAGTGGCCTTTTATTGTGGCCAGCCTAAGGCACACCTGTGCAATAATCATGCTGTCTAATCAGTATCTTGATATGCCACACCTGTGAGGTGGATGGATTATCTCGGCAAAGGAGAAGTGCTCACTAACACAGATTTAGACAGATTTGTGAACAATATTTGAGAGAAATAGGCCTTTTTTTACATAGAAAAAGTCGTAGATCTTTGAGTTCAGCTCATGATAAATAGGGGCAAACACAAAAGTGTTGTGTTTATAATTTTGCTCAGTGTATAACAAGTTATCAATTTTCTTGATCTGTACATCAGTAACATATACACTTCAGTATAGAAATAGACAATTGGGTAATTGTATTTATCATCTTTAACATCATCAAACTTTAATACATAAAATTTGGATATTTTTTTTTATTGTTTGTGAGGCTTTTCATTATAACCATAATAGAGAAGCATTGTAAATTTATATTTTTCAAAAGAAAGCCTACAAAGAATGTCATGTTTTGTATGGAGCCCCTTGTCACCAGTAGTAAATATAAGACTCCCCCAGGGCAGTGAAACAAATTAGTGTTCAACATAAATACGTAACCCTCATGTGGATGTTTGAAATTTTCTACATGATGCTCCCAGGTCTTGGCACTGTTGACAGGTACCTTAAAGCTAAATATAGGCAATTCTTTGAGACTGTACACAATTTTAGCCAGAGTGTACATCTTCAGGTTGGATCATTGTCCTTTCCTGTGAGCTGTATCGAAACCACCTAGCACACCAGTTGTAAAAGGATTCCCACCTTTTGTAAATTGTACTGACTGTTTCAACATTTTAGAACACACATCCTCCATAAATTAGTGTTTATTGTCAGCATGGTAAAAATCTTTGCAAAGCCAGACTTTCTCACTCCACTTTGAATGAGACAGAAAGGACAATAGAACCCATACAAGAGTGCTCTAGAGTTTCCATTTTCTCTATCCCATTGGAAACTGAATGCAGAACTTCTAGTCTATTTCACTCAACAGTATGACAGAAAAAGCCACACGTATCAAATATGACAGGTAAAAACGGCAAGAAGTTTTGATTTATGACACATAAATGGTATTGCAAAAAAGGGTCTGCTGAATTTTTATTGTATGTATTTTTTTCTGGATGAAAAAGACGCCTTAGGTAATAGAATAATCTTAATGCTTTTCCATCCATTAATCATTTGAAAAGTTTATCATCCAAAATATAATTTTAAAGTCCAAAGTTTGTTTTCAAAGTTCTTAGGCAAAATAACTCTCCTCTTATAATCTCAAACTGTTTAAAAAGTCAATAAATGTACCTCACAATGTATACAGTTTGAGGATATACACTTATATACTGTATATAATATATATATTTATATACATACATATATTGTGTATATATATATATATATATATATATATATATATACACAGTATATATATTCCATAATGTAAATTGAACGGATAATGTTTTATATCTGCACTGGGTTCAAGATTAGGTAAGTGCTAAGGTAAATGTAATGTTTAAAAAAAAAAGTATATATTTTAGATTTCCAAATGCATTGTTACATTATTTGTCTTCACTTTGTATTGTAGTGAGCCCATGACATTGTAAATCCAAATTTCCTGACAGGCTCCATGGCAGCATACGTGTGGGTTGACCCCACCTCCATAACTACCCAATAGGACCCCTCCCTAAAAAATTTCAGCTGTGGGCTCTCAGCCGTGTTCCTTTTTTGTCCTCCTCCGTAGGACCTTATGTTTGGTTCTCCTACCTGAAGACGATGTCCTGCGATCGTATCGGCCAACCGATGTGATGTCTCATCCCTCCAATAAGCCTTGACTGTTAGCAGGGTATGGGGTTTATTGCAGAGTAAAGCGCTGAAGAGCTGGAGTCATTTTGAATGAAAAGTGCGCACAGGCCGATCGCCTAGCAGTATGCAGGTGGCCATTATCTGCCAAAAAGCCCGGTGTGTGTATGGATGTTCCAGGCCGAGTTGATCGTAGGTGGTGGTGAGCATGTATCGCCTTCATGGCAGCAGTGTATATATTTGTTGTTGTTTGTCTTTCTCTCTGTGTGCCCTTTGTTTATTTGCCTATGCAGCGGCTGGTTCCCTGTGCGTTCCAGCCGCCGCTCCCTCTACTTCCGGGTTCTGTCTGCGTTCTGCGCAGGCGCAGTCCCGGAACGAAAGCGAGGCCTGGTTTCGCGCATGCGCACGAGGACCGTGGGCCTGGCGCAGCCGTGATGTCACACGGCGCCAGTTTTAAAAGCCTGGGGAGGCTTGCAGAGCTCGGGAATGATCGTGGGCATAGCGGCGACTTCCCTGAGCATCTGCAGAGCCTTCCCCAGGTAAGTGCAGTACAGATGGGTCTGTGCTTGCTGTTTTGCTTTCTGGTGTATCTGATTTACTCTGTGTTCACCTGCAGTGATTCCCAGCATCAGCCATGGACTCTTCACTGCCTCCTGATGGCCAGTCCTCTCGCAGCAGGTAGGATTTGAAAGTATTTTTCTTTACTTGCCTGCTGGAGGGGAAGAGAGCGGAGTGTAGGGGATTATCCTGACTTTGTGCCTTTCTCTTTCTCTATTTCTGTCTTCCTTCTTTCCTTAGCCCTTCTAGGTCTGATCAAAGACAAAGTAGTTCCCGCAGAAGGAGCAGGTCATCTAAATCACACCACCGGCATTCCTCCTCTGGCTCTAGACACCATGGTTTATCCTCTAAGTCTAAAGACCACAGTAAAGGCCCTCCTCACCCCCCCTCATCTCATAGGGGACCGGAGAAAATATATTGGGGATGCAGTGCTCCAGTTCCTGCCAGCAAGTCTCTCTGTGACCGCTGTTTTTCTAAAGCAGCTGATGAGAGGGAAGGTGCAGACCAGCACCTGGAAACACTAATCAAGCGAGTCGTGAAAGAATCGCTGCAGGAGAGAGACGCTGCAAAGCCTCGTGATTCTCCTCAAGATCCACTGATTCCCCTGTCAGAAGAGGGTCCAGTCCATGGGACGTGGGAGTCTTCTCAACCTAGTCACCAGTTAGCCCCCCCTTCAGATAGTGGGTCAGAAGCAGATGATCCTGGGATGGGCTTTGAATATGCCCTGGTTCCTTCTCTGGTGAAAGCTGTTAAAAACGCTTTGGTTTGGGAAGACCCAGTTATTTCTACCGCTAAACAGAGAAAGTTTTTCAAACAACTCAGCAAGGAGCGTCATTATTTTCCTTTCCTCATGGAAGTAGGAGCTATAATATTTGAAGAATGGGGCAAGATGGATAGAAAAAGCTCTATGCAATCTAAAGTCTCGAAACTATACCCTTTCAAGGAAGAAGAGGTTAAACACCTTGAGTCAGCTCCCTTGGTAGATGCTGCATTAATGAGGCTTGTGAGGTATGTGACTCTGCCTCTTGAAGATACAGTCTCATTTAAAGATCCGCTGGAGAGACGGATTGATGCCGACCTAAAAAGGATTTACCTGACAGCAGGCACAGTGTGCAAACCAGCTCTGGCCTTAGCAGCAGTCTCTAAAGCTTTAGAGGCATGGTCAGACAATGTGAATGATTCTCTTAGAGGTATCTCTGAAGAAGCGGCTAAGAGCTCCCCTATTCAAGAAATCAGGCTTGCCTCTCCCTTTCTTAGTGAGGTCTCTATTGACATTGTTCGCCTAGTGGCTCGGGTGATGTTGTCATCGGTCACCGCCCGTCGGGCCTTGTGGCTGCGACCTTGGTTGGCGGATCCAGCCTCTAAGCAGGCTTGGTGCCGTATTCCATTTGAGGGTTCATCCCTCTTTGGCAACAAGCTTGATAGCGCCATTACCCGGGCTACGGGTGGTAAATCGGGGTTCCTCCCTCAAGACAGGCGTTTACAGAACCAAAAACGCACCTTTTCAAGATCGCAGAACACCGATCGTGCAAGGGAAGCACGTAGTTATAGGCCTGGCCGGGAATTTTCTAGATCCTGGAAATTCAGGCAGCCCTCTTTTAAAAAGCTCACAAAAGGGGCTTCTACTAGTAACCGGGACTCCACTAAGTCCTTTTGAAATTGGGCCCGCTCAAACATGTCAGGTGGGGGCTCGTCTGCTCCACTTCGGACATGTTTGGGCGGCCTCAATTAGGGATTTCTGGACGGTCAAAACAGTGTCCTCAGGCCACACCTGGGTCTTCAACAGCACTCCCAGATTAAGATTCATACCAACAAATCTTCCAAGTTCAGGGGAGAAGAAACAAGTTCTTTTAGCTTACATAAGCTCTTTATTAGCTCAAAACGCAGCCATTCCTGTTCCAGATGGCGAACGAGGAGAAGGCATGTATTCCCCTCTGTTTCTGGTACAGAAGAAGAACGGCACATGGAGGCCTGTTATAGACCTGTCTCATCTCAACCGGTTTATCCAAAAGGAAAAATTCAAGATGGAGTCACTATTAACGATTCAACAATCGGTTAACCTAGGAGACTGGTTGGTGTCAATAGACTTGAAAGATGCCTACTTTCATGTCCCAGTGGCGGCAGACTTCCAAAAGTTTCTTCGCTTTGCTGTAGGCGATTAGGGATGAGCTTCGAGTTCGAGTCGAACTCATGTTCGACTCGAACAATGGCTGTTCGCAAGTTCGCCTAACAGCGAACAATTTGGGGTGTTCGCGGCAAATTCGAATGCCGCGGAACACCCTTTAAAAGTCTATGGGAGAAATCAAAAGTGCTAATTTTAAAGGCTAATATGCAAGTTATTGTCATAAAAAGTGTTTGGGGACCCAGGTCCTGCCCCAGGGGACATGGATCAATGCAAAAAAAAGTTTTAAAAACGGCCGTTTTTTCAGGAGCAGTGATTTTAATAATGCTTAAAGTCAAACAATAAAAGTGTAATATCCCTTTAAATTTCGTACCTGGGGGGGTGTCTATAGTATGCCTGTAAAGGGGCGCATGTTTCCTGTGTTTAGAACAGTCTGACAGCAAAATGACATTTTGAAGGAAAAAACTCATTTAAAACTACCCGCAGCTATTGCATTGCCGACAATACACATAGAAGTTCATTGATAAAAACGGCATGGGAATTCCCCAAAGGGGAACCCCGAACCAAAATTTAAAAAAAAAATTACGTGGGAGTCCCCCTAAATTCCATACCAGGCCCTTCAGGTCTGATATGGATATTAAGGGGAACCCCGGCCAAAATTAAAAAAAAAAATGACGTGGGGTTCCCCCTAAATTCCATACCAGACCCTTCAGGTCTGGTATGGATTTTAAGGGGAACCCCGCGCAAAAAAAAAAAAAAAAAAAAACTGCGTGGGGTCCCCCCAAAAATCCATACCAGACCCTTATCCGAGCACGCAACCTGGCAGGCCGCAGGAAAAGAGGGGGGACGAGAGTGCGCCCCCCCTCCTGAACCGTACCAGGACACATGCCCTCAACATTGGGAGGGTGCTTTGGGGTAGCCCCCAAAACACCTTGTCCCCATGTTGATGAGGACAAGGGCCTCATCCCCACAATCCTGGCCGGTGGTTGTGGGGGTCTGTGGGCGGGGGGCTTATCGCAATCTGGAAGCCCCCTTTAACAAGGGGACCCCCAGATCCCGCCCGGCCCCCCCGTGTGAAATGGTAAGGGGGTACTTACCCCTACCATTTCACTAAAAAACTGTCAAAAATGTTAAAAATTACAAGAGACAGTTTTTGACAATTCCTTTATTTAAATACTTCTTCTTTCTTCTATCTTCCTTCATCTTCTGGTTCTTCTGGTTCTTCTGGCTCTTCTGGTTCTTCCTCCGGCGTTCTCGTCCAGCATCTCCTCCGCGGCGTCTTCTATCTTCTTCTCCTCGGGCCGCTCCGCACCCATGGCATGGGGGGGAGGCTCCCGCTCTTCTCTTTTTCTTTTCTTCTCTTCTTCTCTTCTTCATTTTCTTCTCCGGGCGCTCCGCATCCATGCTGGCATGGAGGGAGGCTCCCGCTGTGTGACGGCGCTCTGACAGTTATTAAATAACGGGGGGCGGGGCCACCCGGTGACCCCGCCCCCTCTGACGCACGGTGACTTGACGGGACTTCCCTGTGACGTCACGGGGAATGCCACAGGGAAGTCCCGTCATGTCCCGTGCGTCAGAGGGGGGCGGGGTCACCGGGTGGCCCCGCCCCCCGTTATTTAAAAACTGTCAGACGAGGAGTGCTGTCACACAGCGGGAGCCTCCCTCCATGCCAGCATGGATGCGGAGCGGCCTGGAGAAGAAAATGAAGAAGAAAAGAAGAGAAGAAGAGAAGAAAAGAAGAAGAGAAGAGCGGGAGCCTCCCCCCATGCCATGGGTGCGGAGCGGCCCGAGGAGAAGAAGATAGAAGACGCCGTGGAGGAGATGCTGGACGAGAACGCCGGAGGAAGAACCAGAAGAGCCAGAAGAACCAGAAGAACCAGAAGATGAAGGAAGATAGAAGAAAGAAGAAGTATTTAAATAAAGGAATTGTCAAAAACTGTCTCTTGTCATTTTTAACATTTTTGACAGTTTTTTAGTGAAATGGTAGGCCCTTACCATTTCACACAGGGGGGGGCCGGGATCTGGGGGTCCCCTTGTTAAAGGGGGCTTCCAGATTCCGATAAGCCCCCCGCCCGCAGACCCCCACAACCACCGGCCAGGGTTGGGGGGATGAGGCCCTTGTCCTCATCAACATGGGGACAAGGTGTTTGGGGGGCTACCCCAAAGCACCCTCCCAATGTTGAGGGCATGTGGCCTGGTACGGTTCAGGAGGGGGAGGGGCCGCACTCTCGTCCCCCCCTCTTTTCCTGCGGCCTGCCAGGTTGCGTGCTCGGATAAGGGTCTGGTATGGATTTTTGGGGGGACCCCACGCCGTTTTTTTTTTTTTTTTTGGCGCGGGGTTCCCCTTAAAATCCATACCAGACCTGAAGGGTCTGGTATGGAATTTAGGGGGAACCCCACGTCATTTTTTTTTTTTAATTTTGGCCGGGGTTCCCCTTAATATCCATATCAGACCTGAAGGGAAAGAAAGAAAGAGCGCACCAGCCTAGTGCATTATCCTTGACAAATTTATTAATTAAAAACAAAATAAAATCTACTCACAAAGGTAGAAGAAAAAATCGCATTTGTATATGGTACAGCGGCGATTAGTCCAATGGTAGCAGTCTTCCAGGTCCCGGGAAGGAGGCGTACGGACTACTGCTGGCTAACGCGTTTCGAAGGTTGCCCTTCTTCATCAGAGCCTTAGTAGTGTTAGTCTCCTGCTGGTTTTTATACATGTGTCAATCCAGACAAGACAGGTCAAGTTGGTTCAAAAAGGCTCCTCCCTTTTCTTGGTGGGCGGTTCTCTGAGAGGGGTGGGCCTAGGCTATGTTGTTGTTATCAAAAGGCTATAGTGAAAAAACTTTTTACATTTATTGTAATTTAATCTTAGTTGTAGTGGTTACTAGTTCTAGTTCTGGTATTTTAATTTTAATTTTAAATTTTGATTTTTAATTCATGTTTAAATCAGCGGCCATGCATATATTTTTGAGTGCAAACATCTACCAATAGATTAAAGTAGTCTAAAATAGTCCTGCCAATACTGTTACATACGTGAATCAAAGCATAACAAATGCTCCTTGTAGCTCCTCTTCCCTCTTACCTATAGATTATACACATCAGGGGACACTGACCAGAGGTTAAAAATCAAAAATCAAAGATGGAGTAGTATACCTTATGGTGTGCATGTCTGATGGCAGCTCTTTTACTCTGTCAGAAAATCTCTGTAGGAACCGTAGCTGTACCAGCTTCCATAGCTGGCCGGTAACACGTTCCTGTGTACAGTAGAGCCTGATGGAACACACGCCGCTCCTCCGCTTCTGGGTTGTGGTCCACAGGGCGGAAGTGCGGTCGTGACGTCATATCCCGTGCGCCCTTCGGCGCACGAGATTGACTTACTATAGTAAACAGTAGTCTCCATTTTGTCGTAGGCAAGGATAGAGGCAAAAGTGGGACAGGACCGTTTAGGTTATGGATTAGAGGGGGAAAATTAATTGAAGTGGAGTTCCTGAAGGAAGTATATATATATATATATATATAATACACTAAATCGGATGATGCCACTAAAAGGGAGAGGGAAGGGAAAAGAGGAGGAAAAAAGGAGGAGATAAGCCCAATTGCCAAATGCTGGATACCATGGTTATCTAAATGTAAATTAGATGAAGACAGGGGCTATTAGAGAGATGATTCTAGAGCTGTATCCATAGGTGACAGTATCTTAAACACATGTATTTAGAAAACCAGCAAGAGATACACTGAAAGAAATTGTAATATAAAATATATAATGTATATAAAATATAATGTATAAAAAAAAATATATATATATATATATATATATATATATATATATATATATATATATATATATATATATATATATATATATATATATATAAACAAATACACATACATCAATATAGGCATATATGTGCCTATATTGATGTTAGACCCATATATGCTGTGGTCTATTCTTATGGTACATGCATATTGGACACCACCTGTGAGAGGGGTGTTACATTAGTGTAATCAGTGAACTAAAATACAATTTATGAAGATATATCCTAATAGATCTTGGACCAATTGTATTTTAGTTCACTGATTACACTAATGTAACACCCCTCTCACAGGTGGTGTCCAATATGCATGTACCATAAGAATAGACCACAGCATATATGGGTTTCTCCCACACCGCTGTGAGGGGAATTATAGCTCCTTTTAAACAGCTCTGAGGGGAATTATAGCTTCTCCCACACAACTCTGATGGGAAATGTAGCTCCTCCCACACAGCTGAGGGGAATTATAGCTTCTCCCACACAGCTCTAAGGGGAATTATAGCTCCTCCCACACAACACTGAGGGGAATTGTATCTCCTCCCACACAGCTCTGAGGGGAATTATAGCATTATTGCTCCTCCCACACAGCTCAGAGGGGAGTTATAGCTCCTCCCACACAGCTCTGAGGCGAATTATAGCTCCTCCTCCAACACAACTCTGAGGGGAATTATAGCTCTTCGACCAAAGCTCTGAGGGGAATTATAGCTCCTTCCACAAATATCATCATGCCATCTAAAGGAAAGAGATCTAAAGCTGCAAAGATACGCTGGACTAAACTGGATCCGGAGCCCCACAGCAGCATAGTGGATATGGAGGTTTGTGACAGTGAATGTGCCCAGGAGGTACATAGTGAACCTGTGGTGTCATTTTCATGTTCAACTCAGTGTCAAGTTCAAGAGCACAGTGACAGTGTGATGGGCACTTCTGAAAACCATGGCATGCAAGAACCATGTGTACCAAGTGAGATTTCTGTGCAGGCATCATTTCATCAGGGTCATCATGGCTATGGAAGGTTAAGGAACAAACAGTGTACATGCATGGCTCTGACATTTTTGGCATACCACAGTGAGCTTGATGATGTGAGAAAGGGTGATCTTGATCAAATACTGAAGAAGGGTAACAGCTTGTATGGCTCAACAATAAAACAGCTAAAACAAAGAAATGTCTATCAGCATCAGCACTTGACAATGGAAGAAGTGCCCCTCAGAGTCAACACTGACAAATATGAGTATAACGTTGTTAAATCTCCAGTGTTATCGGGATGTATGAGAGACACGGTAGACGGTGACAACCAAGGTTTGTTTGTTGACCTCTCCACAAGACTTCAGTGCCTTAATGCAGATGTTACACATGCACTTTTTATAGTAGTGCCATATTGCATTGCATTGTTCAGAGACAAGTCTGGGAGATATGGACTGTTTGAATCTCATAGTCGAAATAAGGATGGACTTCCTGCGACTGGAAAAGGAAAAGCTGTTATGATCACTTTTACACATTTGAGTGATATGGGGGCAAGGATTTATAAGTTGTATGAATTGCTCCTTACAGACACCAGAGGCCCTGGACTGCAGTATGACTTCATGCCAGTCTCATTTCATCGTGCAAGACGTCTGTCAGAGGGTTTGCTGTCCCCACTGGTGCAATCTGACAAACCACATAATGCAAAGCATGTGGAGAACAAAGTGACACAGATGACCAAAGATGCAACACACACTGGATTCCCAGCCAGCAAGCATTCTCCACGGTCACTTGATGCAAAATCCTCACAGGGCATATGGAAGGACAGTAAGGCATTGTCCAAATTAAATGCACAGAGATGACAAAAACTGAAGACAAGACACAGAAATGAAAGAAGGCGTGATTTCAAGGCTACAAAGATGTCTGTCACCAATAAGAAAAGGACATACATCACCAGCCGATACAGAGCAGATGCTGATTTTAAGTTGAAGCAGAAGCAATATATCATTCGCAAATATGCAACAGATGCCAATTTCAACTTGAAGCAGAAGCAATACATCACCAGAAAATATGCGACAAATGCAGATTTCAACTTGAAGCAGAAGCAATACATGACCAGAAAATATGCGACAAATGCAGATTACAACTTGAAGAAGAAGCAATACATCACCAGAAAATATGCGACAAATGCCGATTTCAACTTGAAGCAGAAGCAATACATCACCAGAAAATATGCGACAAATGCAGATTTCAACTTGAAGCAGAAGCGATACATGATCAGAAAATATGCGACAAATGCAGATTACAACTTGAAGAAGAAGCAATACATCACCAGAAAATATGCGACAAATGCAGATTTCAACTTGAAGCAGAAGCAATACATGACCAGAAAATATGCGACAAATGCAGATTACAACTTGAAGAAGAAGCAATACATCACCAGAAAATATGCGACAAATGCAGATTTCAACTTGAAGCAGAAGCAATACATGACCAGAAAATATGCGACAAATGCAGATTACAACTTGAAGAAGAAGCAATACATCACCAGAAAATATGCGACAAATGCCGATTTCAACTTGAAGCAGAAGCAATACATCACCAGAAAATATGCGACAAATGCCGATTTCAATTTGAAGCAGAAGCAATACATCACCAGAAAATATCATAATGATCCTGCTTTCAGAAAACGTCACTTGCAACATTGCATGAGTTACATGAAAATGAAGCGTCACACTCAAGCAGATTTTCGCATAACCCATAAGATGCAATGTGCCTTCAAAATAAGAATGAAATACAGACGATGGACTCGTGTCATGCGGGAATGCAGTCAACCAGTGGACAACAGCCTAATGCAGACAGCTATATCCACTTTCCATGAATGCATTAAAGCTGGGCCAACATTTGTGTGCACGATGTGTCATCGCACCCTTTTCCCTAACCAAGTGAAACATTGCATTCACAGCAATTACAAGAAGAATCTACACATTGTTGCTGCCTGTTTGACAGGGAAATATGTCCATGTGTGCAACAATCACTGTCAAGGACCTGAACAATGCACCGTACCAGATGAAAGGACCAAAGAATGGATTTGTCACAACTGTGATTCACATTTAAAAGCAGGACACAAATCATCCATCGCTGTGGCTAACAACATGGAGCTGGCGCCCATTCCCCCAGAGCTCTGCGATTTGAATGTGCTGGAAAGACAACTTTTGGCCAAAATACTGCCATTTGCCAAGATCATCACACTTCCCAAAGGTCGACAGGCAGCTATACATGGCGCTGTAGTGTGTGTGCCATCCGAGGTGGAAACCACGGTCAATACTCTACCAAGATCGCACAGCACATCCCAGTTACACAGAGTGAAGCTGAAAAGACGTCTGACTTACAAAGGCCACCAGCTGTTTCATAATGTCAACATGGGAAATGTAGTAGCAGGTCTGTCAAAACTCATTAACACACACCCCGACTACAGTGACATTTCAATTAGAGTGGATGAGACAATCACTGATGATGATGATGATAATGATGATGATGATGGGATGGAACTCGACAGTTGTGACGAAACTGAAATGATGGGGATACTTGAACGCATCGAAAATTGTGATCCATCAGAGGTACAGTCTGCATGTTTACCGGCTGCTTCTGAGCAACAGGAAGGCCATGACCAACAACCTCCCAATGCAGAGGATGAGAAGGATACACTAAGACCTGGAATTGGCCTAGACAGTTGTTTGCAGCCATCTGACCTTGGAGAGGAATCACTGACACACGGTGATGGAATATTCAGCATTGCACCTGCACAAGGAAACACACCTGTCAGCTTCTTTAAAGTTCCTAGGCTTGAGGCAATGGCTTTCCCTGTTCAGTTCCCTACTGGACAGAATACATTGGACCAGGCAAGACAAGTCAAACTGTCCCCGAGCATGTATTTCAATGCAAGGCTTTTTTGTGTTGATTCTCATTTTGCAAGAGACACAAGCTACCTCTTCTTTGCGCAGTTTGTCACAGAAACGCACATGGCCAAAAGCAGCATGTCCATCCAGTTAAGGAAAGGAAAACCCAATACCAGGGATGGACGGAAAATATCCAACAAGCTGCTACAGGACAAGTGTGAGGTTGAGAGGTTGGTGCGAAACCGAGATGCCACAAGGTTCATGCAACCACTGAGAGGGAGTCCAGCTTACTGGGATAAAAATCTGAAGAATTTGCTAGCCATGGTCAGACAATTGGGTAAGCCAACATTTTTTCTTACCTTCTCTGCTGCAGAATTCAGATGGCCAGAGGTAATAACGGCAATAAAGGCACAACAAGGTCAAAAGGTGGATTTTGCGGGGCTAGACTGGGCTGAAAAGTGTGACATTCTTCGAGGCAACCCAGTGACCACCATGCCCATGTTTGACAAACGGGTTGATGCTCTGATGCGAGAGCTGCTGTTGGGTCCTGCACAGCCAATTGGTGAAGTTATCGATTACTTTTACCGGGTTGAATTTCAGGCGAGAGGGAGCCCTCATATACATTGTCTCTGTTGGGTAGCAGGAGCTCCTATATTTGGACAAGACAGTGATGACAAGGTGTGTGCCTTTATAGATCATAACATCTCATGCCATCTGCCTGATGAAGCCAAACAGGCCTTACTTCACAGATTTGTAACAGAACTTCAAATGCACAGCAGATCTCATTCAAAATCATGCAAGAAAGGTAACAGAGTATGCAGATTTGGATTTCCAAAGCCACCTATTAGAAAAACGAGGATAACTTACCCGATGCCAGAAGAACAAGGATGTGCAATGAAACCACAAGCAGCCAAAAACAAACTGAAACCAGTCTGGGATTTGCTTAATAACCCAAAAGTGCAGCTTGAAGACATGTCACAGCTACTGGTACAGTGTGATATGACTTTGAATCAGTACAACTCGTACATTCAGGCATTGACCTCCTCAAGCGTGATTCTAATGAAGCGTGATGTCAAGGACTGCTGGGTGAACAACTACAATCCACATTTGCTGATGGCCTGGAACGCCAACATGGACATCCAGTACATTCTTGATGAGTATGGTTGCATCATGTACATGTTGTCCTACATATCCAAGCCAGAACGGGAGCTGAGTGACTATCTCAAAACAATAGTCAAAGAAATGAGCCCAGAAACAGCGACAGAACGAGAAGAAATGAAAGAGGTTCTTCAGGCTTATTCAAAACACAGAGAGGTCAGCGCCCAGGAGTCTGTGGCCCATACGTGCAGCCTGAAAATGAAGTCTTGCTCACGTGAGGTTGTTTTTCTGCCAACTGGTGACAACGCACTGAAAATGAGTCTCCCGCTCAGTGCATTGCAGAACAAACCAGCCGATTCTCTTAATGTGTGGATGACGAGTTTTGTCGACAAATACAGAGCCAGACCCGAAACACCAGAGTTTGAGTCCATGTGTCTGGCAGACTTTGCATCCCATTACAGGGTTGTCTATGGCAAGCAGAAGGAAGACAGCAAGCGTGTCAGCCTATTGAATGAAATGGGAATGATTCAAAAACGCACGAGAGGGAAGCCTGCAATCATCAGGTACGCACGCTTCTCAGAGAAGAAGGACCCCGAGAACTACTACGGCAGACTGCTTAAACTCTACCTCCCCCACCGTTCAGAGTCATCACTGAAAACTGTAAGGTTCCCAACACACCAGGATTTTTACAAAGGAGAAGAAGCAATTCGAGCAGTGTCTGCAAGTGTTACCAGCAACCAAAAGAAGTTCGAACAACACAACAAAATTGTGGAACAAGTCTTGGATAACTTTGTAAAAAATGGCCCTGTTGAAGATGCTTGGAACACCTTTGCCCCAGAAGCTGAGTTGGATAGGTTGGAATGTATAGAGGAACGCAAAGAAGGGGAGCCACTTCATGAGAATGAACAAGATGATGTTCCGGAGTATACACGTCACAAACAAACAAGTGGAATTGGGCTTACTGTGAAGGCCCCACAAATGTGCCCTGATTTCCTTCGGAAAATGTACAGAAACCTTAACCGGACACAAGCTCAGACATTCTACTCAGTTTGTGACTGGTGCACTAACCGTGTGCGTGGCCTAAATCCTGACCCATTCTATTACTTTGTCACTGGTGGTGCAGGGACAGGCAAATCACACCTGATAAAGTGCATCTATGCTGAGGCGACAAAGATACTCTGTAAACTTACCAGACTACGTGAGGAAGCAGACATATCCATGCCCAGCGTTTTACTAACTGCATTTACAGGAACAGCAGCTTTCAACATTTCAGGCAACACTTTGCATTCTCTGCTGAAGTTGCCAAGAAGCTTGAAGCCACCCTACCAAGGACTTGGAAATCTAATAGATGAAGTGAGGGCACAGCTGTCAAATGCGGAGATCATTGTTATTGACGAGGTGTCAATGATTTCAAAGCCCCTGTTTGCCTACATCAACTGGAGATTACAGCAAATCAAAGGCAGTAAGAAACCTTTTGGTGGTATGTCAGTACTAGCAGTAGGAGACTTTTACCAGGTCCCCCCGCTGGGAAAAAGTAAGCCACTCTGCGTGTTTGAGGAAAATACCAATGACCTCTGGAAAGACAACTTTCAGATGATCACGCTGACAGAGATCATGCGACAGAAGGATGACATTTCATTTGCTGAGCTTTTGAATAGAATCAGAGTCAAGCAGAAGACTGTCACCTTAAGCAATGATGACAAAGCTCTGCTTGCTCAGGCTTTGACAGATCCCACCCACTGCCCTAATGACGTGCTGCACATCTTTGCCACCAACAAAGAGGTTCACAAACATAATGCTGCAACTGTGTCTGTTCTCCATTCAAACGTCACCAACATAGATGCCGACGATTACAGAAAAGACCCTAAGACAGGAGTGATGCTGAGGCAACACCAACCTTTCAAAGGACACAAAGACAATCTGATTGACACATTGCAAGCAGCTGAAGGTGCCCGTATCATGATCACAAGAAACATTGATGTAGAAGACGGGCTTGTTAACGGGACATTTGGCAAGATTGCAAGAATAATCATCCAGACTGAGAATGGTGCTACTACGGTAAACAAGCTTGGGCTTGTGCTGGACAATCCAAATGCAGGACAGAGATACCGTAACAAGTCGTCTTGTGATGCTGACAACTTGGTGTACATAGAAAGGGTAGAGGAAAACCTGAGACAGAAAGGAGTTGTTCGCAGGCAGTTCCCCCTGAAGTTGGCTTTTGGATGTACAATTCATAAGTGTCAGGGCATGTCGATACAGTCGGCAGTGGTCTCATTGAAACGGGTCTTCCAACCGGGAATGGCCTATGTTGCTCTGAGTAGAACGACTACAGTGCAAGGACTGTACATAACCGACTTTGATGAGAAGAAGATCTTTGCTGATCCTGAAATCACAGCCTCCCTGGATTCAATGAAGAATGCATCACTGGAAAGTGTTATGCCCCTCTTAAAGTTTCTACAGACAACAGACAAACAGCAAACATTAACAATTATCCATCACAACACGGAAGGATTACCAGCTCACATTGAAGATATCAAATCTCACCATGAGTTGACACTTGGAGATGTTTTATGTTTCACTGAAACTCATCTCTCAGGCTCTTCTGTTGCTGAAAGTCTCCAGCTGGAGGGCTACAACCTGTTCAAACGCAACAGACACCTCTTGTACACGAACCTTCCTGACATTGCAAGTAAAAGTGGCGGAGGTGTCGCCTTGTATGTCAGAAACCATTTCAAGGCCTATGAAAAGCAGTATCATCACAATGTGACTGACTTGGAGTTCTTGGTTGTCAAACTGGAGTCCCCTGTACAAGCTTTGATCGCTGTTGTTTACAGGCCACCGGATTACAGTATTGGCCAATTCCTTACTAACCTGCTGGGCCTCTTGGAATCTTTAGAAATAATGGATTGCCAACCTATAATACTCTGTGGAGATTTCAATGAAGATTTTCTGTGCAGAGAAAAGAAGCCAATATCTGACCTTCTTCACTCAAGAGGATATACCCAACTGGTCTGGGCAGCCACCACAGAAAAAAACACACTGTTGGATCACATTTACATCTCCAGGGTGCAGCACTGTCTCCAGTCAGGAGTACTGCACAGTTATTACAGCTATCATGATCCTGTGTATTGTGTTTTGAACAGTGGTTGTGAACACGCTTAGAGCCTGCATAAACAGGGCATGAGTGATGCCAGGAAACAGTGGTTGTGAGACAGTGGTCATCAAACAGATAATGCAGTGGCAATGAGGGTCAGTTTATGTTATGTGAGTTTTATGTCAGTTTTAGTTATGTGGGACCATTTACAATTAGCTAAAAATCATTCTCTATATTTCATGTTCGGTGTACTTGTTAGACACTGAACTCACTTACTCCCCCCCATCCATCACAGACATCTGTCCTCATCACACTTACCCTCTCCTTCCTGTGCTATAGCCTGCTTGCTGATTAGTAAGACAGATAAAGAAACAGCAAGGAGCAAAACTGCAGAGAAACTGAAAATCTGTAAGGGTTTAAAGTATATGCTTTAATGAATTGCCTTGTATCCAAAAAGTTCAAAAAGTTGACTGTTCAAAATGTTAATACAATGTATAACGGAAATATACCGCCAGTTCGCTTGTGATGCAATATATTGAAATTATATGTACACTGTGTAAACTGTTTTTGACACACTTGATTTTGGGACGCAAGTCCGTCAGGTGCTATGCTTTGGCTGGGGCGGAATAAATCCTGGTAACCCTTAAGTCTGTGTCCGACAAAGTCATTTACCGATATTTCTACCTTCTACATCATTAGCACTTGTGCACTTTTTAAATTTGATCAATCAATTGGTTAGTGTAATGTTTACTATCTTTACTCACTACAAACACTCCACACAGTTACTCTGCCCATCTGCCCAGTTCAACCTTTCCACAGTTACTCCAACCACACAACAGTTACTCCAGCCACTCCCCCCAGTTACTCCGCCCACTCCAGATGTAGAGGCAAGAACACTTTTCACAATTTCCCCAGAAATTGTAGCTTTTCTAGTTAATATTGTTTTTTAATCCAATTTCTAAGCACATATATGCCTATATTGATGTATGTGTATTTGTTTTTTTATATATATATATATATATATATATATATATATATATATATATATATATATATATATTTTTATACATTATATTTTATATACATTATATATTTTATATTACAATTTCTTTCAGTGTATCTCTTGCTGGTTTTCTAAATACATGTGTTTAAGATACTGTCACCTATGGATACAGCTCTAGAATCATCTCTCTAATAGCCCCTGTCTCCATCTAATTTACATTTAGATAACCATTGTATCCAGCATTTGGCAATTGGGCTTATCTCCTCCTTTTTTCCTCCTCTTTTCCCTTCCCTCTCCCTTTTAGTGGCATCATCCGATTTAGTGTATTATATATATATACTTCCTTCAGGAACTCCACTTCAATTAATTTTCCCCCTCTAATCCATAACCTAAACGGTCCTGTCCCACTTTTGCCTCTATCCTTGCCTACGACAAAATGGAGACTACTGTTTACTATAGTAAGTCAATCTCATGCGCCGAAGGGCGCACGGGATATGACGTCACGACCGCACTTGCGCCCTGTGGACCGCAACCCGGAAGCGGAGGAGCGGCGTGCGTTCCATCAGGCTCTACTGTACACAGGAACGTGTTACCAACCAGCTATGGAAGCTGGTACAGCTACGGTTCCTACAGAGATTTTCTGACAGAGTAAAAGAGCTGCCATCAGACATGCACACCATAAGGTATACTACTCCATCTTTGATTTTTGATTTTTAACCTCTGGTCAGTGTCCCCTGATGTGTATAATCTATAGGTAAGAGGGAAGAGGAGCTACAAGGAGCATTTGTTATGCTTTGATTCACGTATGTAACAGTATTGGCAGGACTATTTTAGACTACTTTAATCAATTGGTAGATGTTTGCACTCAAAAATATATGCATGGCCGCTGATTTAAACATGAATTAAAAATCAAAATTTAAAATTAAAATTAAAATACCAGAACTAGAACTAGTAACCACTACAACTAAGATTAAATTACAATAAATGTAAAAAGTTTTTTCACTATAGCCTTTTAATAACAACAACATAGCCTAGGCCCACCCCTCTCAGAGAACCGCCCACCAAGAAAAGGGAGGAGCCTTTTTGAACCAACTTGACCTGTCTTGTCTGGATTGACACATGTATAAAAACCAGCAGGAGACTAACACTACTAAGGCTCTGATGAAGAAGGGCAACCTTCGAAACGCGTTAGCCAGCAGTAGTCCGTACGCCTCCTTCCCGGGACCTGGAAGACTGCTACCATTGGACTAATCGCCACTGTACCATATACAAATGCGATTTTTTCTTCTACCTTTGTGAGTAGATTTTATTTTGTTTTTAATTAATAAATTTGTCAAGGATAATGCACTAGGCTGGTGCGCTCTTTCTTTCTTTCTCTTTATCTAATATTAGGACATCCCATCCTTAAAGAGCAGCAAGGCCGAAATCCACAGTCCTTTCCGAACCCTTGGGATCTTTTAGCTTATACACCTGTGCGCAAGAGTATTTTTTGCTTTTTTGTATATCAGACCTGAAGGGCCTCGTATGGAATTTAGGGGGACTCCCACGTCATTTTTTTTTTAAATTTTGGTTCGGGGTTCCCCTTTGGGGAATTCCCATGCCGTTTTTATCAATGAACTTCTATGTGTATTGTCGGCAATGCAATAGCCGCGGGTAGTTTTAAATGAGTTTTTTCCTTCAAAATGTCATTTTGCTGTAAGACTGTTCTAAACACAGGAAACATGCACCCCTTTACAGGCATACTATAGACACCCCCCAGGTACGAAATTTAAAGGGATATTACACTTTTATTGTTTGACTTTAAGCATTATTAAAATCACTGCTCCTGAAAAAACGGCCGTTTTTAAAACTTTTTTTTGCATTGATCCATGTCCCCTGGGGCAGGACCCGGGTCCCCAAACACTTTTTATGACAATAACTTGCATATTAGCCTTTAAAATTAGCACTTTTGATTATTCATGTTCGTGTCCCATAGACTTTAACGGTGTTCGCGTGTTCGAACGAACTTTTTTCCTGTTCGCATGTTCTGGTGCGAACCGAACAGGGGGGTGTTCGGCTCATCCCTATAGGCGATCAACACTTACAGTTTACCTGCCTTCCATTTGGTCTCACGACATCACCTCGGGTGTTTTCCAAGCTTCTGCTGGCTGTTGTTGCTCTGCTCCGAGTCAAAGGAGTTCGCCTTCACCACTATCTAGACGACCTCCTCCTTCTAGCCCAGGACAAGGGTCAGCTTCTAGAGCACAGGAGTCTAGTAATTGCCACTCTCCAAGAATTTGGGTGGCTCCTGAATTTGGAGAAAAGCCACCTGATTCCATCTCAGTCTCTCATATTTCTAGGTGCCCATTTCAACACACTAGAGGGCACCATCTTGCTACCCGAGGAGAAGATTGTGGTGATCCGGGACAGGATCCGTTCAACTCTTGCTTCATCTCACCTATCCGCTCTTCAATGTCTGAAGGTGATTGGCACAATGGCAGCCACCATTCCCATGGTGAAGTGGGCTCAATGGCACGCTCGCCCATTCCAAAAAGGGTTTCTCCAACAGTGGGATTCTCCCAGCAAGAATCAGCGCATCTTCCTCACTCCATCCATGAGAGAGTCTCTCCTTTGGTGGCTCCAAGGGAAAAATCTCCGCAATTGCCATTCGATTCTCCCCATCACATGGGTCACAGTGACCTCAGATGCCAGCAATCGGGGCTGGGGTGTTCATTGCCTGTCAGAAGTGGCTCAGGGCAGATGGAACTCACCATCTCAGAAGACTGTATCCAACATTCTGGAACTTCGAGCAGCCTTTCAGGCGCTCAGATCCTTCTACCATCTGATAAAGAACTCCTCAGTGATGCTCCGGTTGGACAATACAACCGCGGTGGCCTATATAAGGAAACAAGGTGGGACTCGCAGCTGGTCCCTCCTACGGGAGGTGGAGCCAATCATGAACTGGGCTCAGAAGAATCTGTCCAACATTTCGGCAGTCTACATTCCGGGGGTCCAGAATGTTCAGGCGGACTTTCTGTCCCGTATTCAAATGGACAACAACGAGTGGTCCCTGCACAAAGAGGTGTTCAAATGGCTCCTGACACTGGGAGTGTCTCCAGAAGTGGATCTGTTTGCATCCCCATGCAACTACAAACTCACCAAGTATTACTCGAGGTTCCGGGATCCCCAAGCATATGGGATAGATGCCCTCACGGATCGGTGGAGGTTCAACAAGGCGTATGCCTTCCCTCCGGTACCTGTGATACTCCAGTTTCTCCGCAGGCTCAGAACAGAGGAAGTGGATGTCATAGCAGTGATACCGTTTTGGCCCAACAGGCCATGGTTTCCCCTCTTAACTCTCCTCAGTTATCGGGAGTCAATCCCTCTGCCTCTCAGGGCGGATCTTCTGTCCCAAGGTTCTATCCTGCACCCATGCTCTGCTCATCTACATCTCAGGGTTTGGTTTTTGAGAGGGGAAGGCTTGAAGCCTTAGGTTGTCCAGAAGAAGCCATCCCGACGCTTCTAAATGCCAGACGGAAGAGCACTAACAGAGTTTATGAACGTATCTGGTCCAAGTTCACAGAGCACATGGCCTCTAGACCTAATCCTTGTGGTTCTCCAAAAGTCCAGGATATCCTCAGCTTTCTGCAAACAGGGTTGGATTTGCCTCTAGCAGTAAGTTCCCTTCGTGTGCAAATATCAGCCATCTCAGCATTTACAGGAATTTCATGGGCTAACCACGCCCTGGTTCGCCAATTCTTCAAGGGTGCTATCAGGCTAAGACCTCAAAGGAAACCGAGGTTCCCTAAATGGGATCTTCCCCTTGTTCTAGATTTCCTTTCCACGCTTGGAACAGATCCTGAAAATCCTCTATCAGTTAAAGACCTCACACTCAAGACCGTCTTCCTGGTGGCAGTAACTTCAGCCAAAAGAGTGTCTGAAATCAGGAACTTAGGTTCCAAGAGCCTTTCCTGACCTTTTTTCCGGATAGAGCAGTATTAATTCCCATGTTGGGCTCAAACCCTAAAGTGACATCTATTTTTCACGAAAATCAGGAAATTGTGTTGCCTACCTTTAGCACAGCAGAAGGTCAAGATGTCCATCCCCTTGATGTGGGACATACTTTGAGTCAATACTTGGAAGCTACGAAATCGTTTAGACAGACGGATTTCCTTTTCATTCTTCTACAGGGAAAAAATAGAGGAAAACGGGCCTCAATAAGATCCATCTCTGCTTGGATAGTACAGACCATTCAAAGGGCTTATAAAGCGAAGGGCTTGGCTCCTCCAGAGGCAGTGACTGCACACTCAATTCGGAGTATTTCAACTTCGTGGGCGGCTTCTCTTCATGTCGCACCCGAAGTTATATGTAGAGCGGCTTCTTGGTCATCTATCAATACGTTTGTTTCCCACTATTGTGTTGAACCTGCCGCTTTGTCATCCATTAATTTTGGTTTGAAAGTGCTGTCAGTGGACAGTGTTAAATAAATTTATTTTCTTGCTCAGCATTGTGCCCACCCGGGTGTGTTTGGCGAGTTATTTCCCACACGTATGCTGCCATGTAGCCTGTCAGGAAAACGGAAAATTTATATCAAATACTTACCGTAATTTTCCTTTCCTGATAGGCTCCATGGCAGCAGGAGTCCCTCCCAATGCTTGGAGTAGGCTAGTTACGAAACACGGCTGAGAGCCCACAGCTGAAATTTATAGGGAGGGGTCCTATTGGGTAGTTATGGAGGCGGGGTTAACCCACACGTATGCTGCCATGGAACCTATCAGGAAATTAAAATTACGGTAAGTATTTGATATAAATTTTCCGTTTTCTTGTCAACCAATATTGTATCAGTGTTCGAGAAACCAAAATTAATATTTTTACGATTGATTTGGTGAAGTAAATGCTTACTTTTTAAATATAGTTTCAATATTTCTTTATTGAAAAAAGTTTTGGATACTCCACAACAACAAGTACGTGTTGCACAACAATAGAATGGGTATCTTATAAAGGGGAGGAAAGAACTGTGGGTAGCCAATAAGGGGCAAAGTGACAGGAGAGGGGGAAGGACAAAGCAGGAGGCAAGAAAAAGGAGTTACAATAAATATATTATAAGAGGGGGGTAAATATAAGATAAAACATAAAAAAATGTAAATGAGCGTCACATAATGTCCCACAAGATGTAGGCATGGATTACAAGGCTCTATTTGGGAAGGGCTAGAATAGAGTAGAGTTTTTTTTATTTAAAGCACCAAAGAGAAACCAGGGACTCCATTGTTGACAATATATATTTTGCAAGAAATTGGCTCTAGCAAAGGGGTATTCATACAGTAATAATCATGGTCATTAAGAATATGTGTAATTGCATTGGATCAGGGGGTGTTTGCTGCTTCCAGTTACGGGCAATGGATAATCGAGCGGCAATGAAGATACGAGTAAGTATACTATGGAACTCCAGGGGGCCAGGAATCCACGTCTAAACCTAATAAAGCAGATTTTGAATTAGGTGGAGATTTGATTCCAGTGATATTAGAAAGTAACAAAAAGACCTGAGCACAAAAGTTCTGAATGATAGGACAGTACCACTAAATATGAAGCAAGGTGCCTAGTAAGCCACATTGTCTTCAGTAGAGGGGGGAGTAATTTGGAAAATTGACATTAATTTGACAGGGATGTAGTACCAGTAGTGTAGAAGTTTCTGAGAAATAAACAAAGGGAGAGGCACCTCTAAGTGTTGGATTAAAAGCAATTTATTAGAATTATCCAATCGGCAGCCACACTCCTTTCTCAAGCATTCCTTTCTAAATGCTTGAGAAAGGAGTATGGCTGCCACAACAGATGCAGCGTGCATGCTCAGGAATGTGTCGCACTCCATTGACATCATCCCTCCACACCGCCCAGCCACTTGCTCACCAAGCCTCGCCTTGGTTTATTCCACCGTACGGCCGTTCTCCCATCACAGCAGTGACCAGTGGGGATCCTAGTGCCTTGCAGAGACAGGAGCGGAGGAACTTGACTTCCCACCGATGACATCCCTCGGGATCCTTCATACACGGATGTGCCTTTTTATCTCTATACACATGTGAGTTGCCAATTGGATGATTCTAATAAATCGTTTTTTGTTTTTTTTTTTTAAAAAGTTTTTATTGAGACTTATAAAAAAAGCCGTAAATATTGATAACAACATTTGTAAGAACATTTCTCAGAGTAATTTTAGATAGACAAGGTAATCTAGGGGTTGCAGACATACATGCCAGGATGAGATAGCCAAAGCAAATAAACATAACACAACCGGGCAGAAATTACCGACAACAGGAGATAACTGGATGGATCTGTCTACAAAAAATTCCCTAGGAATGCAAGATGGAGCAAAAGAAAACAACAGGAAGTAGGAGGGGAAGTTGGAATGAAGTATAGGGAGGGGAGGAGGGATGGATAATGTGAATACATCCTGATGGTAAAGGGGAAAGGAGGTGGGGGCACCATGGCTTATGTTGAGTCAGTTTGGGGTAGGTTTCTTCACTATGTTGGTAGAGAAAGAATGGGTCTGTTGTGTAGAGAACTTGTGGAGAGACTTGGGGTGTAGGTTGTATCCAGTCGGAGCTAAAGTCCACTGGTTGTGGGTATTCCATTGGGGGGTCCGTCACCTCTGGGTTTGATGGTGGGGGTCCGTAATATGAGAACGAGTATTGAGCAAAGTTGGCTAATTCTCCTGGAGGGAGTGCTGAGAGATGAAGGTTTGCCACTTGGAATAGAAGCGGGCTCTGGAGTTTTCCTGTTTGAAGTCGGTGTTGAGTCGATCCTTGGATAGTAGGAGAAGGAGCTCTTGATTCATTTGAGTGGTATTAGGACAGTGCGATGAAGTCCAGTTATTGAGAATAGTTCTCCGTGCGATGAGGAGACAGATCAAGGACCAGTCTTTGTTGGAGGGGGGTCTGTTGGAGTTTTCAGTGGTATTTGAATTTGCAGTTCGGGACCATGGCAGCAGTTGGGGGTCCCAGTATCCAAAGATGAGAAGCAGTGGGTCCTGAGGTAGCTTTAGTAGGGTTACTTCGAAAATGTAGGCTAGGACCTGTTCCCAAAAGGTGAAAATGTATGAGCATGTCCAAAAGCGATGGGTCAGGGACAGCCTCGGTTGGTGGTAGAGGGGGCAGGAGGCTTTGCTCTGATCTGTTTTGGAGGATAAGAATGGTATGTGGGCTCGATGGGTGATCTTTAGTTGAGATTCTCTTCAAACTTCATTGGGAGTTAATTGTTGTACCTTGTTGAGGCCTTGTAGAATTTTGACCACAAGATCCGGATCCGGGAAGTCTTTTCCCCAGTTGGCCATAGATGAGGATAGCAGAGTGGGAGTGGTCTCCCGTACAAGAGGTTTATAGATGTCTGATATTTTATAGGAGCCATCTAGGAGCATTTGGTCCATGATGTTTGGTTTGAATCTCTTGTGGACCTCCTTGCAGGCATGTTTTAAGAAGCTGATGCATTGACTATAGTGGAAGGCATGGGTTTGAGGAAGCAAGAAAGTTTCAGCTATGGTCGAAAAGGGTAGAGTTCGCCCTGTTTCCGTGTTGCATAAGGAGGAAAATTTTGTGAGGCTTTTTTCTTGCCAGATGGTGAAGGGTTTGTGTTCCAGTCCAGGGGGGAAGCTGGGATTACCTTGTATTGGTAGGTGGCTAGACATGAAAGGTGATAGCTTGAGGATTTTCCTAGTTTCTCTCCAGGCGACAGCTGTGTCTCTCAGCAGGAGGTTGTATTTGTAGGGAGGGGGGATTGATTTCCATTTGAAGTGGAGAAGGGCCACTAAAGAGTATGGGTGGGCCATTTCGGATTCCATAGGCTAGTTGGAATAGCAGGATTGTACTATCCAGTCCAGACTAGTCCTCAATAAATATGCCAAGTTATAAGTCCTAACATTTGGGAGACTAATACCCCCTTCGTGCCTGGGAAGATATCATTTCTTTAAGGCTATACGTGGTCTTTTGTTCTGTCATAAGAATTTTGAGATGGCTGAATTAATAAGTTTGACATCTTTGTGATGCAGGAGTAGAGGAATGGTTTGCATTGGGTATAGTAGTCTAGCAAAAGTGACCATTTTTACCAAGTGGCATCTTCCCAGGAGTGAGAGGGGCAGATCCATCCAGTTAACTAATTCTATCTAATTAGATATTTTTGTGATCATCGAAGGGTAGTTGAGGTGGTATAAAGAGGAGGGTAGTTTCCCTATTTTGATTCCCAGGTAGGTGATGTTGGAGTTATGAGCCCAGGGAGGGATGAAGGGAGTGTCTATGGGAAGGATTTCACTTTTGCCATAGTTGATGCGAAGGCCTGAGCAGGATCTAAATTTGTTGAATATCTTTTTGCTAGTGGTCATGTCAGAGGAGGGGTTAGTAGAGAATATAAGGACATCATCCACAAAGAGGGAAGTGTGTAGGTCATGTTTACCAATTTCAATTCCATGCAAGGGGGCTGATTGGGCTAGGTATCTGGATAAGGGTTCTAGTGCAATGTTGAAGAGGAACGGGGATAAGGGGCAGCCTTGCCATGTGCCCTTATGGAGGCAAAAGTCATTTGAGAGTAGGCCTGCCACCACCAGCCTAGCTGTAGGGGCCGTACACATGGTGTTGATGAGATGGCAGAAGGGGCCTGTGAGTCCCATTTTTGACAAGGCCATGGAGAGCCATTCGAAACTGACGTTATTGAAGGCTTTTTCCGCATCTAATGTAATGATGGCATGGTCTCTGCCTGGGTTGTGTTTAGCATGTTCTAGGGCCAACATGACTTTACGTATATTCAGGGTGGCAGTTCTGCCTTTTACAAAGCCAGATTGGGGTGTATCAGGCAGGGGATGATGGCAGCAAGTCTAGTGGTGACTATCTTGGATAGGATTTTGACATCTAGATTCAGTAGTGAGATGGGTCTATAGGAGCCTGGGTCTTGGGGGTCTTTACCTTTCTTAGAGAGTAATTTAACAATGGCCTGATTCCCCGTTGGTAGGTAAGTGCCGCCAGACCATATACCATTGTAGACCTTGTGGAGCGTGGGTTCTGTGATATTTTGTAGGGTTTTGTAGAATTCACTAGTGAATCCGTCAGGGCCAGGGGCCTTGGAGGGGGTCAGGTTGCGGATGGTGGTTGAAATTTCGGAGAGAGAGATAGGAGCATTGAGAGCCTCTAGTTGTAGGGGAGTGATTGTAGGTATGTCTATTTGCTTGTCTATGGGGTCAGGGGCATATAATGCTGAGTAGAACTGAAGCATGGTTTTGTTTGTTTGTGGCGTGGAGTTTATGTTACCGTTGGTGTCTCGTGAAGAGGTGATATGTGTCGGGCGGAAAGAACCCTTACAAAGCCTGGTAGCTTGCCAATTTGTATTTTGATAGAGTGTTCCTTTTAAAGGAGGTGACATAGGAGATGATCCGTCCCCTGAGGTATGCTTTGCCGGCATCCCAGAAGAGATTTGGAACGTCATTGTCGGGTGCGTTGGCAGTGGAGTATTCAGTCCAAGATTTTTCCATGAACTGCTGGAAGTCAGTGTTGTTGTGGAGGTAGGAGGGAAAACACCAGATTTTGGGGTGGGGAGGTAGGTCCAGATTGTCGAGTGTCACTTCGATTGGAGAATGGTCAGAAATGACGATGTCATGGATATCCGCACCGGATAACATGGGGACAAGATTATCGGAGCCAAAGAAATAGTCGATCCTGGTGAGGACATTATGTGGGTTGGAATAGAAAGTGAATTCTCTGTCAACTGGGTGAGAGAGGTGCCATAGGTCTTGGAGGTGGAGTGAATCCATGGTGGATGCAAAGTGTGTGGGGATGGAAGGATCGGATCCTGGCCTGGGGTGTTAGAGGGATGATCTGTCTTGAGTCTGGTGTAGGATGTCGTTGAAATCACCTCCAAGTGTGGGAGGTGTGCATTGCTAAGGAACCATGTAGAAAGTTCACTATAGAACTGTTTGCTGGGGTTATTGGGAGCGTAAACGTTGGATGTCACTAGGTCTTTTGGATCCTATTTGGATATGTGCTGAGAGAAGACGTCCCTGACTGTCTGAATTTTTGGATAGGACTGTGCATGGGAGGTTTTTGTGAATCAGTAGGAGAACTTCTGCTTTACGTCCTACAGCATCTGAGCCTATGACTGTGCCTACCCATAGCTTTTTCATGAAAATCAGGGGTCAGTAGGTGAGATTCCTGGAGTAGGGCAATGTCAATTTTAAGACTGAGGATTTCCATTATTTTGTTGGGAGATCTGAGACCTTTTACATTCCAAGAAACTACTTTCATATTTGGGGGGTTGAGAGAAGGATTTGGGCCAACGTTGTAGATCTATCACTGTGTATGTGATATTGTGTTGTTATTTCTGTATTAGGAGGAGGGATATTGTTCTCATGGTAGGCGTGTAGTAGTAGTCTGGTGTTGTGCATGAGCCCTGGGATAGTTGGAGGAGGGGGGGGGAGGTGCTGGGGGGGAAACCTGAAAACAAAACAAAACATTCAATTGTGTAAACTTCTCTTTTTTCCACATAGAGTCACTTTGTAGGTCATCTCCCAATACAGGACCCTGTTATTGAGGCCTATGAGCGCCCATTTCTAGAGAGATGAGTTTGTGCGGCTGCCTCGGGTCAAGTATAGGGGGAAGATTAAAGGTGGTACACAGTGAGGCCAAGAGGGGAGGTAAGGTATCAACAAAATAAAAAATCTTGTGAGCCACAACGGTCCTGTGCCAAACGTATACTAACCTCCAGCTGCGTGCGCGGATCACGTTTCATATACCGTGCAAATAATAGTGATAGAAAATATGGGTTGTGCTCGAGTAAACCCAAAAACTTCTAAATAATGAATAGAAATAAAAAATAAAAAATATTTTAAAAAAATGTATATATGTATCTGGAAATAACAACGACCAATAAAATTACTATCCTCTTACATATAAAAGTGCAAAGTGCAAATAATAATTGATCTGTATAATGAAAAACCATCAATTATACATATTGCAAACTGTGAAGTGCATAAATAAATGCAGAAAGTGCTTAGTGCTCCGTAATAGACATCATAGATGCCCTAATACATAGTTACAAAGTAACAAGTGAAAAAGTCTCATATAACAATCCAAATCTGTGCGTGTAGGTAGTGTCCAAATGTGATATCATCTGTCATGCTCATACCTCCTGGGTGCTGCAAACCGTGCACTTCAGTGGTCCCCCTGGCTAATATGCTCACCTTAGAGCGTGTGACCCAGCTGCTACCCTGAGTCAAAACACGCTTTGGAGCCACCCCCGGGCTCAGTGCTGATATCAGATGTATCTCTCCAGCTGGATTCAATGTAGCTCCATGTGTATAAATAAGAGAAAAAACTATATACTGTAATATTGTCTGGTAAATTTAATAATAAAAACACTCCCCACAATGGGGTACTCACATAGTCCTGGTGCGTCAGTGCACCATTCTATATCAGCCTCCAATATAAAAAGCAAAAATCGCTGGATGTATGGTGTGGTATGGTGTGATATGCTTCTGCTGTGTGGATTCCGTGCTGCTCACTCTGTCCTGGCCCCTTCCCTACGCGTGTTCGACACAGGGATCACGTGACTTCATAGGGGGAGGTAAGGCATGTTAGAAACATTTTATAACAGAAAGAAAAATATTAACTGTCTGTATAATATTAAGCATAGTAGTCAATTTATGGTCACCTGGAAAAAATTGTGCTTGCAACAGATAAAGCAGGTGAAAAACAAATTAATGAAAGGAGAATCTTGAGATGTAAAGGCAAAAACAAAAAAGAGTCAGACCTGAGGTGCTGCATTGTATGCAACCTTGAGAGAGTGAGTAACAGGAACATGGAATACGACTCCCCTTTCAGCAAGGGGTGGCATGGTGGTGATCCGGGGCCAAAGGCCTGAAGCGCTTAGGGGAGTCTTTTCGCAGGTTCCTTTGGTCCAGAGAGCAATTGAGTGGAGCGACTTTGGATGGGGTGTGGGGATGCAGGTCTGTGTGCAGGGACCGTATGAAGTCTTTTGCTTCAGAGAAGTCTTGGAAAGATAATTGCTCTCCATTTGGGGTCTTGAGGTGGAGGGTAGCTGGAAACGCCAATGTGAATTTGATTTTCTGTTTATAGAGTTCTGTGCAGACCTGTTTGAATGCTTTTCATTTCTTTGAGACCTCAATTGAATAATCAGCAAATATCAGGACCCTTATTCCGTCATTTTGGAGAGAGCCGGTTTGTCTGAATTTTTGTAGAATAAAGGCCTTATCAGAATAGTTCAGGTATTTGGCAATAATTAATCGGGGCGTTTTGCGTTCGGTGTTAAAAGACCCCATGCGGTCGGCCCGTTCCACTGTGCAGAGTCCTGGAAGGCCTAGGGCTTCAGGAATGCGCCTGGCGCAGAATTCAGAGAGAGACGGTGTTTGAAGCAATTCTGGGACACCCACAAATCGCAGGTTACTCCTTCTGGACCTATTCTCTAAATCGTCCATTTTTTGGATGACATAGTGGTTGGTCTTGTCATGAGCTTGTTCCGTGTCCTGGGCCTGGTATAGCTCCTCTTCCACACTATATAACCAGTGCTCTAAATCATTCAGCTTGATGGTGTGTTCCCCTAGCTGGGTCTTGATTTGTTTCATCCCTGCATTTACTGCTTTCTCCCCAGTAGCAGCTATCATGGGGGATAGGAGAGCTGCCACAGCCTGTACTATGCCCTGCTTGCTGCTGTCTCCTGTGGGTTGTGAAATGGAGGCATGTGGAGAGATGGCCTGGGGAGCAGAGGCAAATGGAGGAGAGGCCTGTGAAGATGAGGCTTGTGAGGAGGAATGGGAGGCCGAGCAACCGCTTACCTCCATTTCCGCCATCTGTGTGTCAGCTGAGGCTCCGTGTAGGCCAAGACCGGGCCTCAATTTGCGGCCGGGTCAGCGGCGCCATCAGGGCCGTTTGGGAGCGGGAGCAGGTTTTCTCCACAAACCGCTCCATATGCAGGCGGATGTCACCCGGAGGGGGCTGAGGGTGTTTGGGGCTGCTCAGGCTGTTTTTTTTATGCCGATTCTGGGTCTTGCTGCGGGAGCCAAAGAGAGAAGCAGCTACTCCATGCGGCGTCGGAACCAGAAGTATATAAATCACTTTTAACCACTTGAGCACCAGCCGCTGCAGTTATATTGCGGGAGGTTGGCTCCCCTGGACAAATTGCCATAGCTGTACGTCGGCTGCTTTAAGACCACTAGGGGGTGCGGCATGATGACAGAGCCGATGTGCATTGCCCGGTGGCTGCTATGTCCACGGGGCACCCGCGATCACTTCTGAGAGAGACAGAATGGAGATCTGTCAATGTAATCAGACAGATTTCCGTTCTGTTAGGAGAGAGGAGACCGATCTTCTGTTTATACTAAGTATGAACAGAGATCGGCCTCCTCCTCCAGGCAGTCCCATCCCCCACTGTTAGAATCACTCCCTAGAACACACATTTAACCCCTTATTCGCCCCTAGTGTTAACCCATTCCTTGCCAATGACACGTATTCAGTCAACAGTGGCTATTTTTAGCTCTGATCGCTGTATAAATGTCAATGGTCCCAAAAAAGTGTCAAACATGTCTAATCTGTCCGCCGCAATGTCACAGTCCCAGTAAAAATTGCAGATCCCCACCATTAATAGTAAAAATGTCATAAATATATCCCCTATTTTGTAGACGCTGTAACTTTTGTGCAAACCAATCAATATACACTTATTGCGATTTTTTTACCAAAAATATGTAGAAGAATACATATCGGCCTAAACTGAGAAAGAAAATTTTTTTTTATATTTTTTGGGGGGATATTTATTATAGCAAAAAGCAGAAATATTGCTTTTTTTTTCAAAATTGACGCTCTTTTTTTGTTTATAGCACAGAGGTGATCAAATACCACCAAAAGAAAGCTCTATTTGTGGGAAAAAAAGGACATCAATTTTGTTTGGGCAAAGCGTCGCATGTCTGCACAATTGTCAATTAAAGCAACGCATTTCCGTATCGCAAAAAATGGCCTGGTCACTAAAGCAGGTGCTGGCATCTTCAGTAAGGTAATCAGGAAGCAGCTTCAAAGCCTGGTTCCCTACTACACATGTGCAAGTTGTTCTGCACATTCTGAGTGGTCCTTGCTGTCTTCTGGGACCTGTGTGTCTCCCAGAAGGCAGCAGAGGGGACAGAGGAGGGGCCAGACATGGCGTAGATCACCGTGGATTCTGCGGCGATCTTCCCCCGGAAGTGGGAGCAAATACCTGTAGTAGATTTGAAAGGTGCCAAATATGACAAGGGAGGGGGGGGAATCCGAAAAATGGAAGTTCCATTTTTGGGTTGAACTCCGCTTTAAGGGGGCAAATCCTTTTGGGCCTTAAGTGGTAATCCTACACTTAGAGGTGCCTCTCCTTTTGTTTATTTTTCAGCCCTGCTGGAATCTGGCTTCTATTCCTACTTGGTGGCAGCCATTAGTGTATGGACTTTTATTATGTTTATGTCTCATGGACTTCCTATGGACTTTTAATTTACATGTTGGGTTGCAGTAGAACTTCTAGTGTTTGCGCCTTGTACTTGTCCTTGTAGAAGTTTTTGAGAAGATTTCCAATGATTAGCGTAGAATGAGTATTTTAGTGGTAGAAAGGATGCTGTTTGCCATTGTTCAGAAGTAGATGTGAAGGACAATGTACAGAGTATGTTCCCAGAAGTGCAGTGTATCAGGTTTCTCCGAAGGAGGTGGAGTAATGAGAGAATAATGTGATGAAATTACTTTGCAGCTGGGTTGAGAGGATTCAAAAAAGTTCCAGATGTTTTTCCAGGAGATGAGAGCCAAAAACTTAAGGTGTTGTATGCCATGAAGTATTTGAAGGTATTTGAAGAAGTTAAAGTGTGGAATAGGGGGAAAACAAGTCCCGTAAAGATCGAAGTAAGATATCAAATGAATGCCTGCGGATTTCCAGGAGTGAAGGGATTTACAGGCATAAGATGAGCTTAATGGTATCCGCTGTAAGGCAGTGATAGAGGAATGATGTGGAGGGTCCATCAAAAAGGGCCAAACTTCGAGAGCTGTAGTGATCATATCCAAGAAGTGATGTGAGGGATGAGGATGGAGAATAGCAGCTCTTAAAATGGATTTGAGATCAGAGTAACATTGCATTTAATTTAAAAAACGTGCACCTGGTAATGGGAGGGTGGATGATGCAGGGTGTTTGCTAATGAGGTCAGCTGGTCAACTCCTTCCTGTGTCATGACCTAAAGTCTGATCAGGAAGAAGACATTACTAATGGAAACATCTGGAAACGTGGATTAGGACAAGAAAAAATAAGTGATTGTAGATTTGGAAAGCTTTGATATTTTTGCAAAAAAAGTACATGAATGCTATATTGGTGCATAGGGGAGCTGAAATTTAGAAAAAAAAGTGTACAAAGGTGAACTTACCCTTTAACAGCTATTTGTTTCATTTACATTCCAGAGAGTTGTGATATAGGATTCTACCGGGTCTTCAGTTGCACCAGGATGGAGGCTTTATAGTAGAGAGCTATATTAGGAGCTCCTAGACAAGAATATTTTGTAGGGCAGAGTAAAGTAGTAGACTTTATCCGTGGTCATTTAGCACCCCATGTTAGAGAGTTAATTAAAGATGGTAACTTCTTCAGATGAGTGGAGAGAAAAGGCACTGGCAAGTCCCGGAACATACAGTATATAAAATATGAGGAAGTGAAAATATTTTAGTTAGGGCAAAGTAGAAGGCCCAAGAAGACAATATTGGTTGCAAACTAGTGTTTAGTTGGGTAATGTAACAAGCCCCTTGCTCGCTCGGTTCCACTCTCCCGACACTCCTCTGCAGCTATTGAATCAGATTGCAACGTCTGATGGTTTGGTCATCCGATGCTCCGGGACTAGAACTACAGCTCTGTGCTGTTCTAGTCCAGTGGTGATAGCTCAGAACAAACACCAGGCAGGCTGTATGTAAGTTCAAACAGGACTATCCTTTATTGCAAAATACAGGCTTTTATACACTCAAAGTGGAGGTGCAGACCTCCTGCTCATATTACTCTAACAATACAGCTGTAACCTAATTAAACTAATTAACATGAGCTAATTAACTAATCCCTTTAGACAGCCTAGATGACTCAGACATGACCGTTAGGCCAGACTGGCCGTCTTGTAGTTCAGAAAATCCAATCAACATTATCACAATCAACATAGACTCTTCTTCACACAATAGCAGTTAATTAACACAAATAACAATGGGGATCTAATGACTCTTAGATCCCATAGTAGACTTATTTACAATACACATTTTAGCAGACAATAGACAGACAGGTGTTGGAATTTACATCAGCATCTCCTAACAGTATCTGTCCCAGCATTATGAATCAGCCACTATTCCAATATGGCAAATCCATGGTCCCCAGAGTCTGTGTGTCCTGGGGGACCAGGACCCGAATCCACAGTAATACCACCTCAAGGGTCCCCAGGCATACAGCTCACAAAGAGCACCGTTCCCCCAAATGCAAGGGCCCCCGATCGATCGGCAAGAGGCTAGCATACAGTCCCCTCCAAAAGTCTCTTTCCTGGCTAGGTCTGTCACATTTCTCCCCTTTCGGCAGGAGACTAACGCAGGAGGAGACCCTAGACGGGTTGACTCCAAAGTTAGTCAGTAGTTCCAGTCCTCTAATGCATGTACCCACACAGTACCCCAAACAAATTGTTCCAAACAAAGCATTACTCACCCAGCCAACCTCTGCCTCTCTCAGAGAACATATCTGCCGCTGGGGAGAGGCCTGGACTGGCCCTTCTCCCTGGAGTCCTTTCTGCCGCTGGAGAGAAGACAGGGTGTCTGGGCTCACTCCGTCATGCTGTTGGGCATCTGGGCCAACTGCCCAGCATCCCTGGGGTATACAGGTGGAGACTGAAGTCCCATCCACCTTCACAGGACATCCATCCTCTGTTAGTTGAGGGCAGAGTCCAACAGTACTCGGCCCTGTTGCCAGCCCTTCTGCTGGAAACACCACACCATCTGCTCCGGCTAACTGTTGGGGAGGAACGACAAACACCTCCTCTCCCTTCTCCTCCTGTATCCTGATCTGCTGCTGGGAAGTGACCATCTCCTTCTCACCCTGAGCCTCTGGAACTGCCGCAGGTGTAGGGCAGAGATCTTGGACCCTCTGTCCGGTTGCCAGCGCTTCAGCTGGGGAAGTTCCTTGTGACTTCACAGATACTTCTGTTGGTGCTGGGCAGAGCATAGTGAAGTTTGGCCCTAATAACAGCTCCTCTTCTGCTGGAGGCTCACCAGGTTGTTCTTCCTCAGCAGAAAAGTCTATCAAATCCCCTGTCTCTGCAACTGGTGTCTGGGGATAAAGGTTCACCATCTCCTCTCCGTGGAACCCAGAAGATGCTATCAGTGCTGGGCAGAGGATAGCAGAGCTATGCCCTGTTGTCAGCACTTCAGCTTTGGGGATGGCAATCTTCAGATTTTCCACTGCCGATTCTCTGGCATTCTGCTGGACAGGCACATTCCTCCATCCAAGATCATCCAATGCAGAAACAGGTTCATCAAGGTCAGTCAGCACTTGTTGCATCCGCCATAAGACCTCCCCCTCCATAGCTGCAGGTGCAGGTTGGCAAAGCACACCGTTACTCTGCCACATTGTCAACTCTTCAGCCAGGATTTCAGAGTTGTCAACTGGTATTTCATGATAGTCCCAGGCAAAGCGAGCACCACCCTGCTGCTGAGCAGAGTCTAACAGCTGTTTGTAGGCGATCTCCAACTCCCATTCCTGAACGGCCAGAAACTCCAAATCTTCCAGTGCCCAGTGCCCTTCTGAGACATTCAGTCTCCGCTCTCTGTGCTCCATTATTTCCTCCAAACGCCACTCCTGATCACTTCCAAAGTCAAGGTCCCTGGACAGCCTCCAGTATAACAATCCCAGGCCATCATAGTCAAAGCCTTCCGTGGGGTTGTCATCCGCTGTCCATGGGCACACTTGGGCTACATACCACTGGAGGGCTCTGTAGCTCTCGTCCAACCGCATTTCTGCCCGGATCAGCCTGCTTAACTTGGCTGTCCACTCCTGGTTCGGCTGTTCCCCCAAAAACAGCATTCGCACTTCATACTGCGACCAGTACCTCACATGGATGGAGGGGAGAACTTTTCCCTGGTGTCGCTGCTCATGGGCTAGCGCTTCCTTCCAGAGTTCACAGCGGATAGAATCAAACCATCCTAGCAGGACCTGCTCTGATACTGGTCCTCTGTGCTGTATCTCCTCTCGCAACCTCCTTCTGAATTCCTCATCCATGGTGGCTGGTATCTCTCCTCTCCTGCTATCCTGCTACCTTGGATCCAGGTGATGGTTTGGATGTGTCCGTGGCAAGGAAGCACGATCCCACCATTCCCTCCACGGCTCTCAAGTAAGTCTTTCAGCGTGGCTCTCCTGCAGGCTGGTTTGGAGTGTCCCAGTAACTGGAGAGCAAATCCCACGGCTGCCAACCAATGTAACGAGCCCCTTGCTCGCTCGGTTCCACTCTCCCGACACTCCTCTGCAGCTATTGAATCAGATTGTAACGTCTGATGGTTCGGTCATCCGATGCTCCGGGACAAGAACTACAGCTCTGTGCCGTTCTAGTCCAGTGGTGATAGCTCAGAACAAACACCAGGCAGGCTGTATGTAAGTTCAAACAGGACTATCCTTTATTGCAAAATACAGGCTTTTATACACTCAAAGTGGAGGTGCAGACCTCCTGCTCATATTACTCTAACAATACAGCTGTAACCTAATTAACCTAATTAACATGAGCTAATTAACTAATCCCTTTAGACAGCCTAGATGACTCAGACATGACCGTTAGGCCAGACTGGCCGTCTTGTAGTTCAGAAAATCCAATCAACATTATCACAATCAACATAGACTCTTCTTCACACAATAGCAGTTAATTAACACAAATAACAATGGGGATCTAATGACTCTTAGATCCCATAGTAGACTTATTTACAATACACATTTTAGCAGACAATAGACAGACAGGTGTTGGAATTTACATCAGCATCTCCTAACAGTATCTGTCCCAGCACAAGATATGGGACTTGATGGCAGGTTCTACACCAATGGACAGCATTTGACATTTTTTATGGTTCAGTTTGTATAAGGAGAGTGTTCCAAAATGTTCTAATAGATGGTGGTGGTGGTGGGGGGGTAAATATTGTGGAGGGTCAGTTAGGGAAAGGATCACGTAATCTGCGTATAATCTAATTTTATGTTGTATATTGCCAACAGTGATGCCTGAAATTAGGGGGTTAGATTGGAAGTATTCCGCTAGAGGTTCCATTCATTAGGAAATATGATAGGAGACAGAGGACACCCCTGTCCAGTGCTGTATGTAATATCAAATGGCACTGACAGAAAATCTGAGGACCAAACCTTTGCGCTGGGGCAGAAGTATAAAGTAATTATCACAGCATTCTTCAGCAAAACCAAGCCTCCGAAGCACTACAATCATATATGTCCAGTGTACCCTATAAAAAGCTTTTTCAGCATCTAGGGAGTTTTATAGAGAGGGAATGTGGTGGTGCTCAGTATATTGTATAAGATTAATAAAATGTCTAGTTCCATCTGACCAACTCTACCTGATCAGGGTGAATTAAAAGTGGGGTGAGTTGAGCAATATGGTTTGCAAGGATTTTAGCATACAGTTTTGTGTGTGAATTAAGGTGTGAGATGGGGCAAAAGTTAGTGGGACTGTCTGGTGATCGATCGGGTTTAGTGATCGATCGGGTTTAGGGATGGTTACTAAGGATGAGCTGAACACCCCCCGGTTCGGTTCTCACCAGAACTTGCGAACAGGCAAAAAATTTGGATAAACCCATGAACACCGTTAAAGTCTATGGGACACAAACAGGAAAAATCAAAAGTGCTCATTTTAAAGGCTTATATTTTTGTCATAAAAAGTGTTTGGGGACCCTGGTCTGCCCCAGGGGACATGTATCAATGCAAAAAAAAGTTTCAAAAACTGCAGTTTTTTTTCAGGAGCAGTGATTTTAATAATGCTTAAAGTGAAAAAATAAAAATGAAATATTCCTTTAAATATTGTGCCTGTGGGGTGTCTATAGTATGCCTGTAAAGTGGCGCAGATTTCCCCTATTCAGAACCGTACCACAGCAAAATGACATTTCTAAAGGGAAAAAAGTAATTTACAACTGATTGCAGCTGTAATGAATTGTCAGGTCTCAGCAATATGGATAAAACTCATTGAAAAAAATGGCATGGGTTCCCCCTAGTACATTACTAGGCCCTTTGGGTCTGGTATGGATATTAAGGGGAACCTTGTGACAAATTTTTAAAAAAATGGTGTAGGGGTCCCCCCAAAATTAAAAAAAAAAAAAATGTCCGAAAAAAAGCAAAAAAAAAGCAACAGCTCTGCCTCCATGGGAGGCCCCCACTGAGTTGCACTTCTTCTCAATGACAGCTGTTATGTAGCTGAGGACGGTCCACCCAGTGATGTAAATGGGTGACTCTGCCTTCCTCTGACTTCACACGGCATCAGAGGGGGCGGGGTCACCCGTTTATGTCACTGGGTAGCCCCACCCTCAGCTATATAATAGCTGTCATTGAGAGGAAGCATCACTCGGTGGGAGCCTCCCATGGAGGCGGAGCTGTTGTGTTTTTTTTTCTTTTTTCATTTCGTCGGGCGGCATGATATGGATTTACATCGCGGGACATTTTTATTTTTTTATTTTTTTAATAAAGGACTTGTCCCAAAGTGTCTCCTGTCTTTTTTTACTATTTTTGAAATTTTTTTGTGACTTGGCAGGGATACAATTTACCCGTTACCAATTCACATAGGAGGGACGGATCTGGTTTCCAGATTCTGATAAGCCCCCTGCCTGCAGACCCCACAACCACTGGGAAAGGGTTGTGGGGATGAGGCCCTTGTCCCCATCAACATGGGAACAAGGTGCTGTGGGGACCCCAAAGCACCCTCCTCATGTTGAGGGCATGTGACCTGGTATGGATTTTGGGGGGACTCCCGCGCAATTTTTTTTTTTTAATTTTGTTCGGGGTTCCCCTTAATATTCATACCTGACCCAAAGGGCCTGGTAATGGACTGGGGGGGGACGCATGCCATTTTTTTCAATGAGTTTTATCCATATTGCTGAGACCCGACAATTCATTACAGCCACGATCAGTTTTAAATTACTTTTTTTCCTTTAGAAATGTAATTTTGCTTTGGTGCTGTTCTAAACATGGGAAAACTGTGCCACTTTACAGGCATACTATAGATACCCCCCAGGCACAATATTTAAAGGAATATTTCATTTTTATTGTTTTAATTTAAGCATTATAAAAATTACTGCTCCTGAATAAAAAGGCGTTTTTAAAACATTTTTTTTTTCCATTGATACATGTCCCCTGGGGTCCCCAAACACTTTTTATGTGAATAACTTGTATATAAGCCATTAAAATTAGTACTTTTGGTTTTACATGTTAGTGTCCCATAGACTTTAATGGTGTTCCACAGCTTTTCGAATTTGTCGCGAACACCGCATACTGTTCGCTGTTCGGCGAACATCCAATGTTTGAGTCAAACCTACGTTCGACTTGAACATCTGGCGTATACCTAATGGTTACTGTAAAGGATTCAATAAATTCTTTGGAACAGGTGCCACAGCCTGTAATGTTGTTGAATGAGCCTATCAAATAGGGGGGCAGGTGGTCTACAAATTGTTTGTAATATTCATTAATGAATCCATCAGGGCAAGAGGATTTATGCAAGGGGGAGAGATTTAATTGCTTTAGAGACTTGAGCTTTTAAAAACGGTGTGTAGAGTTCCTGAGCTGCTCGTTAGAAATACAGTAGAGGAGAGGTTGATGGAGTCTAAGAAGTGGCAATTTGCATCTGGGTTAGGAAGGGAGGGAGAGGAAAAATCCTCTAGGTTATACAAGGAAAAATAAAACTGGTGACATTGTTCAGCAATTTTGGAAGGATTTTGGAGGAGGCAATTTTCCGCTTATACTGTTTTGCAAGGAAGGCACCCAATCTGTTATTAACCACTTCGCGCAAAATCACATACCTGTACATCATTTTGTTGAAGTGGTTGTACTGGGGTGATACCTGTAGCCAGAGGCATCACCCTGGTACCATTTTTTTTAGAGCTGCCGAATTTTTTAATACTTTGAAGTGCAGAGGAGAGGTTTGGGGTCTTTTACTGTCACAAGGGATATTTACATTCCTTGTGACAGCAATAAAAGTGATCAGAATTTTTTTTTTGAAGGAACAGTGTAAAAATAATAATAATTAAAAAAAAAAAAAAGTAATTTATAAAGCTTCCCCATCCCTGCGTGCCCGCACACTAAAGAAAATGCATATGTAAGTCGCACCTGCAAATGTAAACTGTGTTCAAATCACACATGTGCAGTATCACCATGATCGTTAGAGCAAGAGCAATAATTCTAGCAAAGGACTTGTGTAATTCTAAACTCTAAATGCATGCAATTTTAAAGCGTAGCATGCTAGGTATCTATTACTCGGTGTAACATCATATTTCACAATATGCAAAAAAATTGGGTTAACTTTAGTTTTTTAAAATTCAGTGAAGTATATTTTCCCCAAAAAAATTGTGTTTAAAAGACTGCTGCGCAAATACTGTGTGACGTAAAATATTGCAACAGCCGCCATGTTAATGTTGGTAGAATCTATCAAAGGGTCATTAGCCTTGTTGAAGTCACCACAGATCACTATGGGATTGGATCTAAAGAGTTGAATTTTGGTGAAAAGGGACTTGAAAAAATGTTTCCGGTGGGAGTTAGGTGCATATATATTGACTAATGTAAGGAGATGGTTATCAAGAGCCGCTACTATAATGAGGAAGTGGCCATTGGGGTCTGTAAACTGGGTGTGCATCTTTGTGTTTGGAAAGCTCATGGGTAAAAAAGACATGAGGAAATTTAGGGTGGTGACATTTGGAGGCTTTAAAGGCAGCAAATGTGTCTCTTGTATGCGTATAATATCTCCTTTAGAGGAAAGGGTTTCTTTCCATTAAGGGACCTCTTAAAAGGGCTGTTGAATACTTTAGCATTTAGAGAAATTATGTTAGGTGACATGGGGGTATAGTGAGAGTGTATAGTGTCTGGAGACACATCTGTGGCAAAGAGAGGGATACCACTTACAGAAGAGCCATGAACAACATATAATTAATTTAATATAATATAAAAACATATACCAAGGTAACAGCTCATGCAAACTCATAACCAGGGATGAGGAAGGTGAGAGGAAAGAAGGGAAAAAGAAGAAGTTGAAAAAAAATGGGTATAACAATGTGCATAGCACATGGTTACCTTGGAGAGGAAAAGAACAAGGAAAAAAATGAGAATAACAATTAACTAGAGCAGTAAAGCTCCACACAGGGGAACAATTGCTAATATACATAAGGCCACAATAAGTTGAGGCAGACCATAGATTAGAGGCAGTTCAAGTACTTTTAACAGTGTGCCAGGGCTCAGAGATGTGAGGTGGAGAGACGCTGTTAAACGTGCCATTTTCAGAGGTAGGGAAAAGCATCAGTTGTGAAGCTGCTTCAGGCGCTGTTTAAAATTATGTATAGTAATGGATTTGTCTTGGAAGGTAACAAAAAGCTTGGTGGGAAAACCCCATCTGTAGGGAATATTGTGCTCTCTCAGGGTGGAGGTGATAGGTATACACTTCTTCCATTTTGAGCAGTGGCTATGGAAATATCTATGTAATGCTTCAGAGAATTATAGGGCTCAGGTTAGGCAGATGTTTTCATGGCTGCTTGCAGGATACACTCTTTAGACTGGTAAAACTCTAGGGGAGCAAGAACGTCCCATAGTTTGTCTTCCGGGACATGCACTTGCCTGAGCATTCTATGTGCCCAGTCAATGGTGAGACATAATGCAGTGAGCGAGGGGACCAGTGCACAGAAAATTTGTTGTAAGTAGGTGAAGAGTTCCGCAGATGGGACAGATTCTGGAATACCTCTGATCTTACATCTGATTCTCTGATTGTGGCAGTGATCCTCTAAGTCTGCTAACTCCTTTGTTTGTGCTTGGTGTGCTTCTACCAGCTCATTGTAAGCATCAACATAGGTTTGAAATTGTTTGTTGCATGTGAGAGGATGTCTTTCCTTAGATCTTTTTGAAATGAGAGGAGCATTTGCTTTATGTTAGTTTCAGACACGGGGTTATCAGTGGTGTGGAAATCAGCAAAAGAAACTTCTTGTTCTTCATCAGAATTAGCATCTTAGTCATAAGCATCAGAGTGATAAAAAGAGGTGCTTTTTGCTTACCGGGACTGGATGTGACATCCAGGGGTATGGAGAGGATGCAGTCAGTTTGGAGCAGTCCCTAGATCTGTTCCCTTGTGGAGTTGTGCAGTTCATAGGTGTTTCCACAGTTAAGGAAGAGGCCTGAGTGGAGCTAGCGCCATCTTGGGAGCTGCGAGCCACCAATGAATTCTGTGAGCTTGCAGGGATCTGCTGAGGAATTTTTCTTGTGGGACATGGCAGCTCTTAGTCCCAAGGGTTGTAGCACTATCGGGGATGTAGAAGGAGCAGCAAATGTGGGCTGTGGAGGCCAAATGTTCCCCTGTGCTGACAGAGAGGAGAGTTCACATGGCCATCTTGGTACATGGCCAGGCTCCACACCCTACTTGTTTTTAATTTATGAGGTCAGATACAAAGCTCTGACCAAAATAAAAAAATTGCCAGAGATACAGTATGTAAATACAGTAATATCTGCATAAATGTCTTAATCCACAAAATATGAATATATTCCATTTGCTTGTTTCCATTTCATCTGTACAGAGGTAGAAAGGCACAGAGAGGTTCATGCTGGATTGGCTGACACCTCATTAAGCAACAAATCATTGATAAAAGTTGATCTACTATTCCTCAAAGCGCATCAATCAACCTCTACTCCTAGCAGGGTTGCTTTGATCACTTTTTACATTTGTAACTTGACACTTTTTTTACTTGTTTGCCTTCTCTAGTATGCATATTTAAATAAATATTGCACTTCAGAGACCCATTAAAAAGGATAACTACTTGCTGCTATTGAGAACACCTTTAAATATGAAAACAATTTGGTTATCATTTCAAAGTACTCAGTATTAGTACTTTTGTTTACAATAATCATTTTTTTTTTTTTGCCAAAACATGGGTACAGAAACATTGTGTCAGGATAAAGAAAAAGAAAAGGGTAAACATAGGGCCTGGATTCTAAAGGTGTTAACAGCAATACTTAACTAAAGTTGGCCATAGACAAATGGAAATTTAGCCAGTTCAGCAGGAACTGGATGAATTTCAATCCAAGTATGGGCAGACTAGTTGTACTGAAATTGATCTATCAATGGAATTCAGTATAACTAGCCTGTCAGGTTTATTTAATTTGATCACTGCTGGCAGCTATAGGTGAAAAAAAAATACAATTAAAATAATGTGGCTGCATAAGTGTAAACACCCTCTTATAATTGGGGATGTGACTGTGTTCAGAATTAACAAATCACATTCAAGCTGATAAATAGTAGGCAGTATACACCTGCCATCAGTGAAAGTGACTCTGCTTAAGGCTTATATAAAGTTCAGCTGTTCTAGTAGGAGTATTCTGACATTTACGTTGCCTCTTACAACAAAAGCCATGGTCCGCAGAGAACTTACAAAGAATCAAAAGAATATAATTGTTGGAATGTATCAGTCAGGGGAAAATAAGAACAAAAAGAAAATGGGTCTAGGAGGCTGCCAAAAGACCTACAGCAACATTAAAGGAGCCACCGGAATTTCTGGCAGGTACTGGTTATTTTCTAAATGTGCCAACAATCTCCTGTACTCTTCCTATGTCTGCGCTGCGGGGTAAGGTGGAAAAACAGAAGCTTTTTCTTACAAGAAAAACATCCAAGCCCAGCACATTTTGCAAAAACCTACATTGAGTATGCCAAAAGCATGTGAAAAAATGTGTCATGGTCTGATAAGACCAAGAATGAACTTTTGGTCACTAATTCCAAAGAGTATATTTGGAACTAAACCAACACTGCACATCACCAAAAGAACACCTTACCACAGTGAAGCATGGTGATGACAGCATTTTCACTGGGGATTTTTTTCTTCAGCTGGATCTGGACTTTCATTCAAAGTGGAGGGACTTATGAACAGTTCCAAATATCAGTTAATTTTGGCACAAAACCTTCAGTCCTCTGCTAAAAAGCTGAAGATGAAGAGACTTTCACCTTTCAGCGTGACAACAACCCTAAGCATACCTCAAAGTCAACAATAGAATGGCTTCACCAGAAGAAGCTCAAAGTTTTGGAATGGCCTAGCCAGAATTCAGTCGTGGATCCAATTGAATATCTGTGGGGTGTCCTGAAGGCTTTTTCTTTGGACAGAGAGTTGGGGCACTTTTGTAAAGATTCCCAAGGCAAGATGTGTCATGCTGATAGACTCCTACTTCAAAAGACCGAATGCTGTAATATATAATAAATTGTGCTTCAACAAAGTATTAGTTTAAGGGTGAGCATATTTGTGAAACCACATTATTGTAAGATTTTTTTTATTTTTCCCCTTTTAAGATTTCAGTTTGTTTTTAATTGAGTTGCACAGAATACAGGTCACATTAAAGGTGAAAAAAAAATCTGAATTGATTTATCTTTGTCTGATTTTTTTATATCTTAAAAACCTGGCATTTTTGCAGAGGTGTGTAGCCTATTTCTTTCCACTGTACATAGTTACATAATTACATAGTTGGTAAGGTTGAATAAAGGCACTAATCTATCCAGTTCAACTTGTACTAGTGTGTGTATATATGTGTGTGTGTGTGTGTGTGTGTGTGTGTGTCTCTACACATGTTTATGTGGCTGTCATTTCCCATGCCTCTGTATATTGCATTTCTTAAGATGCCCATCTAAAAGTTTTATTAAAATATTGACACTCCTCGCTGACACCACCAACTGTGGAATGGGACTCCACAAACTTACTGCTCTAACAATAAAGAATCCCCTTACGCAGTTTGAAATTAAACGGCTTCTCATCAAACTCCATTGAGTGGCCTTGTGTCCTACTAAGCAATTTTAGACTGAATCGTTTTCAAGAATTACCACTTAGATTTTTTGTATATTGTGATCATATCTCATCCTAAGCATATCTTCTCCAGGGAGAATAGGTTTAAAGATTGTAGTTGCTCTTCATAACTGAGGTTATCCAGTGCCTTTAATAGCTTTGTTGCCCTTCGTTGGATTATCTCCAGTTTAAGCACAGTTCAAGCATACTTTGAGTCAAATAGCTGGCAGATTTGAACATGAGCATACAATTAGTAAACTGCATAACTGAACTATAACATGGATGAGTAATGTTGAAACTACACTATGGGTGCTTTCTGAATGGTGTCATTTTCAGGTATTGCCTTGATAATATGATAGCATATGTTTAAAATATTTATGATATATTAAAAGTAATGATTGGTAAATTTGTAAAGCAATAACAGCATACATTTTTTATATGTATTTGACCATCAAATCTGAGAAGGTTTCCCCTGTATCAAAGGAATTCACCCTGTTGAGTGACTGATATCAAGCCTTGGAAAGGAAAGCCTTGTTGTGTAAAAGGAGGACCTAGCTGGAGTGTAGTCACTCTCTAATTGAAGCTCCTGAAGTTTGTTTTTCTAGTTGTATTTGCCTGGTAATAGAAGGATGTGTGGCCATTTGTGGAAGCTGAGACACTGGGATTTCTAAGAAGGTCCAGCAGGTTCTAGAGGTATGCTATGGGATCCCCGATTAAGGCATCATTATAGTAGGCAGAGGCTCCTTTATGGAAAGAAGATGTTGTTTCCTGACAAAAAGCCATAAAAGCTGCATGAAGTTATAAATCAGTGACAGTAACCCGTCAAGAAACAATATAAGTAAGGTACAGTAAAAACTGCAAGTATTTTAAGCTTTCTATGTAGGTATTGTACCCTATCATGGACTATTACTACTAACGTTTTAACTGTTTACATTTACATTTGTTAACATTTAGACTCTTATGTATTTTATATCCTACTGTCTACCTTAATGACCTAGCGGCCTTTACTAAACGCTTGCTGAGATCTCTATTCCCCTCCATGTCCTAGTATTTAATTACTTCTCCCCCTTCTTTATGGTAGAAAGAGCCCACCGCATGCCATCCCCCAGAAACCCGCCGGGAGTGCCGGCCGCATCTTTATTTTCCGCCTAAGGTAACTAAGTTTATGATCTTTCTGGATTTTTCCATGGATACACAAAAACAACACAATACATTTGATGATGTGAAGCAAGCCCTTCGTCTAAAGGCCTGAAATATAGCATGTTGTTCCCAGCCCTTCTGCAGGTACAAGACGGGGAAGCTGTTTGCTTCTTCACTGTACTGGAGGATTCCCCTGCAGTGACTCAATACTCTGCCAAGATTGTAATCTCCTGTTTCTACCTTTTGGCCTGTAATGATGTTAAGGTTGCTTTCTGCTTTGCTTTGGGTCTTTAAGGGAAGGCCTCATTTGATCTATACCACTGCCCTTCCCAGGAGGGATGGGTTGCTTAAGAAAGGGCTGATTATCATTTACGTGCCTTCCTAAGTGCCTATTATGGCTCCCTAGCTGTAATATTTTTGTTATAAAACATACTTTTCTTGCCTACATTGCCATCCTGGTGCCTGCAGTGGTGTCTGGGACTTGGGATCACCATGGATTTATGAGCTCTGGACCAGGGTTCTGGTCTGCTCAGACTCTATACCTACCTGTCTGTTACTAAGGGGCTGGATATGTTCCATTCCTGCCACTCTAACAGCCGCCCTTCTGTGTTATCTACTGTAAAACTGGTATCCATATTGGTGACTATTTGATAAGGTTTTTGACTGTAATATGTTGTAAGCTGGTGCCCCCCGGCTACGGCCGGGTGTTGGCAATGTTTATATCCCCTACCTAACAGCATCTCTTTATGGGAACTACTTCCATCTTACCTGAACATTACGCCCATGAGTTGAAGGTTGTGCACCATTTTCCCGATTGGTCCTTGACCATGTTCAGTTTTGGGTACAAAGTGCAGTCTGTGTTTTTTGGCTGTGCAGGGAGGGTGAGGGATGGGAGGGTATTCGTCATTGATTTATGTTTTTTTTGTTTCTTCTATTTTTCGAGACTATGGTCTCCTAAGCAACGTTCTTACAAAAATGTGTATTGTACTGACTGATCTGACCATGAGTGAACCCCTGATGTACAAGGTATATATTTGTGTCCTTCCGGATGTTATCTCCCACAGAGGAGCTTTATTTGTTATACTTTCTTTATGGCCCCTTTAAACATACTTTCCTTGAATGTCCGGGGGTTATAGTAAGAAATCAAGTACTCCCTAGTATTTAATTATTTGAAATCCTACCACCCAGATGTCTGTATTGTACAGGAGACACATTTGACTGAGTGTAGGGTTTTGAGTCTTAAAAAACCCTGGATAAGCCACTACTACCACTATTACCACACTACATACCCGGGGGGGTGAACATACTAATTCGTAAGTTAGTTTGTGCTGCTTCATGTGGTAATTGCCAATGTTCCCATGATAGTGGGGGTCCTGTGTATCCTACTGCCTGCTAACTTCAGATTACTTACCAGGTTGACTCAATTGCTTGCTGCCTACTCGATTCAAATTATATAATTCTTGCAGGAGATTTTAATATGACTCCATGTCCACATCTAGACAAGTTTATTCCGGATGCAAACACAGAATTTCCATTGTGTAAATGAGCCTCTATGTTCAATTTTATTGATGTCTGGAATTGGAAATACCCATGTATTAAGAACTGTACCTGCCACTCTGCTACCTATGCTGCTATGTCTTCAATAGACTTGGTTTATGTCAGCAACCCAGTTCTGGCTAGGGTGCAGGAGGTGTCTATACTCCCACTGGGGATATCATATCATGCCCCAATGCTAGTGCGGTTTTGTATGTCAGTGGACACCAAACATCAGATATGGTGCTTATCCTGCTATTGGATTTCTGATGGCCGGGTTGAAACCATAATGACTCGGGCTATATGAGACTACTGTCTGCATAACCAAAATACAGCCAGTCCTGAGGTGGTGTGAGAAGCCTTCAAAGCCCATGTCCGAGGCCATTATGAAACAACTATTGGGGTGGCCCGCTGGCAAACTGACGAGGCACTGTCCTCAGCAGAGACCCGTTCTCGGGAACTAGAGGTTAGATATTCAAAGACTAGAGATAGAGGGGTTTATGGGGATTTGAAGGTAGCTCTTAGGGAGGTGATGCTCCTCCTAGTGGAAGCTGCTAAAAAACAGTGATTGTACCAGTCCTAGAGGATTTTTGAGTAGGGGGAAAGAACTAGGAGCCTGCTGTCCTGTCTGTCTAAGGAACAGGCTAATTCCATGCAAATTCCAATCATCAGACATTCTGACAGGGGATTGCTGATGAACCCAGAGGATACCAATGCACGATTTGCACGTTACTATAATAGCCTGTACTCCTCTACATCTGCTTGGGACTCTGAGGGTTTGGGCTCATATTTAGAGGCTGTTGATTTCCTGGTTCTTTCTGCTCAGTGCTCAGTCACGACAGATGCTTGATGACCCAATAACCCTGAAGGACATACAGAAAGCAATACGTTCTTTGCAGGCTGGGAAGACATTGGTGCAGGAAGGTCCCCTCTCAGAGTTCTTTAAATATATAGTGACCCCTTAGCGGAGAAACTACAGATGGTCCTAATGTCATCTTAGATGCAGCCTCTCTTCCAGCATATATGTTTCCAAGAAGAGAAGAAAAGATTGATCGCACACTTGAATCCAAAGATGCTGTAGAAATTTCTTTATTGTCATGAGCCAGACAAAATTGCAATGATGATCAGTTGACACGTTTTACCTATTACCTATGGCTGGTACTAAGTAAATTTGGCTTTGGTCTGAATTTTATTTCCTGGGTCCAACAACTCTACTCAGCTCCCACAGCTAAAGTAAGGACAAATAACATCTTATCTGAGCCATTCCCACTCCTCTGAGGTATCAGGCAGAGATGCCGCCTCTCCCCTAGCCCTAACATGTTATACTTACCTGCTCTGTGCAGTAGATTTGCACAGAGCAGCCCGGTTCCTCCTCCTCTTGGGTCCCTCTTCTGTGCTTCTGGACCCTCCTTCCTGTTGAGTGCCCCCACAGCAAGCAGCTTGCTCTGGGGGCACCTGAGCCTAGTCACAGCTCCCCGTGTCCATTCAGACACAGAGACATGACCTGGCCCTGTACCTTCTCTCTCCTGATTGGCTAACTGACTTTGATTGACAGCAGCAGGAGCCAATGGCACTGCTGATGTGTCTCCACCAATCAGGAGGGAAAGTCTCAGAGGACACTTGTTGACATTGCTGGACAGAGATGGGGCTCAGGTAAGTATTAGAGGGGCTGAGGGGGGCTGTTGCACACAGAAGGCTTTAAGATAAAAAACCTTCTGACTTTACAACCACTTTAACTCTGTCAGAGTCTGACAAAAGTCTGTGTCTGCACTGTTCATTTCTGCTGTCCTCAATCTTTACTTAAAATTCCAATACATAATAAGAATAATTACTAGATTTTAAAAATTGTGGCACCCTGCTGTCCATGCCCACTCCACCCAAAAACAAACATGCACCCATTTGTAGCCACATTCAAAAAATTTATAAAAATCAATAAGACTGCACAGCACATAGAAAAGCCAGCCCAACACACAACTACCGTACATACATGACTGGCACCAGTAGTGTCATATTGAAATGACGTCCATGATTCTTACTGGCACCATCCTTAACATGGCTAATTGGCAGTGCTTCTGAGGAGAGCTATGATGCAGTGCACTGCAGCCAATTGGGAGTGTGGCCAAATTGCAGTGGAAGGAGCTTAAAAGGATAACTTTATATAAAAGAATCATAATCCACGCACTCAACCCTATCCCTACATTTACACAGTAATCAGAAATAAATTGGTGAAATGGAAAAACATAACCACCTAAATGCAAGAGGTGACAGTAACAACCAAACAGGATATCTACCATCAGATGCTAATTAAAAGTGGATACTGACAAAAAGCAAGTGTATATGAATATATGGTAATGACACAGGTACCTCCAGGCATTAACCACTTCAGCCCCGGAAGGATTTGCCCCCTTCATGACCAGGCTATTTTTTGCAATACGGCACTGCATCGCTTTAACTGACAATTGTGCGTTTGTGCGACTTTGTACCCAAACAAATTTTAAGTCCTTTTTTTCCCACAAATAGAGCTTTCTTTTGGTGATATTTGATCACCTCTGTGGTTTTTATTTTTGCGCTATAAACAAAAAAAGAGAGACAATTTTGAAAAAAACACAACATTTTGTACTTATTGCTATAACAAATATTCAAAAGAAAAAAATTGAAAAAAAAATGTCTTCATCAATTTAGGCCAATATATATTCTTCTACATATTTTTAGTAAAAAAAAATCTCAATAAGTGTATATTGATTGGTTTGCGCAAAAGTTATAGTGTCTACAAAATAGGGGATAGATTTATGGCATTTTTATAATTTTTTTTTACTAGTAATGGCGGCAATCTGCGATTTTTATCAGGACTGCGACATTGCGGCAGACAGATCAAACTAGTTTGACACTATTTTGGGACCATTGAGATTTTTTACAGTGATCAGAGCTAAAAATAGCCATGATTACTGTATAAATATCACTGGCAGGGAAGAGGTTAACACTAGGGATCGATCAAGGGGTTAACGGTGTTCCCTAGGTGTGTTCTAACTGTAGGGGGGGATGGAACTGACTGGGGAAGGAGACCGATTGGTGTTCCAACTTAGTGGAACACACGATCTGTCTCCTCTCCCCTGAGAGAACAGGAATGTGTGAGCTGTGTGAAGTTGGCACCCCATGTTTGTAAAACGTGAATAAAAATATACCATTCGTTTGTGCCGCGTTTGTGCTGATTTGTGCCGCAAAAATGAGCGTTTGTGCCGGTTCGGTTTCTGAGATATTAAACATTCAATTTAATGCAAGCCCCGCCCACTTTGCACCCCATGTCCCTGAATTTTAAAAACAAACGCGCCATTCGTTTGGGCCACGTTTGTGCTGGTTTGTGCCGCAAAAATAAACGTTTGTGCCGCTTTGGTTGCGGAGATATTGTGCGTTATAGTTGCTGTAACCCCGCCCATTTTGCACCCCATGTTCCTGAATTTTAAAAACAAACGCGCCATTCGTTTGTGCCGCGTTTGTGCTGGTTTGTGCCGCAAAAATAAACGTTTGTGCCGCTTTGGTTGCGGAGATATTGTGCGTTATAGTTGCTGTAACCCCGCCCATTTTGCACCCCATGTTCCTGAATTTTAAAAACAAACGCGCCATTCGTTTGTGCCGCGTTTGTGCTGGTTTGTGCCGCAAAAATAAATGTTTGTGCCGCTTTGGTTGCGGAGATATTGTGCGTTATAGTTGCTGTAACCCCGCCCATTTTGCACCCCATGTTCCTGAATTTTAAAAACAAACGTTCCATTTGTTTGTGCCGCGTTTGTGCTGGTTTGTGCCGCAAAAATAAACGTTTGTGCCGCTTTGGTTGCGGAGATATTGTGCGTTATAGTTGCTGTAACCCCGCCCATTTTGCACCCCATGTTCCTGAATTTTAAAAACAAATGCACCATTCGTTTGTGCCGCGTTTGTGCTGGTTTGTGCCGCAAAAATAAACGTTTGTGCCGCTTTGGTTGCGGAGATATTGTGCGTTATAGTTGCTGTAACCCCGCCCATTTTGCACCCCATGTTCCTGAATTTTAAAAACAAACGCGCCATTTGTTTGTGCTGTGTTTGTGCTGGTTTGTGCCGCAAAAATAAATGTTTGTTCCGCTTTGGTTGCGGAGATATTGTGCGTTATAGTTGCTGTAACCCCGCCCATTTTGCACCCCATGTTCTTGAATTTTAAAAACAAACGTGCCATTCGTTTGTGCCGCGTTTGTGCTGGTTTGTGCCGCAAAAATAAACGTTTGTGCCGCTTTGGTTGCGGAGATATTGTGCGTTATAGTTGCTGTAACCCCGCCCATTTTGCACCCCATGTTCCTGAATTTTAAAAACAAACGCGCCATTCGTTTGTGCCGCGTTTGTGCTGGTTTGTGCCGCAAAAATAAACGTTTGTGCCGCTTTGGTTGCGGAGATATTGTGCGTTATAGTTGCTTTAACTCCGCCCATTTTGCACCCCATGTTCCTGAATTTTAAAAACAAACGCGCCATTCGTTTGTGCCACGTTTGTGCTGGTTTGTGCCGTAAAAATAAACGTTTGTGCCGCTTTGGTTGCTGAGATATTGTGCGTTATAGTTGCAGCAACCCCGCCCACATTGCACCCCATGTTCCTGAATTTTAAAAACAAACGCGCCATTTGTTTGTGCCGGGTTTGTGCTGGTTTGTGCCGCAAAAATAAACATTTGTGCAGCTTTGGTTGCGGAGATATTGTGCGTTATATGTTGTCAAACCACATTGACTTTACACCTTGTTATTAAAGCTTACATACAGAACCTAAACTCAGCTTGGGTTTCCTTAATGTAAAGCTCCTCCCACTGTACTGGCACTGCACTTCATATTGTACCCTGAAAAAGGCACCTCTGCCGGGTTAGCCCCCCCATATCAAAATTTTTGAAAAAATCTTATGCAGTTTGTTAGATCTTTGTTAGATCAGGTTAGATCAACCGTTGTCTGCGTTAGATCTCACACAGAAGAAGCGATATTAACAGTTATTTGCTGGGGGGGCTAACCCGTCATCAGCCCCCCCTTATCAAAAAATTGACCAAACAGTTAGCTATTTTGGAAGCAATTTGTTAGATCCGGTATGATCCAGTGTTTTTAACGTTAGATCTCACATTATTAGAGACTTATTAAGTGATTAATGAGGGGGGCTGGCCCCCCCTTATCAAATTTTCGGGCCAAAAATCATTCGGGCTAATAGATATTCGTTAGATCCGGTAAGATCAAGAGGTTTTAACGTAAGATCTCACATCATTTCAGAGATTTCATATTCTTTGCCAATAACAACATCCAAGTTAGTAGATAATTGTTAGATGAAGTTATTATTGCATTAAACCTAGCATGCACATGGCAGAAATCAGTAATAATCGCAATGTAAGTAGGGATAAAAGCTTGTTGCAGTTTGATCAGTGAGATGTTTTATTTAATCTATGATAAATACATAACAGTTCGTTATTTTATATGAGAAGTTAGGCCCCCGTGGCAGTAGCTTAAAATTAATAAATTTTGGCATCGCTGCTCTAAATTGTGGGCACAACTGGAACAGGCCCAGACTGACATTCTGCTGCCAGGGGCTCTTTGGTGCTATGACCAACTACCACCTGTGCTGAAGTTACACCCCATATTGGGTACGACACTCCGCATATGCTCCCAGGTCAGCACACAGAACCAGCTTTCTTCCCTGATTCCCCATTGCTCCCTATCATAGAAAAACCGTGGTTCCTCCCTGGTCTGGAACTGCAAATGTTTCGGACCCTAAGCCAAACAGGTAGGGTCCAGGCATCCCACTTCCTAACGGGAGGCCAATGGCCTTCCACAGTAGTGCTAATGAGCCCTTCAAACTTTCCTTGTGGACAGCGCTACAATTACAACACTTTCTCAATACTTTGCCTAATTCACAGGGATTTAATCGTCCCCTGACGTCCTTTGAAGCATACTGTTCCAAAGAGGGTTCCCTTCCACAGGCTCTATCCAAAACATACGCCCTCTTGAACTGTCCGGCTGAACAACCACACTTACCGTTCTTGAACAAATGGGAAAGTAAGCTGGGGCGTACATTAACATCTGCTCAGATACAACATGTCCTCAGATTTTCGTTGAAATCATCGGTTTGTACAAAAATTAAAGAGACCAACTATAAACTGTTAACAAGGTGGTACCTCACCCTGCAACTACTGACCAATGTTGGAGATGCCAGGGGGATGGAGGAACACGACTTCACATATTTTGGTCGTGCCCTAAATTGATCCACTTCTGGGAGACAGATAAACCACGCAAAAATTTACGGAATACAAGGTTCCTGGTGATCCAGCTTTTTCCTGCTACATGTCTCCTCCATCTGAGCCAAACTCTATAAAAACTCCATTCCAAATGAGATGGAAGATCGAGTACTCACTGCACAACACCAACAGGAAAAATACTCTAACACTTGGGGACTATGGAACCAGATTGTCGTCTCCGCAGAGGGTACTGCCCTTCTTGGGACTTAATGTCACAGAAAAGTTCCGGAGCCCATTCATCATAGTTATCCTGAACCAACGCCATTTCACCCCCCCCCCCCCAGCCTTACCTCCCCCCCCCTTCTATCCTTTTACCTTTTCCATCCTTTTTTCCTTACCTTCTTTGATTATTGAAAATGAGAAAATAGTTTTGGGCGACAGCGGGTCTTGCTCCACAGCCCATTTTCCATCTTTAATAAAAACTGATAGGCCAGGAGGTAAGCAGCCTTTTGAGCAGTGTGCCGAAAAATGTTTTCAAAGAAATTGAGCGTACCGATTTTATAACAAAAAAAGTCAACTTCACAATCTCAATCACGAAAAGGATTTTTTATAAAGTAAATGCTGTAAACTACTTTAGCAGTGAGAAATTAACATCCTGCACTCTCACGCCTCAGATCAACCCCAATTCATACACCTTCACACCTCAGATCACTGTATCACCTGCAAATCTGCCCCACCACTGTACCCCCCTGCACATCTGCCCCACCACTGTAACCCCCTGCACATCTGCCCCACCACCGTACCCCCATGCTCTTCTGTCTCACTGCTGAACCATCTTCTCATCTGTCCTAACACTGAACTTATCTGCTCATCTGCCCCACCACTGTAACCCCCTTTCTCATCTGTCCCACCTCTCTAACCCCCTTTCTCATCTGCCCCACCACTGTAAACCCCTTTCTCATCTGCCCCACCACTGTACCTCCCGCACATCTGTCCCACCTCTGTTCCCCCTGCTCATCTTCCCCACCTCTGTAACCCCCTTTCTCATCTGCCCCACCACTGTAACCCCCTTTCTCATCTGCCTCACCTCTGTAACCCCCTTTCTCATCTGCCTCACCTCTGTAACCCCCTTTCTCATCTGCCCCACCTCTGTAACCCCCTTTCTCTTCTGCCCCATCACTGTACCTCCTGCACATCTGTCTCACCTCTGTTCCCCCTGCTCTTCTGCCCCACCGCTGTAACCCCCTGCTCATCTGTACCACTAATGTACCCCCTTTCTCATCTGCCCCACCTCTGTAACCCCCTTTCTCATCTGCCCCACCACTGTAACCCCCTTTCTCATCTGCCCCACCTCTGTAACCCCCTTTCTCATCTGCCCCACCTCTGTAACCCCCTTTCTCATCTGCCCCACCTCTGTAACCCCCTTTCTCATCTGCCCCACCACTGTAACCCCCTTTCTCTTCTGCCCCATCACTGTACCTCCTGCACATCTGTCTCACCTCTGTTCTCCCTGCTCTTCTGCCCAACCACTGTAACCCCCTGCTCATCTGTCCACCAATGCACCTCCTTTCACATCTGCCCCACCGCTGTACCCCCCTGCTCTTCTGTCCCACCGCTAAACCCCCTTCTCATCTGCCCCAACACTGAACCCCTCCTGCTCATTTTCCCACCACTGTAACCCCCTTGTCATCTGGCCCAACACTAAACCCCTCCCCCGCTCATCTGCCCCATCACTGTACCCCCCTGCTTTTCTGTCCCACTGCTGAACCCCCTTCGCATCCCTCCCACCACTGCACCTTCTGCACATCTGCACCACCACTGTACCCCCTTGCTCTTCTGCCCCACCACTGTAACCCCTCTGCTCATCTACCCCATCAATGTACCATTTTTCTCATCTGCCCCACCACTGTACCTCTCTGCACATTTGCTCCACCGCCATATTCCCATGTTCTTCTGTCTACTACTGAATCACCTTCTCATCTGCCCTACCACTGTAACCCGCTTTTTCATCTGCCTTACTAATGTACCTCCTGCACATCTGTTTCACCTCTGTACCCCCTGCTCTTCTGCCCCACCTATGTTCCCCCTGTTCTCCTGCCCCACCACTGTAACCTCCTGCTCATCTGTCCCACCAATACACCTCCTTTCACATTTGCCCCACTGTTCTACCCAACCTGCTTTTCTGTCCCACCACTGAACCTCCTTCTCATCTGCACCAAAACTGAACCCCCCTGCACATTTGCCCCACGGCTGTACCCTCCTGTTCTTCTGTCCCACATCTAAACCCCTCCTGCTCATTTTTCCCACCACTGTACCCTCTTCTCATCTATGATATGTGTGATATGCAGAGTGGTAAAAGGAAGCAGAGATGAGACACATCTACTTGTCCTGGCACACTCATCCAGCTGATCCACCGCTCACATCCAGACCACGTGCTTGTATGTGATGTATGGGATGTGTGGGATGTATGTGATGTATGGGATGTATGTGATGTCACATACAAGCATCTGGAATGGATGTGCAATGATGAGCTCAGGTCAGGGGCATTTTCTGAAAGCAGAGGGCTTGTGTGCAGGATCATAAGTTGGGCCCCTGCAGCTGAGGAAAAGTTTTTGTGCCGCAGCAAAAGTTGGGTGTGATTTTCATTGCGCTGAATATAAGGGGGGGCCAGCCCGTCCATATGTACCACCTAATATCTCTATTTTGATGTGGAATATCTCTGAAATGATGTGAGATATAACGCACAACATCTCCGCAACCAAAGCTGCACAAACGTTTATTTTTGCGACACAAACCAGGACAAACCCGGCACAAACAAATGGTGCATTTGTTTTTAAAATTCAGGAAGATAGGGTGCAATGTGGGCGGGGTTGCAGCAACTATAACGCACAATATCTCCGCAACCAAAGCGGCACAAATGTTTATTTTTGCGGCACAAACCAGCACAAACGCGGCACAAATAAATGGCGCATTTGTTTTTAAAATTCAGGAACATAGGGTGCAATGTGGGCGGGGTTGCAGCAACTATAACGCACAATATCTCCGCAACCAAAGCGGCACAAACGTTTATTTTTGCGGCACAAACCAGGACAAACCCGGCACAAACAAATGGTGCATTTGTTTTTAAAATTCAGGAACATGGGGTGCAATGTGGGCGGGGTTGCAGCAACTATAACGCACAATATCTCCGCAACCAAAGCGGCACAAATGTTTATTTTTGCGGCACAAACCAGCACAAACGCGGCACAAACAAATAGCGCATTTGTTTTTAAAATTCAGGAACATAGGGTGCAATGTGGGCGGGGTTGCAACAACTATAACGCACAATATCTCCGCAACCAAAGCAGCATAAACGTTTATTTTTGCGGCACAAACCAGCACAAACGCGGCACAAACAAATGGCGCGTTTGTTTTTAAAATTCAGGAAGATGGGGTGCAATGTGGGCGGGGTTGCAGCAACTATAACGCACTATATCTTCGCAACCAAAGCGGCACAAACGTTTATTTTTGCGGCACAAACCAGCACAAACGCGGCACAAACGAATGGCGCGTTTGTTTTTAAAATTCAGGGACATGGGGTGCAAAGTGGGTGGGGTTGCAGCAACTATAACGCACAATATCTCCGCAACCAAAGCGGCACAAACGTTTATTTTTGCGGCACAAACCAGCACAAACCCGGCACAAACAAATGGTGCGTTTGTTTTTAAAATTCAGGAACATGGGGTGCAATGTGGGCGGGGTTGTAGCAACTATAACGCACTATATCTCCGCAACCAAAGCGGCACAAACATTTATTTTTGCGGCACAAACCAGCACAAACACGGCACAAACGAATGGCGCGTTTGTTTTTAAAATTCAGGAACATGGGGTGCAAAATTGGCGGGGTTACAGCAACTATAACGCACAATATCTCCGCAACCAAAGCGGCACAAACGTTTATTTTTGCGGCACAAACCAGCACAAACGCGGCACAAACGAATGGCGCGTTTGTTTTTAAAATTCAGGAACATGGGGTGCAAAATGGGCGGGGTTACAGCAACTATAACGCACAATATCTCCGCAACCAAAGCGGCACAAACGTTTATTTTTGCGGCACAAACCAGCACAAAAGCGGCACAAATGAATGGCGCGTTTGTTTTTAAAATTCAGGAACATGGGGTGCAATGTGGGCGGGGTTGCAGCAACTATAACGCACAATATCTCCGCAACCAAAGCGGCACAAATGTTTATTTTTGCGGCACAAACCAGCACAAACGCGGCACAAACAAATAGCGCATTTGTTTTTAAAATTCAGGAACATAGGGTGCAATGTGGGCGGGGTTGCAACAACTATAACGCACAATATCTCCACAACCAAAGCAGCATAAACGTTTATTTTTGCGGCACAAACCAGCACAAACGCGGCACAAACAAATGGCGCGTTTGTTTTTAAAATTCAGGAAGATGGGGTGCAATGTGGGCGGGGTTGCAGCAACTATAACGCACTATATCTTCGCAACCAAAGCGGCACAAACGTTTATTTTTGCGGCACAAACCAGCACAAACGCGGCACAAACGAATGGCACGTTTGTTTTTAAAATTCAGGGACATGGGGTGCAAAGTGGGTGGGGTTGCAGCAACTATAACGCACAATATCTCCGCAACCAAAGCGGCACAAACGTTTATTTTTGCGGCACAAACCAGCACAAACCCGGCACAAACAAATGGTGCGTTTGTTTTTAAAATTCAGGAACATGGGGTGCAATGTGGGCGGGGTTGTAGCAACTATAACGCACTATATCTCCGCAACCAAAGCGGCACAAACATTTATTTTTGCGGCACAAACCAGCACAAACACGGCACAAACGAATGGCGCGTTTGTTTTTAAAATTCAGGAACATGGGGTGCAAAATGGGCGGGGTTACAGCAACTATAACGCACAATATCTCCGCAACCAAAGCGGCACAAACGTTTATTTTTGCGGCACAAACCAGCACAAACGCGGCACAAACGAATGGCGCGTTTGTTTTTAAAATTCAGGAACATGGGGTGCAAAATGGGCGGGGTTACAGCAACTATAACGCACAATATCTCCGCAACCAAAGCGGCACAAACGTTTATTTTTGCGGCACAAACCAGCACAAAAGCGGCACAAACGAATGGCGCGTTTGTTTTTAAAATTCAGGAACATGGGGTGCAAAATGGGCGGGGTTACAGCAACTATAACGCACAATATCTCCACAACCAAAGCGGCACAAACGTTTATTTTTGTGGCACAAACCAGCACAAACGCGGCACAAACGAATGGCGCGTTTGTTTTTAAAATTCAGGAACATGGGGTGCAAAATGGGCGGGGTTACAGCAACTATAACGCACAATATATCCGCAACCAAAGCGGCACAAACGTTTATTTTTGCGGCACAAACCAGCACAAACGTGGCACAAACGAATGGCGCGTTTGTTTTTAAAATTCAAAGACATGGGGTGCAAAGTGGGCGGGGCTTGCATTAAATTGAATGTTTAATATCTCAGAAACCGAACCGGCACAAACGCTCATTTTTGCGGCACAAATCAGCACAAACGCGGCACAAACGAATGGTGCATTTGTTTTTAAAATTCAGGAACATGGGGTGCAAAATGGGCGGGGTTACAGCAACTATAACGCACAATATCTCCGCAACCAAAGCGGCACAAACGTTTATTTTTGCGGCACAAACCAGCACAAACGCGGCACAAACAAATGGAACGTTTGTTTTTAAAATTCAGGAACATGGGGTGCAAAATGGGCGGGGTTACAGCAACTATAACGCACAATATCTCCGCAACCAAAGAGGCACAAACATTTATTTTTGCGGCACAAACCAGCACAAACGCGGCACAAACAAATGGCGCGTTTGTTTTTAAAATTCAGGAACATGGGGTGCAAAATGGGCGGGGTTACAGCAACTATAACGCACAATATCTCCGCAACCAAAGCGGCACAAACGTTTATTTTTGCGGCACAAACCAGCACAAACGCGGCACAAACGAATGGCGCGTTTGTTTTTAAAATTCAGGAACATGGGGTGCAAAATGGGCGGGGTTACAGCAACTATAACGCACAATATCTCCGCAACCAAAGCGGCACAAACGTTTATTTTTGCGGCACAAACCAGCACAAACGTGGCCCAAACGAATGGCGCGTTTGTTTTTAAAATTCAGGGACATGGGGTGCAAAGTGGGCGGGGCTTGCATTAAATTGAATGTTTAATATCTCAGAAACCGAACCGGCACAAACGCTCATTTTTGCGGCACAAATCAGCACAAACGCGGCACAAACGAATGGTATATTTTTATTCACGTTTTACAAACATGGGGTGCCAACTTCACACAGCTAAAAAATCCCCCCTCCTCCCTGAATTGTACTTTGGAGACTTTGGCATTTCATTGTACCTGCTGGTGAGTTCTGACTACATTACCAAGAACCCACAAAATAAGGGCTGTCCTCACAGAGGACAAGCAGAGAACAATGCATTATTTGTTTATGTGTAAATTAAGGATGTTATACAAACAATTCAAATTATATACAATATACAGTATGTTAATAAACTTAAAAAAATACCAAATATGATTTGCCTTTAAGATTAAAGTTTCCATCTTAAGTTTTGGCTTGAAAATTAACTTCATCAGATACCCAGGTGCTAGAATTTAGGAAGGTGTTTCCAAGCTGGTATGTGGGCAGCTCTGTGGTTGCATTTGGAGCATACAAGGTGCACATAATGTTGGTGCCAACACATGTGTGGATTTGCCCAATTCTGGGCTGTTCTGCAATGCAGAATTATACACTAGGAGGTTTAGAAAAACAACTTTTGCCTACACTGTCCCCAATCTGCTGCATTACCACATAATATTCCATGGTCAATTCCTCGGCTCCTCATATTCAAGGATATTTTTTATGTAAAACCTATGCAACCCAAAAAGTCAATTTGACATTTTACTTAAAGCATAACAGCAGGTTATTCATTAATTTATTGTCCTCCACATGATGGTTTTCATTTTTTTTAATGGGAATATTATCTAAAAGCTGCATAAAATAAATTGTATGGATGGCACATATTTTACTCTGCAACAATAGAAAATATGTTGCTAATTTAGAAACAGATGTTAAGTGCATACTTCATCAGCAGCTCTGAAACATTCTTACTTGTTCTGTTTGTTTAGTAAGAATACTGAAAACTTTAAGATTCTGGTGATTCTGCTTTGCAGAACTGCAGGAATAGTAATTTTCAGGAGACATTTACAGTACATGCCATAAAGAGTATGTGATTTGCATTTTAGTGATCTGAAGCCCAGTAGCCAAATCAATAACTGCTACTGTTGTTTGTGCAGTACTTTAAAGGGTTTAAAATGCTTGTTTACACATTTGAGCTTTAGTCATGTTATTTGCACCTAATTCGCATAGCGAGTTGTATAGTATATTCAGTGCTATAGTATATACACTCGTGCAGTACATTTTAAAAACTCCTACTAATTTCTCAATACTTTGTAGAATCTATCCTTTTCTTTAGCCCAAGAATACACAGACCTCCTCCTCACCCCCAAAAAATAAAAATAGGCTCACTTCCATGCTTAACAGTTGGCAAGGTATTAATTTCTTTTCTTGAACCTTCTTTTTCCTTTTAAATGTACATTTATGTCTGTAGATAGCTTTCACTTGAATAAGCTTCTACTCACACAGCCACACTGTAAACATAAGCTACTTGTACTTTTAGATACATAAAATGATTTTGATAGTCTTTCGTAGCTCTATAGCATTTTCTAATCAGTACTACAAGCCCTAAATACAAACCTAAAGCCCTTCTAAAATGTTCTACCACAATTACTTTGCCTATCAATATTAGTCATGGTATCAAACAAGGATGCCATCGATCACCAAAGCTATTTGTCCTTGCTGCTGAACCTTTGGCATTTCACATAAAACTTTATCCCAGTATACAGTAGGTGGCCCTAATCTCAGGGGATAAAAATTAGCTAAGCATATTTATGGATGACTTGCTCCTAAAACTAACTAATGTGCATCTTTGCCCAGTCTCAGCCAAATCTTACATTTAACACTGAAAGCTGAAAACATTTTTTTTGTTAACAATAGTTTTTTTTATTGAAGTTATAAGAAGATAATACAAGGCATATGCTCAAACATCATCAGGGAAAGACAAAAGACAAAAAACTGTTATAACATCTCAATGTTATACATTGCTGTACATGTATGTCCTGGGACAACAAAAACAAGACAGAGTCAACACGAAGTATAAGATAGTGCATAACGCTTAGTAATTTACATGGGTAGATTAGTGCCAAATCATACAATCACTTTAAGTATGGCGGTAAACATATAGCTAATCTGCAACCTTTTTGTGACACATAAGAAAAACAGGAACTAAAAGTAAAGGCTTATGTAGAGGAACTTAAATGCTTGCTGTGCATTCCGGGTGGATCAGCCAGAGATGCCATTGCTTCCAAAAGGTGGCATGTTTGCCATTTTTGATTACAAACATTAGTTCAAACTGAGTTTGCATATTAAGGCATTGGACAAAGTGTGACCAGTCAGGGGAGATTTGTTGTTTCCAGGCAGAGGCTATTGTTCTCCTGGCTGTTATAACTCCCTGTACAATAAAAGAGGTTTGTGAGGAAGCCCAAGATTTGTGATGTAAAAGGAGTAATGCTGTGGCTGGATTGCAGGCTATGGTGAGTTGACTTGACAAGAATGAGAATACACAATGCCAGAACTTCAAGACCATGGGGTAGGACCACCAAATGTGTAGGAATGAGCAAGGGTTGCCACAGTCTCTCCAGAATTCAGGAAAGGTGGACAAGAACATTGTTGAAAGTCTAGCTGGGCTGTAATACCATTTTTGTAAGAGTTTTAGGTAGGTTTCCCAGTAGGTATTGCAGTTTGAGAACTCAAAAAGCAGCTTTGAAGTTTTGTGTCATTGGGACATCATAAATTTGTGTGTGAGGTCTGCTTCCCAAGTTTCCATGGATGGAGTTTTGTTGGAAAAGAGATTATGGTTGAGAAGGTGGTACTGTAGAAAAAGAAAGACTTTTGTTCATGCGGGTAACAGTGTTAAAGTGAGTTAATATATCTGAAGGAATCCGATGTTCTTTTTTGATGAGGTTTGTGAGGATGGACCAGAGTCTGCATCTACCGGTGTAGATGTCTGTTTTAGGAAGGTTGTAGCTTCTTTGTAATTCTGCGGATGTGTGTATTGCGGTAGACTCCACTACGAGACCGATTGTGGATATACCAGCAGTCTCCCAGTTATAGAGAGACAGGTCGTACATTGGTGGGTCTAAGGATGTTAATGGGAGAGTTAATTATTCAGCTGTGTATGATTTCAGGGGATTATGCTGTAGATTCTGAAAGGTGGAAAGGACCACCTTTATAGTAAGGAGGGGGGTGGTGAACCCAGTAGAATGGCACCTAAAGTGCCTTGTAGAGACGATCCTAATAGCAAGCATTCAATGGTAGACCAAATATGGTCTGGAGCTGGAGACCACCAGAATCTGAGCTGGTCCAGGATCGCTGCTTGCTGCAACCACCTAATTTAAGCACCTAGGACGATGAATCTGTTATTTTTGTCATATACTATAAACTGTTGAGAGAATACCACTGTGTTACAGTGATCAGGACCTCTCCTTTTTCTGTTCTGTGTTCACGAAGAAGTAGAAAAGAAATTTAGGATGAGAGATTTTAGGGGTGAAGTAGAGTGCAGGGGCATCTCCTGTGGACAAAATATGTCCCATTTTTGGGATAGAGCTTCCATGCACATCATAGACCTCTCAATAGGACTGTTGAAACCATTAAGATTAAGGAAAGCATCGGAAATGCTTGGAGTAGCTCTGCATATTTTACATAGAAAAACAGCAAGTATCCAATCATGTGGCCATGATAATAGTAATATGATATAAGGAAGCTTTGATTCTATTAAATATCAGATAAAGATTCAATAATCAATAGCAAGCAGGTTTATGGTACCCAGGCAATGTAAAAGATGCACAATGTGTAAGTAAACAACAGATAAACAAAAATCAGTCCAAGGTCAGTTTGCATAGAGCAAAAGAATGTTTAAAAAAAAAAAAGAAAACTAAAAAGTATTTACTGTAAAACATATATAGAATAGTGAAGAGCAATCTCAACCAACTATGACTTTCAACATCAGCTACACTACCTGAATTACTGTGGCATTAAACTGACAATATAAAAAAATTCTACTAGGGATAAGCTCAACTGCCTATGGTTTAGTTCAAGCAGGGTTTGGCAAACTACGAAGGGGTTCAGATTAGTGATGGGCAGAACACCCCCCAAGTTCAGTTTGCACCATAACTCCCCAACATGGAAAAAGTGCAGACCCGGACCGCAAACCCTATTAAAATCTACGGGACCCGAACTTGAAAAATCAAAAGTCTCCATTTTAAAAAGGGTATAGGGACCAGGGTACTGTCCTGGGGACATGTATTAATGCAAAAATTTGAAAAAATATATATATAAATATTTTTTTTAAAGGAGCAGTGATTTTATTAATGCTTAAAATGAAATAATAAAAATGTAAAATGTATTTAAATATAGTCCCTGGGGGGTCCCCTTAGTCTGCCTGTAAAGTGGCAAATCTGTACCGTGTTTAGAACCTGCTGCAGAAAAACTGACGTATACTGTATAAAGAAAAAAAAGACATTTAAATTGATTTTCCCGGCTGCAAGCGATTGTCAGCAATAGCAAAATGTAAAAATGGCGTGTTTTCCCCCTCTGAATCCATACCAGACCCTTATCCGAGCATGCAGCCCATTAGGCCATGAAGCGAGTGCCCCCCCAAACCATACCAGGTCACATGCCCTAAACATGGGGGGGATGCTTTGGGGCAGGAGGAAACAAGGGCCTCAGATGGAGGCAAGGGCATTTTCCCCACACCCTGGGTGGTGGTTGTGGGGGTCTGTGGGCGGGGGCTTATTAGAATATGGAAGCCCCCTTAAACAAGGGGGCCCCAGATCCCGACCCTCCATGTGAATTAGTAGGGGTACATTGTAAGGGGGGCCCACGCCGTTATTTTTTAAATTTTGCTGTTTCTGGCAATGTTTTTTTTCATTCAGCTGTCAGTGGGGAAGCCCACTGACAGCCAATGACTCATCCATTTTTAAGGACCTGGTGGTCGGCTTCCCAACAACCTATTCACCGTGCGCTTGGGATTGACAGGGGGACAGAGGGATGGACAGGGGGACAGAAGGATGGACAGTGGGATGGACAAGGGGACAGTGGGATGGACAAGGGGACGGAGGGATGGACAGGAGGACGGGGGGATGGACAGGGGGATGTGGGATGGACAGGGGGACAGTGGGATGGACAAGGGGATGGACAGTGGGACAGAGAGATGGGCAGGAGGACAGAGGGATTGACAGGGGGACAGAGGGATTGACAGGGGGACAGAAGGATGGACAGTGGGATGGACAAGGGGACAGTGGGATGGACAAGGGGACAGTGGGATGGACAAGGGGATGGGGGGATGGACAGGAGGACGGGGGGATGGACAGGAGGACGGGGGGATGGACAGGGGGATGGGGGATGGACAGGGGGATGGGGGATGGACAGGGGGATGGACAAGGGGACAGTGGGATGGACAAGGGGACAGTGGGATGGACAAGGGGATGGACAGGGGGACAGTGGGATGGACAAGGGGATGGACAGGGGGACAGTGGGATGGACAAGGGGATGGACAGGGGGACAGAGGGATGGACAGGGGGACAGAGGGATGGACAGTGGGATGGACAAGGGGACAGAGGGATGGACAGGGGGACAGAGGGATGGACAAGGGGACAGGGGGATGGACAAGGGGACAGTGGGATGAACAAGGGGACAGTGGGATGGACAAGGGGACAGTGGGATGGACAGAGGGATGGACAGGGGGACGGTGGGATGGACAGGGGGACGGGGGATGGACAGGGGGATGGACAAGGGGACAGTGGGATGGACAAAGGGATGGACAGGGGGACAGAGGGATGGACAAAGGGACAGAGGGATGGACAAGGGGACAGAGGGATGGACAAGGGGACAGAGGGATGGACAAGGGGACAGAGGGATGGACAAGGGGACAGAGAGATGGACAGGGGGACAGAGGGATGGACAGGGGGACAGAGGGATGGACAGGGGGACAGAGGGATGGACAAGGGGACAGAGGGATGGACAGGGGGACAGAGGGATGGACAGGGGGACAGAGGGATGGACAGGGGGACAGAGGGATGGACAAGGGGACAGTGGGATGGACAAGGGGATGGACAGGGGGACAGTGGGATGGACAAGGGGATGGACAGGGGGACAGTGGGATGGACAAGGGGATGGACAGGGGGACAGAGGGATGGACAGGGGGACAGAGGGATGGACAGTGGGATGGACAAGGGGACAGAGGGATGGACAGGGGGACAGAGGGATGGACAAGGGGACAGGGGGATGGACAAGGGGACAGTGGGATGAACAAGGGGACAGTGGGATGGACAAGGGGACAGTGGGATGGACAGAGGGATGGACAGGGGGACGGTGGGATGGACAGGGGGACGGGGGATGGACAGGGGGATGGACAAGGGGACAGTGGGATGGACAAAGGGATGGACAGGGGGACAGAGGGATGGACAAAGGGACAGAGGGATGGACAAGGGGACAGAGGGATGGACAAGGGGACAGAGGGATGGACAAGGGGACAGAGAGATGGACAGGGGGACAGAGGGATGGACAGGGGGACAGAGGGATGGACAGGGGGACAGAGGGATGGACAAGGGGACAGAGGGATGGACAGGGGGACAGAGGGATGGACAGGGGGACAGAGGGATGGACAGGGGGACAGAGGGATGGACAAGGGGACAGTGGGATGGACAAGGGGATGGACAGGGGGACAGTGGGATGGACAGGGGGATGGACAAGGGGACAGGGGGATGGACAAGGGGACAGGGGGATGGACAGAGGGATAGACAGGGGGACGGAGGGATGGACAGGGGAACGGTGGGATGGACAGAGTGACGGTGGGATGGACAGGGGGATGGGGGATGGACAGGGGGATTGACAGGGGGATGGACAAGGGGACAGTGGGATGGACAAAGGGATGGACAGGGGGACAGAGGGATGGACAAGGGGACAGAGGGATGGACAAGGGGACAGAGAGATGGACAAGGGGACAGAGAGATGGACAAGGGGACAGAGAGATGGACAAGGGGACAGAGAGATGGACAGGGGGACAGAGGGATGGACAGGGGGACAGAGGGATGGACAGGGGGACGGAGGGATGGACGGAGGGATGGACAGGGGGACAGAGGGATGGACAAGGGGACGGAGGGATGGACAGGGGGATGGACAAGGGGACAGAGGGATGGACAAGGGGACGGTGGTATGGACAAGGGGACGGTGGGATGGACAGGGGGAAGGTGGGATGGACAGGGGGATGGTGGGATGGACAGGGGGACGGACAGGGGGACGGAGGGACGGACAGGGGGACGGAGGGACGGGCAGGGGGACGGAGGGACGGGCAGGGGGACGGAGGGACGGGCAGGGGGACGGAGGGACGGGCAGGGGGACGGTGGGATGGACAGGGGGACAGAGGGATGGACAGGGGGACAGAAGGATGGACAGTGGGATGGACAAGGAGACAGTGGGATGGACAAGGGGACAGTGGGATGGACAAGGGGACAGTGGGATGGACAAGGGGATGGACAGGGGGACAGTGGGATGGACAAGGGGATGGACAGGGGGACAGAGGGATGGACAGGGGGACAGAGGGATGGACAGTGGGATGGACAAGGGGACAGTGGGATGGACAAGGGGACAGTGGGATGGACAAGGGGACAGTGAGATGGACAGGGGGACAGTGGGATGGACAGGAAGACAGAGGGATGGACAGGGGGACAGAGGGATGGACAGGAGGACAGAGGGATGGACAGGGGGACAGAGGGATGGACAGGGGGACAGAGGGATGGACAGGGAGACAGAGAGATGGACAGGGGGACAGAGAGATGGACAGGGGGACAGAGGGATGGACAGGGGGACAGAGGGATGGACAGGGGGACAGAGGGATGGACAAGGGGACAGGGGGACAGAGGGATGGACAGTGGGATGGACAAGGGGACAGAGGGATGGACAGGGGGACAGAGGGATGGACAAGGGGACAGGGGGATGGACAAGGGGACAGTGGGATGAACAAGGGGACAGTGGGATGGACAAGGGGACAGTGGGATGGACAGAGGGATGGACAGGGGGACGGTGGGATGGACAGGGGGACGGGGGATGGACAGGGGGATGGACAAGGGGACAGTGGGATGGACAAAGGGATGGACAGGGGGACAGAGGGATGGACAAAGGGACAGAGGGATGGACAAGGGGACAGAGGGATGGACAAGGGGACAGAGGGATGGACAAGGGGACAGAGGGATGGACAAGGGGACAGAGAGATGGACAGGGGGACAGAGGGATGGACAGGGGGACAGAGGGATGGACAGGGGGACAGAGGGATGGACAAGGGGACAGAGGGATGGACAGGGGGACAGAGGGATGGACAGGGGGACAGAGGGATGGACAGGGGGACAGAGGGATGGACAAGGGGACAGAGGGATGGACAAGGGGACAGAGGGATGGACAGGGGGACAGAGGGATGGACAGTGGGATGGACAGGGGGACAGTGGGATGGACAGGGGGACAGTGGGATGGAGCACTGGCTCTGTTTGGGTTTTGTAAATCAGGCACTCCTGATCTGGGGGAGGGGTAGTCTAATGATTGCAGTGCCAGTGCCCAAGGCAAATCAGAGTGCCAAGATCACAGGACAGGATTCCTCTTGCAGCAGATCAGACTGCCTGCTGCTGACATAAATCAAATAACAGGACTACAGAGTGGAGTCTCCCTCCCCCTCCCCAGGCTCAGCAATCAGCAGCAGCTCCCTTATAAAAAGAACAGCCATTAACCATCCTAATTCCTCCTCAGACCACAGCCTGCCTACATAACAGGAAACCCCCCTTCTTCTGTCAGATGAGGACCACTGCAGACTCACTCAGCTCTCTGCCTACAGAAGCCCTGCTCCCTCCCCAGCGGTCTATCTAGAAAACAGCCAGCAGCTCAGCAGTCATCATACCTTCATTGCTTCTGGGCTCTCTCTCTGCTCCACCCCTCTTCTTTCATCTTTCTCGCGCCAGATGCAGAGGCACCATGTGAGGCTTTTAAAAGGTAGCACCTCTGCACAGCATTCTGAATCAATCCGCCCCCCTCTCAGCCAGGACTTACTAAACATCAGCGGCTTATGCGGCTGTATGCCTCCTCCTCAAAAAGAGTCCCCAGCCAAGTAGCAGACAAGATTCACAGCAGGTACAATATTATTTTAAAAAAATACTGTGAATTTTATGCCAATACCTCAGTGGAATTTTTGGGGGTGCTATGAGGGTGCTTGAAAATTTTTTGGGGGGCTTCAGCACACCCAAGCACCCACCTGGCGCCGCCCCTGGGGGGGCTGAATAAGCACTGCCCTGGATAACAAGTACCAGTGCATTTAGTGTGAGTGGGCAGCAGCTGCAGGCATTGTGATGTATGTCAGGAGCACGTGTGCATTGGCATGCCCCCCTGGGGTGCACAGCTGTGCGATCCTGTGACTTCTGTGCCCGGTGGACACAGTGGATCACGGTACTCAGCTGCTCTGAGTGGCCAGGGTATCATGCAATTACTATTAACAGTCATAGGAATCACATGATTATAATGTAAGCAAAACAGTCATGAATTGTTTCCATTCATGAAGCTTACTGTTGTGATGCTGCGATTGACCCACAGGTATCACATGGTACCTGGCACCCTGTACCATGTGATTCATTGTAGCCAATCATAGATCACAATAGTAAGCAAGCTGTCTAGAATGAACCAAGTGATCATCACTGTAATGCCCCGTACATACGGTCGGACATTGATCGAACATTCCGACAACAAAATCCTAGGATTTTTTCCAACGGATGTTGGCTCAAACTTGTCTTGCATACACACGGTCACACAAAGTTGTTGGAAAATCCGATCGTTCTGAACGCGGTGACATAAAACACGTATGTCGGGACTCTAAACGGGGCAGTAGCCAATAGCTTTCATCTCTTTATTTATTCTGAGCATGCGTGGCACTTGGTGCGTCGGATTTGTGTACACACGATCGGAAATTCCGACAACGGATTTTGTTGTCGGAAAATTTTATAGCCTGCTCTCAAACTTTGTGTGTCGGAAAATCCAATGGAAAATGTGTGATGGAGCCTACACACGGTCGGAATTTCCGACAACAAGGTCCTATCACACATTTTCCGCCGGAAAATCCGACCGTGTGTACGGGGCATTATAAGCAATAATAGTGAAAAAAACTGTGATCACTCCCCCAGAATAGTACAGTGTCACTACGGTGACACTGAACTACTCTGGTGACAGTATGTAAAAAAAAGTAAAAAAAAAAAAATTTTAGAAATTGAGTAGAAAATTAATATTGTTTTTTTTGTTTTTTTTAACATACTGTCACCAGTCAGTACCATATGATGACACTGTACTGCACTGGTGACAAGAAAAAAATAAGAAATTTTATGGCCTCAAGAAATTAGATCAGTACATCAGGATTGATCAATTTTCAAAAATATCTACCATAGTTTGTAGACTCTATAACTTTCACAAAAGCTAAATAATATACACCGATTTGAGTTATTTTTACCATGTAGAAGATTACATTTGGCTTACATGTATGAAAAAAGGTTATTTGTTTGCAACAATTTATAACAGAAGAAAAATGTATTTTTAAAAAAAATTTCCAAACATTTTCATTTATATATAAAAAAAACTGTGGTGAATAAATACCACCAAAAGAATAGCTCTATTTGTGTTTAAAAAAAAAAAAAAAAATATATATATATATATATATATATATATATATATATATATATATATATATATACAGTGGGGACGGAAAGTATTCAGACCCCCTTAAATTTTTCACTCTTTTATTGCAGCTATTTGCTAAAATCATTTAGGTTCATTTTTTTCCTCATTAATGTACACACAACACCCCATATTGACAGAAAAACACAGAATTGTTGACATTTTTGCAGATTTATCAAAAAAGAAAAACTGAAATATCACATGGTCCTAAGTATTCAGACCCTTTGCTCAGTATTTAGTAGAAGCACCCTTTTGATCTAATACAGCCATGAGTCTTTTTTGGGAAAGCTGCAACAAGTTTTTCACACCTGGATTTGGGGAACCTCTGCCATTCCTCCTTGCAGATCCTCTCCAGTTCTGTCAGGCTGGATGGTAAATGTTGGTGGACAGCCATTTTTAGGTCTCTCCAGAAATGCTCAATTGGGTTTAAGTCAGGGCTCTGGCTGGGCCATTCAAGAACAGTCATGGAGTTGTTGTGAAGCCACTCCTTCGTTATTTTAGCTGTGTGCTTAGGGTCATTGTCTTGTTGGAAGGTAAACCTTCGGCCCAGTCTCAGGTCCTGAGCACTCTGGAGAAGGTTTTCATCCAGGATATCCCTATACTTGGCCGCATTCATCTTTCCCTCGATTGCAACCAGTCGTCCTGTCCCTGCAGCTGAAAAATACCCCCACAGCATGATGCTGTCATGTGTCTTGCACTGAGGAGAGGCTTCCGTCGGGCCACTCTGCCATAAAGCCTCGACTGGTGGAGGGCTGCAGTGATGGTTGACTTTCTACAACTTTCTCCCATCTCCCGACTGTGTCTCTGGAGCTCAGCCACAGTGATCTTTGGGCTCTTCTTTACCTCTCTCACCAAGGCTCTTCTCCCCCGATAGCTCAGTTTGGCCGGACGGCCAGCTCTAGGAAGGGTTCTGGTCGTCCCAAACATCTTCCATTTAAAGATTATGGAGGCCACTGTGCTCTTAGGAACCTTAAGTGCAGCAGAAATTTTTTTGTAACCTTGGCCAGATCTGTGCCTTGCCACAATTCTGTCTCTGAGCTCTTCAGGCAGTTCCTTTGACCTCATGATTCTCATTTGCTCTGACATGCACTGTGAGCTGTAAGGTCTTATATAGACAGGTGTGTGGCTTTCCTAATCAAGTCCAATCAGTATAATCAAACACAGCTGAACTCAAATGAAGGTGTAGAACCATCTCAAGGATGATCAGAAGAAATGGACAGCACCTGAGTTAAATATATGAGTGTCACAGCAAAGGTTCTGAATACTTAGGACCATGTGATATTTCAGTTTTTCTTTTTTAATAAATCTGCAAAAATGTCAACAAGTCTGTGTTTTTCTGTCAATATGGAGTGCTGTGTGTATATTAATGAGGAAAAAAATGAACTTAAATGATTTTAGCAAATGGCTGCAATATAACAAAGAGTGAAAAATTTAAGGGGGTCTGAATACTTTCTGTCCCCACTATATATATATATATATATATATATATATATATATATATATATGTGTGTGTGTGTGTAATTTGTGTACAGTATTGCATGACTGAGGAAGTTAACCACTTCAGCCCCGGAAGAATTTACCCCCTTCCTGACCAAGCCATTTTTTGTGATACGGCACTGTGTCACTTTAACTGCCAATTGTGTAGTCATGTGACGCTGTACCCAAACAAAATTTATGTCCTTTTTTCCCATAAATATAGCTTTCTTTTGGTGGTATTTGATCACCTCTGCGGTTTTTATTTTTTGCACTATAAGCAAAAGAAGAGCAACAGTTTTGAAAAAAAAAACACAATATCTTTTACTTTTAGCTATAATAAATATCCCAATTTAAAAAAACAAAATGTTTTCCTCAGTTTAGGCTGATATGTATACTTTTACATATTTTTGGTAAAAAATCGCAATAAGCGTATTGGTTTGCGCAAAAGTTATAGTGTCTACAAAATAGGGAATATATTTATGGCACCTTTATTTATTTATTTTTTTACTAGTAACGGCGGCGATCTGCAATTTTTAGCGGTACTGCGATATTGTAGCGGACAAATCAGACACTTCTGACACATTTTTTGGACCAGTGACATTTATACAACGATCAGTGCTATAAAAATGCACTGATTACTGTATAAATATCACTGGCAGGGAAGGGGTTAACACTAAGGGGCGATCAAGATGTTAACTGTTCCCTAGGTGTGTTCTAACTGTGGGGGGGATGGGACTGACTGGGGGAGGAGACCGATCGGTGTACATACTTAGTCAGAAGACACAATCTGTCTCCTCTCCCCTGACAGAACTGTGATTTGTGTGTTTACCCACACAGATCCTGGTCCTCGCTCTGTCACGAGTGATCGCCGATGCGCGGCGGTCATCGCCCCCACCGGGCACTTGCATCGGCTCCGGGGACACGCTGCAGAGGTGCGAAATCGCCTCCTACAGCGTCTTAAAGGGCCGACATACAGCTATGATGGCTTGCCCAGAGGAGCCATCTTGCCGCAGTATAACTGCGGTGGCTGGTCTGGACCCAGTTAAAGTAGCACAGTGCTGAATCATGAATGGTGTAAACTCTTCCGGAGGTCAAGTAATTAAAAAAGAATACAACAAATAGACCTCTCCAAAAGTTCCATGAAATTTTTTAAAAATATTTGTTTTAAAGCTGCAGACTTTATGGCTGTCATTATGATCCTGACTTAATCACTGAGTCAGTCAATGACCTAAATGAAATTTACAGGGCAAACTTGCCAGATCTCAGTGTTTAAATGATTATTCAAGGTCAGTGACTAAGTATTAAAGCCCAGATGAATACAACAGTCTTGAAGTATGTAAGGCTAAATACAAACCAGCAATAGCAGCTCCTTTATTTCTATCTTAGGAGGTTTATATAAAAAATGGAAAACTGGGACCACTAAAAGAAAATGTATGAATCTGAATTAATATGCATGATATTCTACAGCTTTATACACATTCAATGGACTCATATTTTTCTTGGGACTCAAATATATTTGTGCCCTGAACTTTTCTCAATTGCTTTTTTATCAGGTTTACAAATCAAATCAAATAGGTATATTGCAGAGCTGGGTGATATTATTTTCTCTGCTTATAGCAGAATGTATTGAATTATGCTCTGGTTCTGTATGGCTGCTGCTATTCTCTTCACATTGAGCGAGAATGACTGTGGGGGCTGTAAATTCACTTGGCTTCCAGCATTACTGGTTAAATCAAGAACCATATTCAAGCTTAGAGAAGAGACAGAGCAAGTGTTCATTACACAAATCAATTTGGTCAAAAGTACAGCACAGTGGGTACTCAAGCGTTACTCACATAATATTGTCAACCTAATCATATAATGCCTGGAAGAAAGTCACATGCCTTTCTCTATGCAAAATCTCTTGATTGACATATCACAAAAGAAGAACTGCCTATTTAAAAAATATTCTACTTTTATTTATCATAACAACAAGTAATTTGCATACAGGAAGTAAAAGAGATATTTAGAAGGTTTGAAAAGATAACAGGTCAGCTGTATATTGACAGTCATAGTCTACCTACTCCTGTCATCATGTTATTGTAATAATGTAATAATAACACATATAGTCTTTAAAGGCTGGTTTTACATTAAGCCAGGTTCCCATTAAGGGTATATTTAGTGTGTGTATATATATATATATATATATATATATATATATATATATATATATATATATATAATATAATGTATATATATTGTGGGAGGTTCACTGAAAAAAAAGCATTTTTCATCAACTTAGGTCCAGTCAGTGAACTACGTTTCAGGGCTTTCTGCCCACCTTTATTTAAAAATAAAGTTCAAAAACTCACATAAAGTTACACTTACAGGAGATTTTAGCATTACAATGATAAACACAGAAATTCTTCAGTCTCCTGGATATCTGGACTCCATAGTCCCTGAGCCTTTCTATGCACAGACTCACCATGTTATCACGTCCAGCTTTGTGACATACAAATTTCCCAACTTGGGCTGCACAAGCTCCTGTTTAATTACACAGGGTCTCTTAAGCAGGGTTCAACAAAAAAATAAACTGACAGCTCCAGTCGGAGCCACTGCAAGGTTAGTTCAGTGATATCTCCAGCTGTGCTGTTGAGTTCTGACAGGCGGATGGCCCCCCGCCAAAACACTCCAATCAGCTCTCTCTGCCATTGGCTGAGAGCGCTGATCAGGAGTCGATCGGATGCTGGTTTTCCACATACCGACATACACACGGGCTGAATGTCAGCCATTTTTATTTTTACCCGCCCGTTGTCTCCTGACATTCAGTCCGTATGTACCCAACTTTAGTATCTCTTCAGGCAACAGCCTGATCAGATTATCACTGTCACCATATATACTGTATATATTGTGGGAAGATTAGCTCGTGGGGATCACCTTTTCTGAAGGACAGTCAGCAAACGGGCACTTTCTTAAAAAATCTGGCGGATGCCAGGTTTATTTACAGGAGGTTTGCAAAATAAAAATAAACAAAAAAGTAAAGTAAATACTTGCCGTCCGGCGCTAACTAAACAAAGTCTCCTCTCTAGTAGGGATGAGCTTCGAGTTCGAGTCGAACTCATGTTCGACTCGAACATTGGCTGTTCGCAAGTTTGACGAACAGCGAACAATTTGGGGTGTTCGCGAAAAATTCGAATGCCGCGGAACACCCTTTAAAAGTCTATGGGAGAAATCAAAAGTGCTAATTTTAAAGGCTTATATGCAAGTTATTGTCATAAAAAGTGTTGGGGACCTGGGTCCTGCCCAAGGGGACATGGATCAATGCAAAAAAAAGTTTTAAAAATGGCCGTTTTTTCAGGAGCAGTGATTTTAATAATGCTTAAAGTCAAACAATAAAAGTGTAATATCCCTTTAAATTTCGTAGCTGGGGGGTGTCTATAGTATGCCTGTAAAGGGGCGCATGTTTCCTGTGTTTAGAACAGTCTGACAGCAAAATGACATTTCGAAGGAAAAAACCCATTTAAAACTACTCGCGGCTATTGCATTGCCGCCCGACAATACACATAGAAGTTCATTGATAAAAACGGCATGGGAATTCCCCACAGGGGAACCCCGAACCAAAATTATAAAAAAAAAATGACGTGGGGGTCCCCCTAAATTCCATACCAGGCCCTTCAGGTCTGGTATGGATATTAAGGGGAACCCCGGCCAAAATTAAAAAAAAAAATGATGTGGGGGTCCCCCTCAATTCCATACCAGACCCTTCAGGTCTGGTATGGATTTTAAGTGGAACCCCGCGCCAAAAAGAAAAAAAAATGGCGTGGGGTCCCCCCCAAAATCCATACCAGACCCTTATCCGAGCACGCAACCTGGCAGGCCGCAGGAAAAGAGGGGGGGACGAGAGTGCACCCCCCCTCCTGAACCGTACCAGGCCACATGCCCTCAACATTGGGAGGGTGCTTTGGGGTAGCCCCCCAAAACACCTTGTCCCCATGTTGATGAGGACAAGGGCCTCATCCCCACAACCCTGGCCGGTGGTTGTGGGGGTCTGCGGGTGGGGGGCTTATCGGAATCTGGAAGTCCCCTTTAACAAGGGGACCCCCAGATCCCGGCCCCCCCGGTGTGAAATGGTAAGGGGTACTTACCCCTACCATTTCACTAAAAAACTGTCAAAAATGTTAAAAATGACAAGAGACAGTTTTTGACAATTCCTTTATTTAAATGCTTCTTCTTCATTTTCTTCTCCAGGCCGCTCCGCATCCATGCTGGCATGGAGGGAGGCTCCCACTGTGTGACGGCGTCTCCTCGTCTGATGGTTCTTAAATAACGGGGGGCGGGGCCACCCTGTGACCCCGACCCCCTCTGACGCACGGGACATAACGGGACTTCCCTGTGGCATTCCCCATGACATCACAGGGAAGTCCCGTCAAGTCACCATGCGTCAGAGGGGGGCGGAGTCACCGGGTGGCCCCGCCCACCATTATTTAAGAACCGTCAGACGAGGAGACGCCGTCACACAGCGGGAGCCTCCCTCCATGCCAGCATGGGTGCGGAGCGGCCCGGAGAAGAAAATGAAGAAGAGAAGAAGAGAAGAAGAGAAGAAGAGAAGAAAAGAAGAAGAGAAGAAGATGAAGAAGAAGATGAAGAGAAGAGCGGGAGCCTCCCCCCATGCCATGGGTGCGGAGCGGCCCGATGAGAAGAAGATAGAAGACGCCGCGGAGGAGATGCTGGACGAGAATGCCGGAGGAAGAACCAGAAGAACCAGAAGAAGAAGAAGATGAAGGAAGATAGAAGAAAGAAGAAGCATTTAAATAAAGGAATTGTCAAAAACTGTCTCTTGTAATTTTTACCATTTTTGACAGTTTTTTAGTGAAATGGTAGGGGTAAGTACCCCCTTACCATTGCACACAGGGGGGAGGGCCGGGATCTGGGTGTCCCCTTGTTAAAGGGGGCTTCCAGATTCCGATAAGCCCCCTGCCCGCAGACCCCCACAACCACCGGCCAGGGTTGTGGGGATGAGGCCCTTGTCCTCATCAACATGGGGACAAGGTGTTTTGGGGGGCTACCCCAAAGCACCCTCCCAATGTTGAGGGCATGTGGCCTGGTACGGTTCAGGAGGGGGGCCGCACTCTCATCCCCCCCTCTTTTCCTGCAGCCTGCCAGGTTGCGTGCTCGGATAAGGGTCTGGTATGGATTTTTGGGGGGACCCCACGCCGTTTTTTTTTTTTTTTGGCCGGGGTTCCCCTTAAAATCCATACCAGACCTGAAGGGTCTGGTATGGAATTTAGGGGGACCCCCACATAATTTTTTTTTATAATTTTGGTTCGGGGTTCCCCTGTGGGGAATTCCCATGCCGTTTTTATCAATGAACTTCTATGTGTATTGTCGGGCGGCAATGCAATGGCCGCGAGTAGTTTTAAATGGGTTTTTTCCTTTGAAATGTAATTTTGCTGTCAGACTGTTCTAAACACAGGAAACATGCGCCCCTTTACAGGCATACTATAGACACCCCCCCAGCTACGAAATATAAAGGGATATTAAACTTTTATTGTTTGACTTTAAGCATTATTAAAATCACTGCTCCTGAAAAAACGTCCGTTTTTAAAACTTTTTTTTGCATTGATCCATGTCCCCTGGGGCAGGACCCAGGTCCCCAAACACTTTTTATGACAATAACTTGCATATAAGCCTTTAAAATTAGCACTTTTGTTTGTTCTGGTGCGAACCGAACAGGGGGTTGTTCGGCTCATCCCTACTCTCTAGACAGTGCGGGGCTGGTCACCCACAAAACATGTGGTAAAGCAAACCTTTTAGTCCAATAGCCAGAGCTCCTCTCACTCAGGTTCCTTCCTGAGTCTCAAAACCAGAGCCCTGTTGAGCTCTCTTCCTGGTTATTTAAAGGCCACCTGAGTGTGGGCTCAAGTGGACCAGAACATCTGGACCGGAACCTAGCCAGCCACAGAGGCTGGAAAAACCCAGGCCGGATTCCGGTTCAATCACTTACAAAAGAACAAATGCGAGGTGAAATGTAGCGATTATCCACTATACCACCTCGCATACCATCACATATCCTCCCCCTCTGCTCAAAGCCCTGCGGCTGAGCAATTGACCCAAGCATACAGTGCATGTGGGAGAGGGCATCTGCATTGTTTTGGAGCTTGCCCGGCCTATACTCTACTGTAAACTTAAAAGGGCTGTAGAGCCAGGAACCATCTTGTCACACGGGCATTTTTCTCCCTGTTGTCACACATCCACTTTAGGGGAGCATGGTCGGTGACCAGCTTAAATGACCTACCCAACAAGTAATACTTCAGGGACTCCAAGGCCCATTTAATAACGAGACACTCCTTCTCGACAATAGCATAGGTTTTTTCATGCTTATTCAGTTTTCAGCTCAGGTATACAACTGGGTGCTCCTCACCATCTCTGTTCTGGGATAGTACAGCACCTAGGCCCACCTCAGAGGCATCTGTCTGTACCACAAACCCCTTTGTCTACACAAAGGGCCTGTTTTAACTTCTGAAATGCCTCCTCGGCTTCAGAATTCCATTTGACCATGACCGACCCTCTACCCTTCATCAGGTCGGTAAGAGGGACGGCAATGGTGGCAAAGTTGGTGATAAACTGTCGGTAATACCCCGTAATGCCTAGGAAGGCCCAAACTTGTTTCTTGTTTACTGGATGAGGCCACTTTTGAGTTGCCTCAATCTTATTGGTCTGAGGCTTGACAAGTCCCCGGCCAATAACGTACCCAAGGTACTTGGCTTCCTCCAGGCCTATGGCACACTTTTTTGGGTTGGCCGTGAGACCCGTTTTCACTAAGGGAATCTACCACTGCTTGTACCTGGGGCAGGTGTGATTCCCAATCAGGGCTGTGGATGACCACATCGTCCAAATAGGCAGCCGCATATGGGCGATGTGGTCTCGAAGTTTTGTCCATCATTCGCTGGAACAATGCAGGGGTCCTGTGCAGACCAATAGGCATCCGCTTGTACTGAAACGAGCCCTCAGGAGTGGAAAAGGCAGTCTTCTCCTTGGCCGATTCAGTTAGCGGTATTTGCTAATAGCCTTTCGTTAGGTCTAGGGTTGTTATGTAGCGAGCCTGTCCCAACCTGTCCACAAGTTAGTCGACCCGAGGCATCGGGTATGCATCAAACTTAGACACACTGTTGAGTTTCTATAGTCCTGAAAGAACAATCTCCTAATAACCCTGCATACCTTTGGAGAAATAACACTGCACTTTTCTCTAATCCTAAACACAAAACTAGACTGACTCAGCTACTTAATGAGTTTTGTGTGCTAAACAAAACAACTGATGCAAATATAATTTCTGTATGGTGTGCCCATAAGGCATATAGCAGGGGCCTGCTCATAAAAGCTGTGGCAAGGGAAAAGAGGCAGAGGGGTGAAATGTTGAACAGTCTCCTCACTGACCTTAAATCTTTATAATCACAACACAAAACAAATCCGTCCTCTCAAATTGAAACTGATTTATTTAATTGCAGACAAAAACTCCACCAAACCCTTTCCACAGCCCACCAGAGACACTTAAAAAGATCTGAGGCAATGTACTATGCACATGGGAATAAGGCAGGGAAATTACTGGGGAATTACCTTAGAAAGAGACAACAACATACAAAATTGAACTGGATTAGAGACCCACATAGTACTACCCATCTGAGATAGCTAATGACTTTATGAAGTACTACAAAGATTTATATAACCTTAACTCAGATAACACCATGCCCCAACCTTTAGCCTTGAATATTGCTACATTTTTTAACTCAGTGACATTGACCAAGATAAACACTGAAGCACTTACAGCACTCAATGCCCCAATCCTAGAGAAAGAAATAATGGATACTATTCTCACTTTACCAGCACATAAGTCACCTGGCACTGATGGATTTTCATCAGAATATTGCAAAGAATTTTCTCAAATCTTAGTTCCACATCTTAGAGCTCTGTTCAACAAAGTAGCCTCATCCCTGAGGAAATGTTACAGACCACCATTATAGCACTGCCGAAACCAGGGAAGAAGCCAGACAGCCCGCAAAACTTCAGGTCCATATCTCTGTTAAATACAGACTTAAAAATATATGCTAAGATACTCGCATATAGATTGGCCAAAATAACCTCTTCTTTAGCCAAAGCAGACCAAGCGGGATTTGTTAAAGGGAGACAGGCCCCAGATGGCACACAAAGACTGTTTAACCTTTTAAAAATAGTGAAAAATAGGAACAACGCCCACAGTGATCCTGACACTAGACGCCAAAAAGGCCTTTGATAGGGTGCACTGGGGCAATGCAATCTCAATGCAACCCTTCAAAAATGTGGTCTTCAAGGATTTATACTCTAAATGGTATCAGCATTATATACTAAACCCTCGGCCACAGTATTTACATCCAACACCATATCTGATAAGTTCTATATTACAAATGAAACCTGCCAGGGATGTCCATTATCCCCTCTCATATTTTCTCTTATTATGGAACCCCTGGTGGAAGCCATTAGAAATGATAACACTATCACTGGAATAGATGTAGCAGGACACAATCACAAGGGTTGTTTGCGGACAATGTTTTCCTTACACTTATTAATCCGACTTCTTCTCTGACCAGAGTGTACTTACTTCTACAAGAATATGGTTCAGTGTAATACTACAATCTCAATGTCACTAAATCATGTATATTACCTATAATTGTGTCAAAAAAACAAACAGACAAACTTAAACGGCAATTCCCTTTCCAATGGGTGACTAAAACTATCCCATATTTGGGAGTTAGCCTATTGTTTCCCACATCCTCTGCCTATGAAGCTGATTTTCCCTAACTACTAGACATTATAAAGAACAACTTAAAACATATCTCTACCTATGAACTCTTGGATGGGAAAAGTGGCAGCTTTAAAGATTTTACTCCCACCCAAACTTTTTACTACTTCAGAACAATACCTATTTGCTTGCAGGAGTCATTTTTCACTCTGACGAACAAATTGTTTAGACAGTTTATATGGAAAGGTGGTATGACTAAAATATCCTACTCAATACTATAGAGACATACACACAAAGGAGGCGTTAGCTTTCCAGTAATTAGAAACTATTACTATGCAGCCATCTTGGACCAAATGAAGGCGTGGTTTGAACCAAATACTGAAAAACTATGGGTGCATATTGAAAAGGCAGTATTAAGCCAAAGGGATCTACCCTCCCTACTGCTAGCTAAACTGACAAAATTGCAACCACATTGCCCAAATTTTCCTTCAATAGCAGCCACCCTATCTGCATGGGAGGAATTAAACGATCACATGGACCCTGAACTTAAGGTACGTCAGGATAACTTAACTCTCCAAATTTATGAATACCTTATACCAAATTTAAAAACCTCCCCATGGTTACAGAACAAAGTATTGACTTATAGGGAACTGTTGTCTAAAGAGCCAGAGCCTTTTTCTTGTGCACGCATCCAATTGCAGCATTTTCACACCACTAATTTGGAAGTTCATTACGAACTCCACAAAGACTTATGGTACCATTTGGTGAACACATTTGACAAATCCAAGAGGCTATCCTGGTTCTACTCCCTTATTCAGCATACAAGACCTTTCACCAAAACATCTAATATGATGAATTGTGAAAGGGAGCTAGGCTCTACCTTCATTTCTAAAGAATGGCAATGTGCTATCCAGTTAGCTTATTGCTATTCCCATTGTGCCAACTAATGCTAAAAATAATTCACAGAAGCTATTTAACCCCTGTGAGGCTGCCCCAAATCTTCCCTCTAGAACCCAATACCGGTTGGATGTATGTGGTGCAAAAGGCGGTATAACGCACATTCTATGGGACTGCAAGAGTGTGCGCAGTTTCTGGAATTAGGTCTTTAAATTAATTTCCCCAATAACTGGCTTGCTTTTTCATTAGACCCACCCCTCACTTTGACCTACTCAACCTCTCTATTAATAATATACCAACTCAATTTAGAAGTATGATAATACATATGCTTATAGCTGCATGTCTGACTATAATTGCAAAATGGAAATCTACTATGACACCTAATATCAATGAAGCAGTACAAAGGGTTAATGTCCAATACTCTTATGAAAAACACTTTGCTGTCTGTTCTAAAAATTTAGGCTCTTTCTTATCACAGTGGATGCCATGGACTTCACGTTATACAGATAATAACTAGTTTTACTGACAATCTTTACAAGCATGTATGTAACCAAGCAATCCTCGGGTTGTGGTACAGGTTTAGTTTCTTTTGTTCATACTTTTATACTTTTCTTCTAATTTTTCTGTATTAGCTCAAGCATAAATCATTATGGTAATATTCAATTTTCAGTCTATTGCTTAGACCATACAGCTGTACGTAGTATCCACATAGTGAAGTAGGATGTGCGTGCTTTCTCAACATTTGGGTCCCATAGAGGAACGATTTGCTAAAAATATTTTTAAGCTACTGTTTATCATTCGATGCATTGCTTCTGATGTAAGCTTTTATTGTTTAAACTTCAATAAAAAACATTTGAAAGAAAAAACAGTACGCTAAGCATTTAATTATATCCATAAGGCCTAGAAAATAAATACTAAAAGAGGGCACTGTGTTTTCAAGATATAAAGAGTGGGAATGTGTGGGTAAAAGCACAGATGTGAATCTAAATCAGTAATTTATACAGAATAAAAAGGGCAGCAAACCTCTGCTAATCACAGTGATTATTTAAGTTAATAATTAACCCGTTTTTATCAGTATATCACATCAAAACACCATGCAAGTCTTAAATGAATCCTACTGGATTTTTTTATATGTTTTGGCTGCAAACTAGGATCAGCAGATTGGAAAGACTGTGGAATAAAATAGTTGGCTATCACTGACAGTTGAGGTATATCTCTAAGCTCTAGCTCTTGGGCTTATAAACACTACTTCTGGACTTTAGATGGTGCTACAGAACATTACATAAGAAACCATTATATCACATATATTCCTGCAATTATACAGGGGCTTTGCTGTTGGTGTGTTGAGTTGATACAAGCATGCTTTAATACACTGTAAATCACTAAAATAATTGTACTATTATGCTTGTCATTCTGTCCAGGTCCTTTATTTGCAATGTGAGGAAAACTTCTAACTTGTCTTTATAACACAATCTACATGAATGTTAAATAAATTGGAGACCCCTTACCACATGGCTCACCACTGTGTATTTTAGTTACATAAATATAGGATCAAACCATTCAGAGCAAAGCTTCAGAGCACCTTTGCTAACCATCTCTAACGGTGTGCTTACAGGCTACATAATATGGAAGGTAAAATAAATCTTAAAAGGTTCACCAATGAGAAGAACACAGTACTATCTTACTTTTGTTTTATACAGTGTTTCATAGTTGCTAATTTTTGAAGTTTGCTATTGTATCTTTGCAGTAGACACAATAATAACACATTTCTTCTTTCCAGTGCGTGTGTTCATTGTTTTTTGTAGAAATTTTGCAAACAGAGTTTTATGCCCACTACAACTTAAAGCATTTGTTAACCCCCCCAAGAAAACAGATCCTGTTCCCTTAAAGCATGTTATACAGCAAAGTGCTTGTGCTGTGTCATTTGGCCCCCTGTAACACCTAAAAAATCTGGCTGATCCTGCCTGGCTATACCCTCCCCTCTGCAAACTGACCACTACACCATGGTCCGTTTATGTGAATCCGTCATCCACAGTCCTGCTCTCCTGTGACTCCTCTGTCCTCCTCCCCCCTCCCCTCCCTGCCTGTCTGCTCACACCAGTGACCCCCTGCTCCTGCTGCTCTCAGAACTGCAATAAAATCATCTCATCCCCTCTGTACCATAATAAAAAGTGTCTATGTGCCTGTGTAATGTAAAAAATCTGCCGATCTGTACCTATATGAGCGCGGCGCTCAGCTGACTGTTGGCTCTCTCCTCTCTCCCCCTCCTCCCCGGCTAATATCAGAGGGAGTGCTTGGCCCCGCCCACTGGAGCTGTGAGCCAAGAATGAAGAGAGCCGAGGAATCAGCTGAGCGCCGAGAACCCTGCTCATATAGGTACAGATCGGAAGATTTTTTACATAACACAGACACAGGCACACTTATTATTATGGTATAGAGGGGATAAGATGTTTTTATTGCAGCGGTTTACAACCACTTTAATGACAAAAGGGAAGGAAGCTTCCCTAAACTAAAATGTGGGATTTGTTTTTTGGAGCTAACCATTAAAAATGTACTTTAAGGGGTCTATTTATAAAGCACCCATTGGATGAATGTCACACACATTCCTGCAGGCTGGATGAATTTTATCCCTATTTTCTGTAATTCATTAATTCCTGTGATCATTATTATTATTATATAGGATTTATATAGCGCTAACAGTTTGTGCAGTGCTTTACAATATAAAGGGAGACAGTACAGTTAACAATACAAGAGGGTTAAGAGAGCTCTACTCATAAGAGCTTACATACTAATAGGGTGCAACAAGTGGTACAAAATGTTCAGTTAGTTGGAGGCGTCATAGGCACTCTGAAGAGATGAGTTTTCAGGGATCGCCTAAAGGCAGCCAGAGAAAGAGATAACCAGACAGATTGAGGTAGACAGTTCCAGAGAATGGGAGAGGCTCTGGAGAAGTCCCGGAGATGAGCATGGGAGGAGGAGACAAGAAAGCTTGAGATCAGGAGGTCTTCAGAGAAGTGGAGTGGATGATTTGGGTGATATTTGGAGACAAGATTGGTGATGTAGCTCATGGCAGATTTGTGAATGGCTTTGTAGGTTATTGTTAGTATTTTGAATTGAATTAGCTTGGCAATTGGAAGCCAATGGAGGGATTGGCAGAGATGCATGGCTGACATTGAGTGATTGGTAAAGTGGATGAGTCTGACAGCAGCCTATGGAGAGGTAAGTCTATGAGAAGGGAGATTGAATCAGCAGATTGGTGGTTTCATTAGTCAAAAATGGGTGAAGCCTACAAGCTTTTGACAGCTCTTGGATTTGGGGCTGAAAGGACAGGTCAGAGTCCAGGATTATACCTAGTACCCTGGCCTGAGGGGAGGGACTGATAGTGGCATTATTGATCTTGATGGAAAAGTCATGGAGGGGGGCATGGGAAAGGGAAATATTATCAGCTCAGTTTTAGAGAGATTTAGTTTGAGGAAGTGGTGCAACAACCATGTTGAAATGCAGTTAGTAAGTTAGTAATGCGAGAGGAGACTGAAGGGGTGAGGGGAGGAGAGATAGATTTGGGTGTCATCAGCATAGAGATGGTATTGGAAGACATTATCATGTGACCAAGAGAGGAGGTGTAGATAATCATCAGTTCCATATAGTGCCCAAAATGTGGTATAGTTTTCTGAACGACCACAATGAGAAAATATCATTCTTTTTTAGCCATTTGATGATGATCAAAGGAATTAATCTATTACAGAAAACACACACAAAATTGTATGACATTCATCAAATGATTGTTTTTAAAGTGTTGTAAAGGAATTTTTTTCTTAAAAAAAATAACAAACATGTCAATGGTTTTGCACAGAGCAGCCCCAATCCTGGCGCTTTGAACACCTCCCCCTTACTGAGCATCCCCCCAGAAAGTCACTTGCTATAGGGGCACTTGTGCATGCTCGCTCTCAAGTAGGATCTCTGTGTCCATAAGACACAGTGAGCATGTCTTGGCCCCATCCCCGCTCCTGCCTAACAGGCTATAATTGACAGCAGTGGGAGCCAATGGCTCCTGCTGCTGCATCTCTGCCAGAGAGGGGCGAGAGACCCAGGAGAGCCTCAGCTCTTGTGCACACTGCTGGATGAAGATCATGTTTAGGTGAGTATTATGGGGGGCTGAGGAGGGAGCTGCACCCTGAAGGTGTTTTACCTTCATGCATAGAATGCATGAAGGTAAAAAACCTTTAGCCTTTATAACCAATTTAAATGGACCCCATTTTGTATCTAATACCAAAACTTTTTCTTTTTGGATAGAGTAGGGAATGATGAACGTAACACCAATGCCTGAACATACAAATATCATATAAATGTGTATATATAGTACTCAAACAACCTTGCCACAAGTAGGTGCTCAAAAAAGTACAATTATGTGCTATGCACAGTGGTAAAACAATAAAAATATTGATAAATTGTACATCCCAAAAAAAGGGAAAAATATTAAAGTGAAAAATATTGTTGACCAGCAACATTGCTCATAATAGATATGGGATAGTACTGTGATTCAAAAATTTCCAAATACCAATAAATCTAATTATATAATACTCATTAATCATAAAGGTGCTAAAACACATAAATCCATCAAATATAGTCCAAATTACACCCATAAAAATGTGCAGTAAAAATGTTCCTCTAAATTCTTTGTTCAATCAACCACGTGAACAAGTGCTCACATTCCCTACATCCCCTACATCCAATCTCACCCACCAGAATGTATTGCCTATCATAACAAAATGATTGCCAAAAACAGCTCACGTGATGTACTCTTTATCCTATGGTATGACTCTTCCAGGTGCAGTCCCCTTTAAGGAATCTCCAAATGCTTTTGGATGTTTCTAAGGAGAAATTGTCATGGTGTTCAAATCTACTTGCCAGCTGTTTGGAGAACCTTTACAAAACACAGATTCAGCCTAATCTTGAATATTCAAGTTGAGTTTTGGTTACCAATCCTCAGGTTGTCAATAAACTAGAAAGAGTTCATCAGAAGTCAACAGAATAAAAAGGGGTCTGGAGAACCTCAGCTATGAGGAACAATTACAAAGATCCAACTTTTTCCTTAATTTAGGAAGTTATTAGCTCCCTAAATTTCTGTCAGGATACACAAATATTTTTTGTACTTACTGAACAGCTATAACAAAAAAGCTTCCAATGGTATATGTAAAAGACCAGAAAGGAGAAATTAATAGAAGCGTATTGCTAGAATCTATATAAAATTGAATACAATCAAAATAATCAAAATAACCCAAATCAGTGTACTTTAATTTAACAAATATAATGTTATGTTTAACCAGAATAATCATGTAGTCTTGGTAGAGAGAAATATCATATAAAAGAAAAGCAGTAAATACATTCACTAACAAAAAGATGTTAGAATAAATTAAATTCTAGGACACCACTTTGGGAAAATTTAGATGCACTAAGAATTACTGTAGTTTACTTTCTATCACCACAACTTTGTATGTAGGCCCAAACCCTTAGAACAGCAATAATAAGAACTAAAGGCCCTAGCTGGCCCTGTTCTGGTGGAATGTAGTAGCTAATTTTATGCGCCATTGTTGGTGACAGTGCACAGTTATAAGGAAAACTGTAGGTGTATTTTATATTCTACCTTCACTTCTGCAACTACACTCCCTGCATAGAATTGTGTCACACACTGTGCTAGGAATAAGTAGGGGAGCTGAGTCTATGGTCCCAAATCCTGTGTTATAATAAAAATATGACATAATAAGAAATACACAGAAAGGTTCAGGGTTTAGCAAAGTCCTTTGATAAAGTGCAGGAGTGTGAAACATGTAAGTCACGGTCGCCACGGCTACTTTGAGCTTGCGATCCACCTAGCTTCCTGGTACTCCTCGTTTCCGGCCCTGACCCTGCCTCCCGACTTCCAGATTCAGTGCACGCCATCCAGAGCGCCCTCCAGCATGCCAGGTTCCAGACAGCCTGATCAGCCAGCTTGATCGAGGTCATTCAATACTCCTCCTGGATCAGGAGTCTGATATCCGGAATACAGCCACTAAGTGCACCTTAGAGAGCGGTGTCTCTCCACCTCTATTTTTCTCCCAGCACATTGAGCCATTGGGTCTGACAATTAGGATCGGAGCTTGTAGAACACTTGCTGACATTAACCCCTTGTCATGTGGAAGTCATGGTGGTATCGTATATACTAATTTTCGGAATACTTTAACCATGGTAATGAATTGTGCTTATGAAGTCTAATAATTTTATCATCTCATGTTTTCATTGACAGTTGTTTTTAATTTCAAATCTCAGCATGCGTCCAATAAATGAACTTTATTGATTATACCATCAGCATTAGTTCTTTACTACTGGTCCCATTGAGCGCTGCATTTTTGTTTATTTTTGATGTCTACTCCTCTTCCAGATGTTTGCAGCTGCACTGGTGTCCAGCTATTCCTTGCATAATTGTTATGACATGACAAAAGTTTCTAATGACTGCCAGTTTTAGCTCTTCAGAACTCTTTTTGTTTTCTATATGCAAGTTATAGGATGATAAGGGTATGGGGGCCTGGGTACTGCCCTGGGGGACATATATCAATGCAATTTTTTTTAAAAGATCATTTTTAACCACTTCAGTCCTGGAAGGTTTTATTTCCTTAATGACCAGAGCATTTTTTGCGATACGGCACTGTGTCGCTTTAACTAACAATATCGCGTTCGTGCGACATTGTACCCAAACAAAATTGATGTCCTTTTTTTCTCACAAATAGAGCTTTCTTTTGGTGGTATTTGATCACCTCTGCGTTTTTTATTTTTTATGCTAAAAACAAAAAAAGCGACAATTTTGAAAAAAAAAACTATTTTTTTTACTTTTTGCTACAATAAATATCCCAAAAAATGTTTTTAAAAACTACATATTTTTGGTAAAAAAAAAAGTGCAATAAGCGTATATTGATTGGTTTGCGCAAAAGTTATAGCATCTACAAAATAGGGAATAGATTGATGCCATTTTTATTATATATATATTTTTTACTAGTAATAGCAGCGATCTGCAATTGTTAGCTGGATTGAGACATTGTGGCGGACATATCAGACACTTTTGACACTTTTTTGGGACCATTGACATTTATACAGCGATCAATGCTATAAAAATGCACTGATTACTGTGTAAATATCACTGGCAGGGAAGGGGTTAACACTAGGGGGGCGATCAAGGGGTTAAAGGTGTTCCCTAGGTGTATTTCTAACTGTGAGGGCATGTGACTGACTAGAGGAGGAGACAGATCATTGTTCCTACCTAGTAGGAACAGACAATCTGTTTCTCCTCCCCTGTCAGAACAGGGATTTGTGTGGGGATGAGCCGAACACCCCCTGGTTTGGTTCTTAGCAGAGCATGCAAACAGGCAACACATTTGTGCAAACGCGTAAACACTGTTAAAGTCTATGGAACACGAATGTGAAAAATCAAAAGTGCTAATTTTAAAGACTTATATACAAGTCATTCACTAAAAAATGTGTCAAAAAAAGTAAAAATGACAGGAGACACTTTTGGACAATTCCTTTATTAAAAAAAAAAAGGGGGGCCCACGATGTCCATTCATCTTCAATCCCAGCATCTGACGGTCCAGAAAAAAAAATGGAAAAACTCCACCTCCATGGGAGGCGTCCCCGTGACTGCCGTGTTTTTGTTTTGACAGCTGTTATATAGGCAAGGGTGGGGCCACCCAGTGACGTAACCCCACCTCCTTTTGATGCCATGTGACATCATGTGATGTCAGAGGGGGTGGGGTCATCCATTTACATCACCGGGTGGCCCCGCCCATAGCTATATAACAGCTGTCATCACAAAAAGGCTGCAGTCGGCAGGACGCCTCCCATGGAGGCAGAGTTTTGCCATTTCTTTTCCTCTGGACTGTCGGCGCTGTGATTGAAGATGAATGGACATCACAGGACACTTTTTTTTACAATGTACCCAATACCCATTCAAATGGGGGCGGTGTTTTGGGGGAAGCCCAAAGCACCCTCCCCATGTTGTGGGCATGTGGCCTGGTATGGTTCAGGAGGGGGGGTGCTCTCTCATCCCCCCTCTTTTCTTGCGGCCTGCCAAATTGCGTGCTCAGATAAGGGTCTGGTATGGATTTTTGGGGACCCCACTCCATTTTTTTTTTAATTTTTGCACGGAGTTCCCCTTAAAATCCATACTAGACCTGAAGGGCTTTGTATGGATTTTGGGGGGACCCCCACGCCATTTTTTAAAAGATTTTGGCACTGGGTTCCCCTTAAAATCCATACCAGACCTGAAGGGCCTGGTATGGATTTTGGGGGGCCCCACGCCATCGTTTTTTTCAATGATTTGTATGTATATTGCTGGGATGCCGCGAACAGTTTTGAATTACATTTTTTCTTTTAGAAATGTAATTTTGCTGCTTTCATTCATTACACCATGTACGGCTGCTATGTAAGCAGCCTTACAAAGTATGGGGCGTGGACTTAGCCCCCTGAGCCATGATTGGCTAAAGGCACCCTGCCTTTGGCCAATCATGGATCTCACAGCAGAGCGCACTTTGATTGGCCAAAGCATGCAGGTCAGGTGCATGCTTTGGCCAATCAGCAGCTGTCAATGTACTGCGATCTCGCAGTGCATTGACGGTCTCACAGGGCATTATGGGGCATTCGCGGGCGCTCAAATTTCCCGTGAACGCCCCATAAAGTTCTAAATTCAGCAAACAGGCGAACACCCGATGTTGGAGTCGAACTTACGTCTTTATGACTTTGTCCAATCAGGGCTCTGACAGTGCTCTGTACGTGACCAGAATGCACTGTACAGCACGCAGTGCATTGTGGGGCACTCAGTGTGCGAAAATTCTGCTGAACGCCCCGCAAATTTGGGTGTTCGCCACCCATGCAAACAGGCAATGTTTGGGCCGAACTTATGCTAGGTCCGAAATGCTCGCCTAAAACTCCCTACCACCCTCCTTAGGAAAATGAGAAGAAACATGTGGTGCATGTAGCATTGCCATCCACTGTGCACTTGGATGAGTGAGACCAATAAAGTGGGTGTTGCTTTACAGTGTATGGCTTGTAGTGAGCCCCCTTTCCTCCTTTGCTTCGCTATGCTTTAGGCACACTGTAAAATAATGCAGTCAGTGGCATTAATAATAATCCTTAGTGTTGCAGTAAGTGGCAGTAATGATAAACTCCAGCATGTGTTAGGTCCAGAAATAACCTCCAGTAAGGGTCAGGACTAGCAATAACGTATTTTGACAGGTACCCACTCCCACTTACGGTCGGACCATCTAGGCAATCCAACCAGAAGTTCTCCCTCCCCCTCCCTCTCTGCAATCTTCTGGGACACGTCACAGCTCCCAGAAGATTGGAGGCATTGCACACTGAGGTGTGACTGCACTGAAGAGGAAAATCACTAATCCACATCACTACACCTGCACAGAGTGTTAGTTGGAGCCCAGCACTTTATTTTTTGCACTGTATCCACCAGCATCTGTTTGAAGACTTAGGACCTCATTCCTTTGTTTTTTGGCACTAGCACTTTATCTTGTTTAGGATATCATCGACCTGGATGCTATTACCTTGTATTACTATGTGCACCTATATTGCACATTGAGAGTTTACCATCTATACATTTTTGAGCACTCAGCACTCTAGATTGTTTACTACTATTCACACTTATACTGTGTTTTTTGGAGTTTATCATTTATGATTTTGAACACTCAGCACTTTTTAGTAGATACTTTTACCTGTTTGGCCATCACTTAGAGCACAGCACCATCTATTGCTTTTATTTATTGCTCCCTTTGCTATGGATTGACAAATGCAACTGCTGCAACTAAGTGCCCTACCCTTCCTGGTTCAGGTAGAGTGGGAATATTCATTTACTTACTTATAATTATTCATTTTATCAATGTAACAAGTATATTTTAAATAATAGGGCCAGTGAGCAGAGAGAGTTTATATGTGTAGATTGGCAATATAGCTTAAGTAAAGCCAGCCATACGTGGATAGAAATTCAGAAGGGACAAGCCAAATTTTGATTCATGTATGAGCACCCTGGTTATACACAAGTTGATCTATTGATAAGCATTAATTGTTTAGGAAAAACCCACCAGGCTGGTTGTACGTAAGTTGATATATCAAAAGCTGGGATCCCTCTGATGAGAAACTCCACTTCATTCCTCCATTAGAGTACAAAACTCATAGAGAAAATGATTTAGCAGGAAGCAAGATTAAAAAGGGACAGAGGGGGTTATTTACTAAAGGAGAATCCACTTTGTACTGCAAGTGCACTGAAAGTGCAGTCGCTGTAGATCTGATGGGGACATGCAAGGAAAATAAAAAAAACAGCATTTTAGCTTGCACATGATTGGATGATAAAATCAGCAGAGCTTCTCCTCATTTCAGATCTTCCCTTTAGATCTACAGCAACTGCACTTCCAAGTGCACTTTCAAGTGTACTTGCAGTGCACTTGTAGTGCAGAGTGGATTTGCCTTTAATAAATAAACCCCATAGTGTAGTATTTTATTTGTAATTGGTATTAAAAACACAACAAATAGGAATTGCACTTACATGTATTAGTGCCCATGCACCAGAACTAGTGTGTACAGCTTGTGCAGCTTTCCAGGCTTTTCCAGGGCTAGTGTGCAGTTCAAGCCTTGCTCGCCTGTTTGCCGAATAGCGAACAATTTGGGTTGTTCGCGGCAACTGCTGAACACCCTTTAAAAGTCTATGGGAGAAATCAAAAGTGCTAATTTTAAAGGTTAATATGCAAGTTATTGTCATAAAAAGTGTTTGGGGACCTGGGTCCTGCCCCAGGGGACATGTATGAATGCAAAAAAAAGTTTTAAAAACTGCCTTTTTTCGGGAGCAGTGATTTTAATAAGGCTTAAAGTGAAAAAATAAAAGTGAATTATTCCTTTAAATTTTGTACCTGGGGGGTGTCTATAGTATGCCTAAAGTGGCACATTTTTACTGTGTTTAGAACAGTCCCTGCACAAAATGACATTTCTAAAGGAAAAAAAGTCATTTAAAACTACTTGCGGCTATAATGAATTGTCTATGGGAGAAATCAAATGTGCTAATTTTAAGGGTTAATATGCAAGTTATTGTCATAAAAAGTGTCTGGGGACCCGGGTCCTGCCCCAGGGGACATGTATCAATGCAAAAAAAGTTTTAAAAACAGTCACTTTTTGGGAGCAGTGATTTTAATAATGCTTAAAGTGAAACAATAAAAGTGAAATATTCCTTTAAATTTTGTACCTGGGTGGTGTCTATAGTATGCCTGTAAAGTGGTAAATTTTTCCTGTGTTTAGAACAGTCCCTGCACAAAATGACATTTCTAAAGGAAAAAAAGCCATTTAAAAGTAATAGCGTGAATTAGTGTATTGTCAGGTCTCGGCAATACAGATAAAAGTCATTGAAAAAAATGGCATGGGATCCCCCCCAATCCATTACCAGGCCTTTTGGGTCTGGTATGAATAGTAAGGGGAACACCAAACCAAAATTAAAAAAAAATTGCATTGGGGTCCCCTCAAAATCCATACCAAGTCCTTCAGGTCTGGTATGGATATCAAGCGGAACCCTGTGCCAAAATTTAAAAAAATGGCATGGGGGTCCCCCCAAAAATCCATACCAGACCCTTATTCAAGCATGCAATCTGGCAGGCCGCAGTAAAAGAAGGGGGATGAGAGAGCGCCCCCCCTCCTGAACCATACCAGGCCACAAGCCCTCAACATGGGGAGGGTGCTTTGGGGTAGCCCCCCAAAGCACCTTGTCCCCATGTTGATGGGGACAAGGGCCTCATCCCCACAACCCTTGCCCGGTGGTTGTGGGGGACTGCAGGCGGGGGGCTTATCAGAATCTGGAAGCCTCCTTTAACAAAGGGACCCCCAGATCTCAGCCTTCCCCCCGTGTGAAATGGTAACGGGGTACAAATGTACCCCTACCATTTCACAAAAAAGTGTCAAAATGGTACAAAAGACAAGACACGGCTTGAGGACAAGTCCTTTATTAAAAAATAAAAAAATTAAAATGTCCCACAAAGTCCATTCATCTTCTTCTCTCGCTCCGTGGACCGGAAAAAACAAAAAAAAACAAAGCCGCGACTGACCGCCCTCCATTGGTGTCTTTGTTTTAACAGTTCTTATATAACTGAGGGTGGGGCCATACGGTGACATTACCGGGTGACCCCGCTCCGCTCTGACACACAGGGACTTCCCCATGGCTTTCCCAGGGCATCAGAGGGGGCGGAGCCATCCATTTACATAACCGGTGGCCCCGCCCCCTCTGACACCCCAGGAAAGCCATGGGGACTTCCCCATTCGTCAGAGCGGGGCGGGGTCACCCGGGAATGTCACCGTGTGGCCCCGCCCTCAGTTGTGTAAGCAGCTAATTGCCAGCTCCCATCCCTCTCCACAGTTACCCAGCTGTTGCTGATTCTGCTCGTCAGTCCTTTCTACTTAAAGTCGTCCAGCTCACTTGATCTCTGCCTTCACCTATGTCAACATCACAGAGACTTTCTCCTGCGTTCCTGTTGAAGACTTGCTCGGCTGATGTTCCTTCTGGCTCCTGATCCTGCTTGCTGTACTACTACGATTATCTCTGGATCTCTGACATTTGCTTGGCTGACTACCCGATCCGGTTACTGAACTCTGGCTTGTTTTGACTAAGCTTACTCTATTTACCTTATTATTATTATTAAAAAACAAGTGTGATTTAACTATACTTCTGCCTCGGTCTGATTCATGGTTCCTGATAGTAGGTGAAGGCCATGAATTCAGAAGATACAGTCAATCCACTTGTTGGTAATATTTTTTTCCAGATTGGATGAGCAAGACCACCGCATGGATCAGTTTGCCATAGCGTTACAAACGCTCCTGAGTCGCACAGCTCACCTGGAAACACCCACGGTGGCTGCTCTGATACAACCTGAGTTGCAGGCCATCCCTGCTGCTGCGCCAGTCTCTGTGCAGGCACCCACCTCTAATATTACCTCTATAAGAGGTATGTCTGTTTCCACTCTGCTTTCCCAGCGATTTGGGGACGATCCAGTTTAATTCAGAGGGTTTCTCAACCAGGCTGAGATTTACGGTGAGATGCTGCCTCAGGTGTTTCCCATGGACAGAAGCAAAGTAGGTTTTGTGATATCTTTGCTTTCTGAGAGAGCCTTGGCCTGAGCAAACCCTCTATGGGAGACGCAAAAACCTGTTGTCTTGAGTTACCCTGAGTTTGTGGCCTCCTTTAAAAGGGTATTTGACGTTCCTGCATGCTCCGCTTCTGCTATCAAGTGCCTCATGTCCAACAAACAGACTACGAGAACTGTTGCTGACTACACCATTGAATTGCATACTCTGGCAGCAGAGGTTGTTTGGAACAATGAGGCCCTCATGGCTGCTTTTTTTCATTGTCTCTTGAATTCCATCAAGGATGAGATAGCAGCCAGAGATATACCCACTGAGCTGGAGAGGTTGATCACGTTTGCCATCCTCATTGACTCCAGATTCAGAGAAAGACTCTCTTTTAAGGAGCGCTTGCGGAAGCCTCCTGTATGTTTGCCTCCAAGCTTTGCAGTCCCACCCAAGCCTCCTTCACCTCCCATGCCTCCTGGTACCGAGTCGGTCAGTGAAGATGAACCCATGCACTTGGGCTTCATGCCCAAATGAAGAAGAGAAGATGAAGAAGATGAAGAAGAGAAGAAGATGAAGAGAAGAGTGGGAGCCTCCCCCCATGTCATGGGTGTGGAGCGGCCCGAGGAGAAGAAGATAGAAGACGCCGCGGACGAGATGCTGGACAAGAACGCTGGAGGAAGAACCAGAAGAGCCAGAAGAACCAGAAGAAGAAGAAGAAGGAAGATAGAAGAAAGAAGAAAGAAGAAAGAAGAAGCATTTAAACAAAGGAATTGTCAAAAACTGTCTCTTGTCATTTTTAACATTTTTGACAGTTTTTTAGTGAAATGGTAGGGGTACATTTGTACCCCCTTACCATTTCACACGGGAGGGCCAGGATTTGGGGGTCCCCTTGCTAAAGGGGGCTTCCAGATTCTGATAAGCCCCCCCGCCCGCAGACCCCCACAACCACCGGCCAGGGTTGTGGGGATGAGCCCCTTGTCCTCATCAACATGGGGACAAGGTGTTTTGGGGGCTACCCCAAAGCACCCTCCCAATGTTGAGGGCATGTGGCCTGGTATGGTTCAGGAGGGGGGGGAACTCTCTTGTCCCCCCTCTTTTCCTGCGGCCTGCCAGGTTGCGTGTTCGGATAAGGGTCTGGTATGGATTTTTGGGGGGACCCCACGCCGTTTTTTTTTTTTAAATTTTGGCGCGGGGTTCCCCTTAAAATCCATACCAGACCTGAAGGGTCTGGTATGGAATTTAGGGGGACCCCCACATCATTTTTTTTTTAAATTTTGGCCAGGGTTCCCCTAATATCCATACCAGACCTGAAGGGCCTGGTATGGAATTTAGGGGAACCCCCACGTCATTTTTTTTTTTTCAATTTTGGTTTGGAGTTCCCCTGTGGGGAATTCCCATGCCGTTTTTATCAATGAACTTCTATGTGTATTGTTGGACCGGCAATGCAATAGCCGCAAGAAGTTTTAAAGGACTTTTTTCCTTTGAAATGTCATTTTGCTGTCAGACTGTTTTAAACATGGGAAACATGCGCCCCTTTACAGGCATACTATAGACACCCCCCAGCTACAAAATTTAAAAGGATATTACACTTTTATTGTTTGACTTTAAGCATTATTGAAATCACTGCTCCTGAAAAAACGGCATTGATCCATGTCCCCTGGGGCAGGACCCAGGTCCTCAAACACTTTTTATGACAATAACTTGCATATAAGCCTTTAAAATTAGCACTTTTGATTTCTTCCATAGACTTTTAAAGGGTGTTCCGCGGCATTCGAATTTGCCGCGAACACCCCAAATTGTTCGCTGTTCGGCGAACTTGCGAACAGCCAATGTTCGAGTCGAACATGAGTTCGAATCGAACTCAAAGCTCATCCCTACGTCTTGTCTCTGGTCGGTCGCGGCTTTGTTTTTTTTTTTCTTTTTCAGTCCTTCAGCGGAGCGAGAGAAGGAGAAGATTATTCCTTTAGAAATATAATTTTGTGCAGGGACTGTTCTAAACATGAGAAAAATGTGCCAGTTTACAGGCATACTATAGACACCCCCCAGGTACGAAATTTAAAGGAATATTTCACTTTTATTGTTTCACTTTAAGCATTATTAAAATCACTGCTCCCGAAAAAATGGCCACTTTTAAACTTATTTTGCATTGATACATATCCCCTGGGGCAGGACTCGGGTCCCCAAACACTTTTTATGAAAATAACTTGCATATTAACCCTTAAAATTAGCACTTTTGATTTTTCACGTTCGTGTCCCATAGACTTTAACGGTGTTCGCGTGTTCGAACAAATTTTTTGCCTGTTCGCATGTTCTGTGAACCAAACCGGGGGGTGTTCGGCTCATCCCTAGTTCTGACTAAACAGCCTGGAAATTATGTCACACAGGACCCAGAAGTGATGGATCCCCACTCCGATGTATGTTTCACAGTTATGGCTCCTCGGGAAGTGAAGAGCCGTCATTTCCTGTTTCTATTTATAATGGAGGAAATTTTGCAATTGGTTGGTCTCCCCCAAAATGGAGACCAGTGGACTAAACTATACAAATGCCTAATTTGGATGGAAAACCTAAATCTGCTCAGGCTATACACACTTCACAGCTTTTATATGAAATACACAATAAAAATAAATGTAAAAATAAACACATCAAATGAAAAATCTTATAAAATGTGTCAAACATTACTATCTATGTAAACTGAACTGGCTATTAATATAATTAAATTATTATAATTATTATTATTATTATATTAATATAATAATCACCACTGCCATCTTGTGGTAAAATGAAGACTAATTTTAGGATTTAAATGGAGGGTGTACCATCATCATTTTCATCATTATTATCATCATCATCAAATATATCTATCTATCTCTCTCTCTCTCTCTCTCTCTCTCTCTCTCTCTCTCTCTCTCTCTCTCTCTCTCTCTCTCTCTCTCTATATATATATATATATATATATACAGTGGGGACGGAAAGTATTCAGACCCCCCTTAAATTTTTCACTCTTTGTTATATTGCAGCCATTTGCTAAAATCATTTAAGTTCATTTTTTTTCCTCAATAATGTACACACAGCACCCCATATTGACAGAAAAACACAGAATTGTTGACATTTTAGCAGATTTATTAATAAAGAAAAACTGAAATATCACATGGTCCTAAGTATTCAGACCCTTTGCTGTGACACTCATATATTTAACTCAGGTGCTGTCCATTTCTTCTGATCATCCTTGAGATGGTTCTACACCTTCATTTGAGTCCAGGTGTGTTTGATTATACTGATTGGACTTGATTAGAAAAGCCACACACCTGTCTATATAAGACCTTACAGCTCACAATGCATGTCAGAGCAAATGAGAATCATGAGGTCAAAGGAACTGCCTGAAGAGCTCAGAGACAGAATTGTGGCAAGGCACAGATCTGGCCAAGGTTACAAAAAAATTTCTGCTGCACTTAAGGTTCCTAAGAGCACAGTGGCCTCCATAATCCTTAAATGCAAGATATTTGGGACGACCAGAACCTTTCCTAGAGCTGGCTGTCCGGCCTAACTGAGCTATTGGGGGAGAAGAGCCTTGGTGAGAGAGGTAAAGAGGAACCCAAAGATCACTGTGGCTGAGCTCCAGAGATGCAGTCGGGAGATGGGAGAAAGTTGTAGAAATTCAACCATCACTGCAGCCCTCCACCAGTCAGGGCTTTATGGCAGAGTGGCCCGACAGAAGCCTCTCCTCAGTGCAAGACACATGAAAACCCACATGGATTTTGCTAAAAAACACCTGAAGGACTCCAAGATGGTGAGAAATAAGATTATCTGGTCTGATGAGACCAAGATAGAACTTTTTGGCCTTAATTCTAAGCGGTATGTGTGGAGAAACCTGGGCACTGCTCATCACCTGTTCAATACAGTCCCAACAGTGAAGCATGGTGGTGGCAGCATCATGCTGTGGGGGTGTTTTTCAGCTGCAGGGACAGGACGACTGGTTGCAATTGAGGGAAAGATGAATGCAGCCAAGTACAGGGATATCCTGGATGAAAACCTTCTCCAGAGTGCTCAGGACCTCAGACTGGGCCGAAGGTTTACCTTCCAACAAGACAATGACCCTAAGCACATAGCTAAAATAATGAAGGAGTGGCTTCACAACAACTTCTTCATTGTTCTTGAATGGCCCAGCCAGAGCCCTGACTTAGACCCTATTGAGCATCTCTGGAGAGGCCAAAAAATGGCTGTCCACCAACGTTTCCATCCAACCTGACAGAACTAGAGAGGATCTGCAAGGAGGAATGGCAGAGAATCCCCAAATCCAAGTGTGAAAACTTGTTGCATCTTTCCCAAAAAGACTCATGGCTGTATTAGATCAAAAGGGGGCTTCTACTAAATACTGAGCAAAGGGTCTGAATACTTAGGACCATGTGATATTTCATTTTTTTTTTTTAATAAATCTGCAAAAATGTCAACAATTCTGTGTTTTTCTGTCAATATGGGGTGCTGTGTGTACACTAATGAGGAAAAAAATGAACTTAAATGATTTTAGCAAATGGCTACAATATAACAAAGAGTGAAAAATTTAAGGGGGTCTGAATACTTTCCGTCCCCACTGTATATATATATATATATATATATAAAGAGAGATATATAGATATATCTCTATAGATATATATCTATATATCTCTCTATATATATATATATATATATATATATATATATATATATATATATATATATATATATATATATATGTATTTCATGTTATTCGTGAGTGTACAGGGCATGTATGATGTATGAGCATCGTTCACTATTATTTGTTTAGTGTAAGGTGCTGTTTTTCATATTTTATTTATACATGTGAGTGCCATCTTTACATTTTTTATTTTTCATAATCAGAGGTGTTTAACTCAACTATAAAGGGGCATTCTTTCACATTTTTTTTCACAATTTTAGGGTGCCACACACTGGTATTGTATTTGTATTACGTGTACGTGGCTCCCAAACAAAATTTAAGTACTTTTTCCCCCACTAATAGAGCTTTCTTTTGGTGGTATTTGATCACCTCTGCAGTTTTTATTTTTTGCTCTATAAACAAAAAATAGCAAGAATTTTGAAAAAAACGCATTATTTTTTACATTTTGCTATAATAAATATCCCCAAAAAATATATAAAAAAACATTTTATTCCTCAGTTTAGGCCGATACCTATTCTTCTACATATTTTTGGTAAAAAAAAATTGCAATAAGCGTTTATTGATTGGTTTGCACAAAAGTTATAGAATCTACAAAATAGGGGATAGTTTTATGGCATTTTTATTAATAATTAATTTTTTACTAGTAATGGCGGCGATCAGCAATTTTTATTGTGACTGTGACATTATGGCGGACAGATTGGACACTTTTGGTGCTATTTTGGGACCATTCACATTCATACAGCAATCAGTGCGATTAAAAATGCATTGATTACTGTATAAATGTGACTGGCAGTGAAGGGGTTAATCACTAGGGGGTAATAAAGGGGTTAAGTGTGTCCTAAGGAGTGATCCTAACTGTGGGGGGGAGGGGCTACGTGTGACACGACACTGATCATCGCTCCCGATTACAGGGAGCTGTGATCAGTTTCCTGTCACTAGGCAGAAAGGGGAAATGCTTGTTTACATCAGCATTTCCCTGTTCTTCCTCTCCGTGAGATGATTGCAGGTATCCTGGCAGATCTTAAACGGGAAGGGGTGTGGATTTGACAGGAAGGGGTGGGCCATATTTAAATGAGAGGGTGCATGAGTTTAGTCAGGCCTAGGGCAGCACAAAACCTAAATACACCATTGGTTTACACCCAGTGATCTGGGAAGGATTTTGCTGACCTTACCTTTATGGGGATCTCCAGATGAGGTAAGAGGCAGCATGAATAGGTGGTGTAGCATAGAGGTGAACACTATTTGGCACTTTATATTGGAAGAGAGCACATGCGAGGGGATATTGTACACAGTGAAACAAAAGAATATATCAGCAGTGGACAGTCATTTGGCAAAAGACCACGTGTGGGTTAACAGACTGCACAGAGGAATAAGAAAATATATCAGAGTCGACTGTCATTTTTGCACTGCATTTGCAAGCCGATGCACTTTTATATTTGTAATGCTGTTTTATTGACTGTTGATGTATAGATTCATACTTTATTGATTATAGGTATTTGGCACATATTTTTGTTGCTGCACTCTTTTGGTTATAATTCCCTCATTATCTGGGAGCATGATGTTAAATATTTTAATTAGAAAATTGTATTCACTTCAGTTATCCAAGTTAAGTACTCAGCTCATTTGCTAATTCAGTCTGGTTGTTATAAACTGACTGTTTGTTACCCACATACTGTATATTGTCACAAAAGCCCACAATTTGTTGCTACAGTTGCTATGGGTTACAAATAGGGACACTAATTTAGTCACAGCCAGTGGTGGTAGCAGTTCGACCATTTCCTATTTCTCACCCCTTCCTGTTTGGGCACACTTCAGACTGGCTTTCTTCTGCTTCCAGCTTCAGTAACCATATCTCAGTACAGTGATCTGTGGGACATTTTGGACTTCTGTTGTCTACAGTGACTAGTCACAGAAGTATTAAACATTTTTGCTCTACAGCAGTGGTTGTGAGTACCCTAAGTAGAATATCCCTCTTTATATATTGTGTATCATAGGCACAAGGGAAATGGGCCAGTGAACACATGCTCAGTTAGAAACTTACGGGGGTCTATCACATCTTTCCTATGGGTCGTGATTCTGCTAGCCCAGGTTCCTGTCCCAGATATCATGCTACTCATGGGTCCTTCCAGTCTCTTTTGAGGCACCACCCTCCTTCTACTTGGCAAGAAAGGGGACCTCCCTCATCCATTCCACCTAAGTCTATGACTTTGTTCGAATTGCCTATGTATTTTACAAAGAGGTAAATGAGGATGATTTCTTGCCTGGGTCTGAGTACTCGGTACAAGAGGACATCTGATCTGCTAATATTTCTCCAAAGCTAAAGGATACCATTTCAATCCTTACTGCCACAGTGATCACATGCCTTGACTTAGAACAGTTTGCAATGCCCCCCAAAAAAGTTACCAACTTAGGATAAACCAAAATGTCTTCACATGCCAAAACCTCTTCTGAACTCCCACTCTTACGGCCTATGTTGTACAGTGACTGGCCTAATTTTGACAAGATCTTCATCCTTCCTAAGTATTTTTCCCTCTATAGAAGATTGGTTCCTAAAGAAATTGGCTGTCCCAGCCATGAACCCAGCCATTTCTTGCCCTAAGAAGACCTTAATAGTTCCAGTTGAGGATGTTTGGATATTTAAGGATACTAGGAATAAAAGGTCCCTTGCCCTTCCATTAAACCTGCTGTTGCAACCATGCGAGTTTGCTAGACCCTAGAAATCTGGTGTAAGAATGTCTTTCAGTATTCAAGATCCTTTCTGATGGATCCATATGTCTTTCAATAACTGGAGCTCATGCATTGTGTCACTGTGTACAAGGTCCTTTTAATGCAAGATATCCTAACATGCGAAGGGATCGATTAAATGTTCTTTCTTCTAATTTCCCACAACCTCGCCTACCCCTACAGTAAGATATATGTACATGTATATGTTAGAGACAGAGATGGAATTTATCTATCCATGCTCTTGCTACCCCTTTCCATTTTGATAGATCTTCATCTTTGCAATGCTCTTTTTTAGTTACACATTAATGTACACTCTTTTGATCTAGTTTCTCCTCACTTTTTCTTTCTTTTCTGATATGTTGTAGGTTTTTTTGGCTTTTGGTGGATTATTTCATGGGATAATCCCTCTTTCTTCCTCACTATAAAGACCTTTAATTATCTCTAGCATCTCAAAAAAATTGTAGATAATGTCCGAGGCCTAAACTCCCCAAATAAATGCAACTATTACTTTTAATATTCTCCCTGTCATGCAGACATTGCCAAGTATCCAGATACTCCTCATCTTCATGTTCCATCAATGTACACAAGCAATATTCTGCAGACATTGCAGGGTATCCAGATGCTCCTCATCTTCGTATACTGTATGTACATAAGCAATATTCTCAAAAAATGCAAACTTTTATGGAAAACAGAGGAGCAAAGGAATAAAAGGGATGGTACTAAGTGTCCCTCATAGAGGGAAAAGGCATTTTGTGGCTGCTATACAATGCAGGTAATTTTAAACTGGTTATAAAGCCTAAACATTTTTTACCATAATGCATTCCCTGCATCAGTGTAAAAATTGTTTAGGCATCGAAATCGGGACCTCACCCCCCTTTTTACTTACTTGAGCCCTCATTTAATTCAGCGCTGAGCTTGTCTGCCACTCCTCTCTTCCCTGATGGGCACGAGGTAACGTTTTTGAGAGAGCAACAGTGGATCCTTTTCTATTTTAAATCATCCAATATTAATTTGCACTGTGCTGCACTTTACCATAATATATATATAGATATATATATCTATATATATAGATATATATATCTATATAGTACCACATTTATAGTGCTAATTTTTAACAAAGTAGCGTGGCATTCTCATTAATATCAGGAAAACCTGTTCTTTGTTTGTAATAAAAAGATAACAGACCCTACAGGCAGATAGCTTATTTATGAAATTGAAATGACCATAGTTTCCCAATTTACGCCAAACAAACACCAGACCCTATATTTTCCTATAATGACCACCCTGCTTGGACTAATTGATGCAGTACATCAACATTTAGCAATGGTTCAAAAACCGAACAGGCAGTTTGTACCCCAAGTGCAGACCGATATCTCAGCCTAATGTTGACATAAGTTTTTAGCAAAGATCCTTGTGAGCAGAATTAACACCTTGCTGATCACTATAATTTACTGTGATCAGATGGGGTTCATTCCCCATTGACAGGGTGATGACAATCTACTGTATGTAAAATTAAAAATGTAATTTACATTCTAACTGCCAGACACATACCAGGTTTTTAACTCTCTTTAGAATGACAGTATGCTTTTGATTTCATTTTCTATATGAGATATGTACTTACCAAGTTGGGTTTTGTATCCTAATATGCCAACAAGTAGCTGCAATTTACAAAGTCTGTGTTTTTGCCTATTTAATTCAATATCATTTTTTTGCAAAATTAGTTAGTAAAACCCTTCATTTTTAGAGCAAAGAAAATAGCCATGTTATAACTTTAGGCTATTTTACAATACAACTCATAGTCTTAATGTAATCTTAAAGCAATGGCAAAAAATCTTTTGAATTTTCTTGCAGTTTTACATCATAACATGTGATATTAAATGATGTCAGGTTCTTGGGGTATATCATACACATGCTTCATTTTTCTTATTAAAAATAGGCAGTTTCATGAGGCAAGCAATTTCATGAACACTCTATATGCTTATGAGTAAGTGATTTTCTTGTCACAGTAGCTACACAATGAGTGACTGATACAGTGCCCATAGCTCCCCAGATGTTGCTCATCAATAATGTTCTAATATAAATACTTGTTTGTCTGGATTTTAAATTAGAAAGTTAATCTTAGCTGAGCACAAAAAGATCTGTAGAGAGTCATGCAGAAAATGAGTGGACATGACCTTTTTGATGAAAATGACAAATGATAAGTCACACTTCAAGAACTACAAAATTCATAGGTAATACAATTGGCAAACATGTACTATAAAAGAAAAAAACTTATTTTAAGAAAAAGTGTTAATTTTTTTTTATTACATGTGCACATAAGGACAGCTTAATGTATTAAACTAAATTTCTAAGCATGCTTACTGAAAATGTTTTATAAATGGTTTGCTCAGATGAATGACTATATACTGGTTATAGAATTCCAGGGCAACTGCCAATTTTTTTTCATTTAAAGAAGGGTGTATATCACTGAGTACAAATCATAAATAAATCACATATAGCTGTACTAAGAAGCAAACAAAAAGTTTTCAGTGTGTTGAATCATTATTCTAGCTATGTTTTCTCTTCAATATGAAGTATATAACATGTTATAGAAGAATTCTATATACTTAATCTTGTGACAATGTGACATACACGTCCTTGTCATTTTTTAAAATGTTACATTTTTACAGGTGAAGTGTCACTGCTCTGCAAATGTAAGTTAAAGCCTTACTTTTATAGATGCTTTTTTTTCACAGATGGGATTGCTACTCAGCAGTTATGCCCCTTTTTTTGTATATTAACCACACTAAGGAGAATATGAGGCATCTGAATGCAATAAAGTAAAAACATTTACTGATACATTGGCATAATGGTGTGCATCTGTCCAACTCTATTCTGCACAACTCCTCACCTGTTAAGATACCATGTGTAATCAAACACCTAAGGGATATACACAGCATATTAAAAGCAAAAACATTCTTGCTTAAGCCCTGGTTCATATTGATACGATTTGACATGCGATTTGACATTGCAATTGCCGGAAATTGCCGACGATGGCACCATCCTAATCTGTGCGACGTCGCATCTGTGGCACTGCATCGATTTCAAAAAGTAGTTTCTATACAACTTTTTGCGATTTCGGGCTGCGATATACATTGACATCTGTGCAGAAACCTGCACAGATGTTTCTGAAATTGCGGCCGAAATCTGGACTGACATGCGGGAGTGATATCGTGCGAGTTCAGCTGAACTCGCACGACTTCATTCCCGCAGCTCAGCTGGAACCTGGGCTAAAATAGGAACAAGAGAATCTGTTACTAAGAGCCCCCAAAGTATTATTCAGTATGTAAACATGTTCAAACTTACTGGTAAGAGATCATGATCCACCCTAATATTAAACATAGTTTAATAGTTTTACAAAAGGTGTACTTTATGCTGATTCATAGAACCAAAACCATGGACTGTCTAATACTAGAAAAGTGTTATATATATATATATATATATATATATATATATATATATATACATGGGACATGCCATTCTGTGTATTAAATAATAATATTATAGTACACAAGTGCAGCAGCATAATGACTATACCATTCGATTGTATTCTTTTTTATTTCCTAAAAGGAAGCATAAAAGGTTTATACTTATTAAAAAGAAAAATTCAATGAAAAAATATGTGTTTAAAATATATTAAAAAAGGGAGTACTCCATGAAAAATATGGGTTGCTGAAATTTAAATAGACAAAATGACTAAAATTTTTTAAGTCTGTTAAGTCTCCTTCTTTTCATCCTTCTCTACTTCTCTCTCTCTTTCTCTTTTTTCTCCTTGTCTCTTTCCTTCTTTCTCTCTGTCTACCAATCTTTCTCTCGCTCATTTTATTTTCCTCTGGTTCTTTCATCCTCAAACTCTCCTTCTCTTTTTTTGTTTTTTCTCTTTCGATCTCTCTGTATCTCTGTCCCAATTTCATTCTTTCTCAATTTATTATTCTCTTACTCTCTCTCTCCTTCTTTCTTTCACTCTCTCTCTCGCTCTCTCTCAGCCTCATTTTATCTGTCTAATTCATTGTCTCTTGTTTAGTCTATTCTCCTCTCTCTCCCTTCTTCCGCCTGAAAAGTCCAAAAATAACCATATTGTGATTATAAAAAAATGAGCCATGCATGCATTTTGTTGGTCCACCATTGGAGGGCAATTTTGAAGACTTATTTAAGCTCCGGACATTTCTATATGTAAGCCAGCAGACAGCTGTGGCCTGGCAGGATCATGGCCCACTAGTTGAGAACCACTAGTCTAATGCACATCATGTACATGTAAGTGCTAGGTGGCTGAATTACAATTGAGTAAATGCTAAATTGGTGCGGCCTAAAAAATATTCCCATTCAACTGATATCAGAGGTGTAAATTCATAGGTAGTGGGATATGTAGAGGGATTAATTTTAAAATAAGAGTGGGGATAGTACAGAAAAGGCCAGACAATTGCTGTTAGAGAACCCTATTTTTACACAGATATGACATATGGGTAGAATAATCTGTCACAAAGACAAGGAATGTAAAATAATTTGTTTCATGAGGTGCTTGGTTTGGAACATTGCAAATTGCCTTTATGGATTGAGAAAGGAATATTTTTTTTGTGTTAAATTGGTCACAGTGATTTAGGTATTTTTGTGTTTGCTCTATTTTGGACCCAAAGTCCAGGAATTTGTGACATGTAGAAAGGAATATGTTTCATTTAATAGATAAATAGGTATAAAGTGTCAAATAATCTGCCAGGACCACATCAGATTTTTTACTGAAGTTTAAAATAATTTAATTGCAATTCCACAGGATCAAGTTATATTCAGCACAAATCACTGCATATGCTGATTTCCCATTATTCAATAAAAAATCCTGCATGCAGCAAATGTTAAAGCTGTCAACCAAGATACGTTTTTAACATTCTCAGCTATTTTTTATGGGGTCTCTCTAAAAAAATCACTCCTGTAAACTCATTGGAACACACGCTTGTTGCACATTTCATGCCATGCAAGTAAAGATGGCAAACTTAAATCCTGGTTGACCTATGGCTTAAGGCTTCCCCCATGGATTCATAGTGTATCTTACACTGATCTGCATGGCAAATGCTTGTGAATTGATGGTACTTGAAGGGAACTCTAGATAGATGAGTGCATGTTGATTTGCCTGTTCAATAAATATAGCCTCTAGTTAACTGCACATTACAACATACGTCCACAGATAGAACACTCTCCTATACGTAGAACAATCTCTTATATTTGAATGCAAGTGATACTGTATTAAGTTTGCTAACCATAAATGAAGAAGAAAAAAATGGTTTAATAATTTAGCACTTGAAATTAGTGCATCCTGAATACTGTTTTTGCTTTGTGTACTATGTGTATAATGAAATATTTATATTTAATTTTATGATTGGTGCCTATAAAGTCCATTTTTTCCACCTCCCTTTTTGTTAAACTATACTAATATTTAGGACATGGCACTGCCCTACCTAGCAAATTTCCACAGACCCATTCTGTGTTGAAATTTGGTGCTCTGTTTTGCTCTAGCATCCTCAAAACTGGAAAATTGGAAAAAAAGAAGAAAAAAAGGGGAAAAAAGGAGGAAATTTAAGTAGTTTTAATAAAAATGCATTTTGTTCCAGGCTTTCAGTAGTTAAATAAAACATATGAGATAATGATGGGGGGTGTTCATTATATAATCTGCAACATTTTTAATCAATTGCTTTATTTTATTCTTATTTTTAAACCATACAAAACTTATGCACAGACTGCAAAAAAGCCAGTTTAGCAGAAACTGACCATGTTTGGCCTGTGTGTACCCCTGTCTTTAGACCAGCTTCTGCCAAATGGTCCTGTTGGAAAACCAGCTTTCAATCAGTACTTACAGCCAATGGCTACAGCTCCGATCTGTGTATTTGGACTGGGTGGGGAGTCCCTGCTGCAAGAATACATTAGCATGGTGGAGGAGATCCTTGCACCCATATAACTTGTATGGATGTGGGAATCTGTCAATATTTTTTTTTTCATTCAGCGAGCTGGTTGTGTGTGTATACCCAGCTTTACTGTAGTCAAGGACCAAACCAATTGCCTTGCTTATAATTACTTAAAAGAGAGAGCTAAATATATGTACTGACTTTTTCAAGAGAAAAAAATACATTGAACAGCCCTGATTTCAAAACACAGTGCAACAGTCATCTGAAATATGGATATATAAATGTATGTATCCCCAAACAAAATGTTACCTTAACACATAGACTAAGAATATTTGGCACAGAATTATAATTGACCACTTGAGCTCTGGACGATATTACCTCCTTTATGACAAGGCCATTTTAGTGGTGGGTGGAGGTGATAAGTTATTTTTTTTGCTATTTGTTTTGTAATATGTTGTAGTCCCTAATAAAGATTTTTTTTACAGTGTTATAATCTTGTGGTCACATTTAGTACCCACTTTTCACTTCTACTTGAGGTCTCTTCCCCAATTTTGTTTTTTGGTAGTATTCTGGGATACGCTGACCCACACCCATATGGTGTTAACATATCTGGATTTATCGTAATCTCCCCCCTTATTTAGTGTCATCTTATATGTTGACACATAATATAGTTCTATTATCTTGCATATAACATGCCACTTTGTACAGTATTGTAAAATACTGTTCAAATCTCTGAAATATGCTTCATGTACTTCTTGACCTGGCATGGTAGACTGCCCACTTAATGTAGTCATTAGGTCACATTATTATATTCACTTTCTCTCCCAGAGACACAACAGGAATTAGAGGAAATTTCCCAAAGCGAGGGACATTCACCTGTTAGACAGCTGTTCCTAGATCATCCCTCCTGAATATGATCTCTTTATCTCCTGTTCTGAGGACAACTCCTTATTTTCTTTCCCAGTGACAATGATCACCAGGACAAATAGGGTGATGTCCAAAGGGGACACAGACAGCATTAAAAATGTAACCCTCAGGGGTGTATTTACAAAAATAATTGCATAATAATTTGCCCAGTGAAAGTACATGTACACGTGACAGGCAATTACTATGAAACTTATCACAATCAAGTGGTCAAATTTGATCAATTCCATGTTAAATCAATGAAAAAGATTCAACCAGCACAGGAAACAACCTAATAACATTCACTTTTTGTCCCATTTGCAGATAATAAATGTACATGTACTTTCACTGGGCAAATTTACTCCTCAAATGTTTTATAAATATACCCTTCAGTTTCTATGTAAGAAATGCTGCTAATGATGACAGAGGGTCTAACCCATTTACTTTTCCATTCAAAACTAAAAAAAGTTTTGCCTGGGGATACATTTAATAAATTATGAGTCTCTTCCAGAGAAGTCTTTAAATAATTTGTACAGGTAAAATAATACTGTAACACTGCCTTTTGTGTAATGTCAGGATTATATTAGTTAGATGTTGTGAAAAAAGGAGGTGTTTAATTGGTGTGTAAATGTGTAAATATTTTGTGTAAAGCTATGTGTAATATGTTCATAGTGCATAAATATAAAGCAAAGCATTCTGCAAGCTTTATTTTACAAACAATTAGCATTAGTTTTTATTCATTTTGTCTACAATTTTGAAATATCCATGCTGTTGAATTTCTGGAAAAAATGTGATTAACAATTACAGTTTTCATTAAATCTTTTTCTTTTCTCTTCAGCAAACAGATGACTCAGCACAGACTGATGGCCAACAACAGACACAGTCTTCTGAAAACACGGAAAACAAAACACAGCCGAAGAGACTCCATGTTTCAAATATTCCTTTCAGGTTTAGAGATCCAGATCTTAGACAAATGTTTGGAGTAAGTACCTAAACTAATTTGGGCTGATTTACTAAAGGAATAGAGACTATTCACTTAGCGAAGTGAATGTTCACTTTACATTGTCAATATTCACTTAAATTAGACAAAAAGGAGGCTCACATAAATCATTCAATCATGTGAGAGAAAAAATGTTTTTTTTTTTTTTTTCTTGCAGGTGATTGAATATTTGCAAAGAGCATCCACTTTTCAAACTGAAAACTAATTTTCATATATGTGCATGTGTGTGTTTGTTTGAATGATTGATAAGAAGAACACTTTTGCAGCCAAACTAGAATAAAACCTACCTATTATTTGTTACATGTTTAATTTAACGTAAAAAAATTAGGCATAGGTCACTCTGGGGACAAAAACTGTCCAGAAATTCCCAGAATCAGCCATGACAGCTTTCTCTTAGAAACACCTAAGGTAAGAAATATTTAAGTTCTAGGCATGTGTGAAGAAATGCTATAAAGTAAGAATGCTTTAAAAAATATATATTTTATTTGTTTATTCTTAAAGTAAGCAAACATAAGAGAAATCTAAATGACGTCATTATTTGGTTTGACTGCCCTTTAGCTGCAAACCAGCATCAATTTTTAAACTTGCACACTTTGTACCCTTGTACAAATTAAGGGATTTTGTAGGATTAGAGTCAGGTGTATGATTAACCTATTATACGAAGCAGGTGCTAATGATCACTAATTTAATGTAGGTTGAAACACAGTCATTAACTGAAAAAGAAACAGATATGTAGGAGGCTTAAAACTGGATTAGGAACGGCCAAACTCTGCTACTAAGGTGAGACTGTGGAAGACAATTTCATGCCACAGGTCATATACCATGGCAAGAATGAGCACAACAGCAAGACTCAAGGTAGTGATACTACATATACAAGGTTTCTCCCAGGTAAAGATTTTAAAGTAGACTGGGGTTTCAAGATGTGCTGTTTGAGCTCTTTTGAAGAAGCACAAAAAATGGACATTATTGAGGACTGTAGATGCAGTGGTCAGCCAAGGGAACTTAATGCAACAGATGAGAGACACATCATAATTACTTCCCTTCTACATTGAAAGATGTCCAGCAGTGCCATTATCACAGAACTGGTAGAAACCAGTGGGACCCAGGTACACTTTTCTACTGTCCAGATATATCTGGCCAGAAATGGTCTTCATGAAAGAACTGTGGCCAAAAATTCATACCTCTGACATGGAAAAAAAATGACTCAACTATGCATGAAAACATAGGAAATAGGCTGCAGAAAAATGGCAACAGGTCCTCTGGAAAATTTGAAATATTTGTCTGTAGCAGGAGGCAATTTGTTTGCAAAGGGCTGGAGAGCAATACAATTGGAACTGCATTTCTGCAAATGGAGTTAAAAATTTGGTCAGGATAAATGGTGTCCTCAATGCTGAGAATTACAGGCAGGTACTTATCCATGATGCCATATCATCAGGGAGTCGTGTGATTGGTCCCAAATTTATTCTGCAGCAGGACAATAACTCCCAAATATACAGCCATTGTTATTAAGAACACACAGAAGAACAAAGAGTCATGGAGTCCTCTAAAGAGTCCTGGAAGTCTTGCTTTGTCCCCAACAGAGCCCGGATCTCAACATCATCTAGTCTGTCTGGGATTACATGAAGAGAGAGAAGGATTCTCCAAGGTTCTCCAAAATGTTTGGAACAACCTGCAGTGTTCCTTCAAAAACTGTGTGCAAGTGTACTTAGAAGAAATTATGCTGTTTTGAAGACAAAGGGTGGTCACGCCAAATATTGATTTGGTTTGGATTTCTCTTCTGTTACTTAACTTTTCATTTTGTTAATTGATAAAAAATAAACTATTAGCACTTCTATTTCTGAAAGCACTCCTAGTTTATAGCAATTTTTTCACATCTGTCTAAACCTTTACCACAGTAGTGTATATAGTGGGGTTTTCTCAAATTTGACTGCAAAAATGGAAATGCCCAAATGGCATTTTTTTAAACTTGAGTTTATTAAAGGTTTTCAAGTAACAAATACAAAAAAGAAATCAAGCGGTTCATGCTTGGTCTTATAGTACTTAAAGACCACGATCACTTAAAAACATAGAGTTATAGAGTAAACGGTGTAAGTTACCAGTAGTATTTGAGTGTAATCTAATGAAATCAGATCGAGTCAAATGATGTCAGGTCAATTCAGATCAAATCAGATCAAAAGAGGAAAGAGAAGAATGATTAAAGGGGGAAGTGGGGGTGTAGAGAAGCTAGATAATTTAAAATCCTATAAGAGACAATGAGACTATTGGGTTTATTTACAAAAGCTGGAGAGTGCAAAATTAGGCTCACTTCTGCATACAAACCAATCAGTTGAGGAAAGCTGAGGAAAGCGGATTGGTTAGAAGCTGATTGGTTTCTTTGCATAAGTGAGCCTGATTTTGCACTCTCCAGCTTTAGTAAATAATCCCCAATGAGTGATTCAATATTGCTCAGCATGGCTCTGCTGGGGCTAGGACTTGGTATGAATACAGAGAGCAACAGAACATGTGTGCGGTTTTGGTAAGAATGGGAGTCTTTGTTATTAAGTAATCATATGGCTTCTAGGGTCAGTCAACTAGGGGCATCACTCTGACGTAAAATCCAAGAGTAGGTGATGATTAAGGATGCTAATAAGTTGCTGTATAGATGGGGGAGCATTACTCTTCCATTTGCATGTGATGGATAATCAGTCTGCAATAAAGGTTTGTGTAATTAAAGCATGGAAGTGTCTGGGACAATCTACTGTACCAAGCCCAGTCCCAGCAAATCAAACTAAGGTGTGACTGCTTGTGATATACCAGTTACACTTCCTATTAAAACCTGTACATTTCCAAAAGGGTAATAGTATTGGGCAAGTCCACCATATATGAACAGATGATCTAAAACAGCCACACTGACTCCAACAATTAGGGAAATGAGAGAAAAAAGATGTGAGAGCTTTGACAGGGTGTGATACCAGTGATGTAGAAGCTTTTGAGCTGTTAAGTGCCAACTTGTCAAGTCTGTTGAGAAGTTAAGAATGTGTTCAAATTTCCTCATTGATGGTAGCTTTTGTGGGTTGGGTGGGGAGGTCAGGAGTCAATAGAAGTACGGGGTTCTTTTATAAGTTGATGTTGACCGCTCATAAGCCTATGTTATATCCACTGATAATAAAAAAATGTATATCTGAAAATAAATACAATAAAACAGCATCTGTGCACAATGTATAGACACTTGATATATAAAATATAAAAACAAATAGTGAAGAGCTTAATAAAGACGTGTGATGAACATGCACAAAATTATTCCAAAAACCAAGTAAATTCATAGAAGTGCAATTCCATAGAAATGTCCATGAGCAATCTGTGCAATCGCATATAAGCAATCAGGATGAAAAAGTCCCTCAAGCCATGAAAATAATGAAGATACGATAGGGGAAGTCTCACCAGCCAAAAAAACACAACCGCACTTACCAGAGGACATGTGACTCCCCAGTAAGAGTGGTCTACTGCGCTTTATTTACAATAACCAAGCCAGAGATCTCGACTTCCTAGAAATCCTCACCTATCACTGGATAATATGTGCCATAAAGATGGATGGATAACAGCCAGGAAGCAAAGCCCTCCCTATGTCAGTTCAGCGGAGGAGAAGGTGAGAATTGCATCTATTTCTCTTGATGAGGAATCATCCGTTGGGATGGTTGGCTGTGTGGCAGATGACTTGTTGCAGCGTTGATGTTTCCAGAAGGAAGAAGCTGCTCTGGATGCACAGATCACACAGGTAGAGTCTACACTGCAGTCTGCATTGTCAGCCAAGCAGCTGAAGCAGTTCAACATCTAAACCTTTACTAACCAGGCGTACTCTTGGCACCTACACAACATTCTCACCTCGTCCACCTAGACTGGTCACTAGAGCTTCTTCTACAGACTCTGATCCATCATTTTCCTCCTCTGCTAATGGTACTTTACTAGGATTTATAGAGGGAAAACACCGGTCTGGTTTTTTACATCGGAGCGAAGGAAACAGCAGAAATACGGTCACAGGGGTGGTTGGAAATATCTATGCTGCAACAAGTCATCTGCCACTCAGCCAACCATCCCAACAGATTATTTCTCATCAACAGAAATAGATGCAATTCTCACCTTCTCCTTTGCTGAACTGACATCGGGAGGGCTTTGCTTCCTGGCTGTTATCCATCCCTCTTTATGGCACATATTATCCAGTGACAGGCGAGGATTTCTAGGAGGTCCAAATCTCTGGCTTGGTTATTGTAAATAAAGCACAGTAGACCATTCTATTAGGGGGGTCACACATCCTCTGGCAAGTGCAGTTGTGTTTTTTGGCTGGTGAGACACTTACCCTATCGTATTTTCATTACTTTCAAGGCTTGAGGGACTTTTTCACCCTGATTGCTTATATGCGATTGCACATATTGCTCATGGACATTTCTATGGAATTGCACTTTTATGAATTTACTTGGTTTTTGGAATAATTTTATGCATGTTCATCACATGTCTTTATTTAGCGCTGCACTGTTTATTTTTATATGCACTGATAAAGTGAACTCTGACCATGCAACAGATCTCAGAGCATGCCTAATCCAGAGATAGTCCCGATGAGGAATTTTACATTTACTGTGTAGATCTTGGAAGAGATCTCAGATGGTGTTGATACCAACCAAAATCCATGTGGCGCTAAACTCCTCACAAATAAGTTCCAAGGTAGAGAGTGGGAAGTATGACAAGGATTGTTTTGAGAGGCCATGTGCCTGATGTAGTATAGCTCTTCAGACTTTAATAGTGGCATTCACTGTGGAGAGGAAGGAGTGGGGTGAGTGGCATTGTAGTCATAGTGAAGCCAGAAGAAGTTTGGTAGGGTATTGCAGAGATGCTTCCTCAATTTGTACCCATGCTGGGTAAGAGGCATGTGCCCACCACTGGTTGTCTTGAGTTAATAAAGTGGCTTTGTAATAACTCTTGAGATCTCGCAATCCCATTCCCGAAACAGATGTTAGGGTACAGAGAATGGAGTGTCTCATTGTAGGATATTTGCTGTCTCAAATAAAGGTGTTAAGAGTTAGTTGGAGAACAGCAAGCAGGGTGAACAAAATTGCGACTGGGATGAAACCGAAGAAGTAGAAAACAGGAGGCATAAGAAAAATTTTAGTTAAAGCTATTTTTCCAGCCCAGGAGGCATGAACAGAGTGTAAGTCATTGCATAGATCATGTAACTTTTGAGCAAGGCTTTATAATTTAAACTTAGCATATTACTAGTAGGAACTACTAATTGTATCCCCAAATAGGTAAGAGATAAAGCTGAGGCCCATAGGAAAGGGAGGAGCTTGAGAGGTTCTATTCACTCCCGCAGTGGCTCTTGTTGCTTTACTGTGCTTGGGACAAAAATGACAACAGTTCTATTCTATGTACTTATTACACAGTACACAATACACTAGTCAGAATTAGGGAGAAGCAGATAGCTAGTTAAAAACAATTTCTGTGATTGTGAAATTTAGTAGGAGAGTCATATGAGCTATCCAAAATGACCGGCTTTACTTCAGTCATGGAGCTTTCTCCATTATATTAAGCAGAGAGAACTCTGTAAAATTACACTGGCTCCTGGTTATTTTCAACTGGGTATATAAAAAGATACGCTGCGCTGAGGTGTAAATATAAATCTAAGAGAATATTCAAAATATTAAAGAAAATGATAAAAATAATGTGTATATGATTTGCTGATAATACTGTATAAATAACCTTTCCAGCCTTAGTGCAAAAAGACACAAATAAGAGCAATGGATATTCAAAAGATAAATCGATGTATTAAAGTGCAACGTGTAAATGGTATGCTAGATGTAATAACATCCAAGCAAAGATAGCAAATGTTCAGCCGGTGCCAATGTACATAATTAATCAAAATTATATATATCTACTTACATGAGACAAAAGTGCAATGTGCAAAATAATATATAACAATACATGCAAAATACAAAGAAAGTGCCAAGTGCCACACAATGAATACAAATATCAAATCCGAAAACAATATAGCACGTGATCAGTGAATCCAATATATTAATAATAAGATGTATATAGAGAGTCCATAAAAATAGTTCATAGAGAGAATCCAACTTGCTTGCAATATTCTTAATGCTTAGTGTTCAGAAAACCATGCTCAAGTGTCATCCAGTGACCCCCCGGGACAACCGCTCACCTCAGAGCGTGTGACTCAGCTGTGATACTGAGTCTAAACACGCTTAGGAGCCATCCCATGGCTCAGTGATGGTATCCAGGTACACAGTCTCAGCAGCAGCTCCACAAGTAAAATAAAAGAAAAAACTGGATAGTGTGATATCGTTTAAAAGGTTTATTGTGATAAAAGAAATCCCCACAGTGGGGTACTCATGTAAGTAGATATATATAATTTTTGATTTATTATGTACATTTGCACCGGCTGAACATTTGCTATCTTTGCTTGGATGTTATTACATCTAGCATACCATTTACACGTTGCACTTTAATACATAGATTTATCTTTTGAATATCCATTGCTCTTATTTGTATCTTTTTGCACTAAGGCTGGAAAGGTTATTTATACAGTATTTTCAGCAAATCATATACACATTATTTTTATCATTTTCTTTAATATTTTGAATATTTTCTAAGAATTATATTTACACCTCAGTGCAGCGTATCTTTTTATATATACAGTAATGCATGGTATATTAAACTTGTTCTACGCGGGCAGCTAGGTGTTCTCCACACTTGAGGCATTATATCATTGTGACTCACAAGGCTTTTCTCTATTTATTTTCAACTGGGTGGTCCTATGTGATTGATATGGGCACTAACCACCACTGAGAGAAAATGACCAACACCAATGCTGAGTGGAAATGGTTACTCTCACTACAGCAATACTTTATATAGAAAGTTTGACTAATAACTTGTGATGTAATAAAATGCATGTAATAAAAAAGGAAAAGTTCAGGCAAGTACAAGGAACGATTGGAATGCTTACAAAGAAAAGCCTAAAAAACATCAGTAGGAAAATAAAGCGGCATGAATTGTTTTATCGAGAAGTGTTTGTAGATGTGTGAATTAATATAATTCAGAATAATATACATTTACAGAAATCGGTTCACTCATTTAAATTTTGTAAGCTCATTAAATCTCAACTGGCTCCTATTGGAAGCTATATGTGTTATGTATTTGCGTATATATATATATATATATATATATATATATATATATATATATATAGTCTATCAATATATCTATATATAGATATATCTCTATCTATTTATAGATATATGTATCTATATATAGATATAGATATAGATATATATAGATATATATAGATATATCTATATATATCTATATATATCTATATATATCTATATCTATATATATAGATATAGATATATATAGATATATATATATATCTATATATATAGATATAGATAGATAGATAGATAGATAGATAGATAGATAGATAGATAGATAGATAGATAGATAGATAGATAGATAGATAGATAGATAGATAGATCTATATATATCTATATATAGATATAGATATAATGTATATATCTATATCTAGATATAGATATATATATATATATATATATATATATATATATATATATATATATATATATATATATATATATATATATATATATATATATATATATATGGATATAGATATATATCTATATATATATTGTGAGGGATTGGAGGGATTGGCTCAGAAGCGGGGTGTGCAGGACCCCCTGGATGGGTCACAGCACAGTGAAGTAGGCACGAACAGACAGCGGGATCTTTGTGAAAGCAAAGGTGTGCTTTATTCACTAGTCTGTGGTTACAAAGTGCAGGTATCAAAACAGCAAAAATAAAACAAAACAGCAAAATCTACTTGAGCTCTGTGGTGGTGGTGAGCCTCAGCAAGAATACTGCTACACTTCTCCGGGATATTAAGGCCTTTAGCATTCAAGGAATAGACCTTGAGAGTTAGAGGAGCTGATGTTTGCACCACAGAAGGCATGTTCAGTAATCAGAGGTGCTTGTCAGTGCTACCTACAAACTTTCAGGGGACGGGGCCTATGAAAAGGAGAAGGGGGTAGGGAACAGAGAACCGAGGGAGAGAAACAAATAGAAAAGGATAGAAAGAGAAAAAGAGGGGAAGAGGGGAATTAAAGAGAACGGAAGAACAGAAGTAAAGGTTAAGCACACTCCAGGAAGTCACTCTGGGCTTACCAGTGACCCAAGAGAGGCTTAACACTTGCCCAAGCAAGCTATCCCCTATGTGGTTATCGCAAGAGAGGTACCGGAAGTAATACCAGTCCAGCTGAGTTACCTAATAAGGGAAGAGGTGAAAAACAAAAGTAACGTGAGGCTATTCCGGCAACTTTCAAGGGGGATACCTGCCTTCTTGAGGTGGGGAAGAAACCTAGAACCTAAACAAAAATATACACACTTCCTACCATCCAGAGACCCAAGAGAGTAAGCATGAAGATTAATGAGAAACCTCGGCTTTGCTGGGTGGAGTGATACCGCGCAGGACCTCCCACACTGGGTGAGAAAGGCCCACTCTGGCCTCCCTCCCCTCCAGCAAACTAGGGAACCTTGATGGGTCGGGGGTAGCACCCTATATTAACATGTTATCTTATAGAATAGGACCACTTGCAGTTAGACAGAGTAAAATAACGAGTTAACAGTTCAAACTAATAACATTTAATAATTTTAACATTTTAACAATTAGACTGCCTCCATATTGGCCAACTAGAAATGTCAGAGACCCCGATCCCAGGACCACCAAAATTCATGATGAGTCCAGAGGTCAGGGGCCCCAATAAACTGCAAGCATCAAGTTTCTATTATAATCCCTGCAATAACTAGCATAGGGAAGGATATAGAGCCCTATACCTTATTACTACATGAGAGCCCCTATAGGCTATAATGGCCAGTGTGAACAGGGTAAGGGCCTCCCCTTACTCTGGGATCTCTGGGACGTCTATCCCCACCACCATATTCTGTCATGGATGTATGGGTTAGAGTTCGCCAACCTCAAGGTAGCCCTTAAGCTGTCACAGTGTTGTATAAGGGATTGAGATAATACACACCATTAAACAAGGAACAAACAATGTACAGGCTTGATGAGCTATGCTTAACCCTTGTCCCCAGAGCCTATGGAAGTGGTATTCCATAAGAGTCTCTGAGTTGTCAGCGTATGACCTGCAATAGCAGACTGGCAAGTCCAGGTCCTCGCTGTCCCCCCCCCCAAAAAAAAACACCCAAAAAGGGGGAGGGGGGAAGAGGTGGTTGGCTATGGGGTGACACCAAGAGCAGAGTTTCCATCGCTGCCGCCACTGACGGAAGCAAGCTGGGTAGAGAGCAAGGAATTACCAATCTTGTCCTGCAGTAGCTGTTCACATTCACTTTTTTTTTTATTAAGAAAAGTATGTTGATTGCATGAGTCTTTAGATACATGTCAGCAAATACACATCAGTGAATAAGATACAATATAACAATATCAAACAGAAGTATGTACATACAAGAAGCATCACAATTTTTTTTTAACAAACTGAGACAATGGTAACATATACACATGTATCTCAAACTGACATACAAAATAGTAATATGCACAAAATTACATGAAATAAAGTAACCTGTATTAAAGAAGAACAAACCCAACCATATTACTCAGAGCTAGGAAAAGAAAAAAAACAGTAAAAAAAAAAAAATGAAATGAAAAAACAAAGTGCGACCCATTTGGTCAATTGTATTATGGAGCTTTAATACCTGGATCAGAACCATCATCAAAAGTCTTGCATTCCCTGTCAGGAACCTATACCTGAAGAAGTCTATCTCTAACCAGTTGGGGGGAACAAGGCCAGAGACATCTAACAATGGCTGCCACATAGAGTAGAATTTACGGGAAACATTTCTATGTTGACAGGTCAGCTTTTCATGCATTAGCAAATTAATTACTTGTTCCATCCATTGTTCCATCCATTGCTGTCTCGAAGGTACCTGGGAGACAATCCAATATTGCGCAATCAATTTACGAGCAGTATACAGCAGTCTAAAAACCACAGAGTGAGCTTGTGGTGTTAGGGATTCCTTTTCCAGGGCACCCAGCAGACACACAAGGGGCTTTCTTGGGATCCTAAACATATACACCTACTAGGATCATGTGACATTGACACCCACCGAGGTCGGCCATCTTGTTGGTTGGAAACATCTCTGTTTTTAAATAGATTCACTTGCAAGTTTTTTCTTCTGTATGGTAAGTGTGTATTTTGGAAACTGTTTTAATAAACCCCCCTTTTTGAACATACTATGTCTATCTGCTTTGTTGACATCTGGCAGAGTTTCTGTCATATGGAGTCTATCTGATGTGGAAGCAATTTTTTTGCCGTTTGATATCGGAGTGACCTGGAGTGATCTGATTTGTAAAGAGCACCTGTGACCATTTTATAGGGTGGGCCACAGATTACAGTAAGAGGCAGTGTATGCATACCCGCTGGTGGAGGATTCCTCACAAGATTTTTTGTTCACAATTCAGAATCACAATATCTGGACTCTTCTCATTATGAACTTTATACTTTGTATTCTCCTTTAAAACACCCTTTTTTTTTAGCACTGCACCTTTCGTGTCTATATATACACCTGTGAAATCATGTGCAAAAGCTGTGTCCAGTAGTGGACTAATTTAGGGCATCTCCAGATCATGTGAATGAGGTCACCATGATCACGTTCACATATTTGACACTCCGTTTACCCCATCTATGTAGCTGGACCGGTGTTCTATAAACTCTATGCAGTAAATAAATATGAGAAAGCTTTTGAGATGCTGATACTGAGATCAACGGGCCAGATGACAGACAAAGTTCCCAAGTCTCACCATCAATGGCACCTCTATCCTTCTCCCATCCTTTCCTACAGGGCAATACAGTGAAGTTCTGAAGGGCATCAAGGAGAATAGACTAGCCTATGGAGATCATGCCTTTTTTATTCCTTTCTGAGAGAACCTTTCCGAATCATGGGGTGGTCACTTGGACAGAGCCTGGAAGATCTGAACTATGATTGTGGGACATGCTGCCATTGCAAATATATGTAAAATTTACCCTGGGGAAGGGTAAACTCAGTTTGTAGATCTGAAAAGAATTTGGGAATCAATTCATTGTATAATTGAGAAATGCAGTGTATTCCCGTCCTCTCCCAATCCTGGAATCCCTCTAGTTTAAGCACTTTCTAATAGTAAGAATTACGCCATAGCGGGATCTGGGGTAAGAACCCCTGTATTCCCAGCATATTTTTAATATATGACCACAATGTCCACAAAAGAACTATCGTTGGTGCTGTAGATTCTAAATGTGAAAATTCTGCCTCCAGAAAAGTAAGGATGGGTGCATTTGCTCCTTGGGGAGTAATAATGTTACAGATAGGAACACAGGGGTCTACATATCCTCAGCCCCCTGGTTGCTGCAATTGAGAAGTAAGATACTAAAATCTAGCATGTGGAACGACCATGCCTCCCTGGTCCTTACCAAATAGCGAAAGTGGGAAACGATCTGCACTGACCGAGCACATTTAGGTAAGGGAGCAGATAACATGTCTAATGGCATGAGAATCGATTTGTTCCAATTAATGGAAAAACCTGAGAGGGCTCCAAAAGCCACAACAAGGGAAATAACAGCCTGTAAGATACCCTGAATGTCTCCCAAATATAGTAGGGTGTCATCCGCATTTAGGGATACTACTTTTGTTCCTGTACTCCGCCGAAACCCAAGGGTTCCATGGCCAATACAAATAATAGGGGTGGAGGTGGACACCCCTGCCGGGTGCCCCTATAAAGTGTAAAAGGCTCTGATAATTCCCCATTTACTCTAATCCTAGCTGAGGGGTTGGAATACAACACTTTGACCCACTTAACAAAGTTAGATCCATTCGCTCCAAAACTGCCCACAGGTAAGGCCATTTGACACTGTCAAAGGCCTTAGCTGCATCTAGGGAGAAAATAGTATGGTTGCCTGGATTATAGGGTATTTGTAAAGTCTTCTTCTGTATTGGTCTTCTGAGGTTTTGGGCTGTAGATCTAGTGGGAATGAATCCTGACTGGTCCCTATGAACTAATTTTCCAAAAACTTGTGGAAAAAAAATGATATGTTTAAAAGACTCATAATAAGCATGGGCATGAGGAGTGGATGTGTCTGAGTGAGCGCTCCACCCCTAACTAAAAATCCCAGGCAGACAGCACTAACGGAACAGCTTATCGGCTGGTCAGCTGATCATGACGATGCGCAGACAAGCGGTGCTTCAGCCAGCCGGAGGAGGTCGGAGCTCGGTGGACGTAAAGCAAGCCTACCTGTCCCCTCGTGCCTTGGAAGCAAGCGGGGAGACAGGACGAGAGAAAGGGCAGTAGCATAAACTCCAGCAGTGGCATGGCGTGAACAGAACGGGGATCATCAACGCCAATTCAAGGTACCCAGGCAGCAGGAAGAGGCCATATGTAACATGGTAGGAGATCTCCTGCAGCAGGAAGGGGGAGGAAAGTCCTGGAGCAGAGTACCCCAGGAGCCAGACAGGGCCCACCGAGGACGGGGGAGGATGTGAGGACCCCCAATCAGATCTATGTATTGCCCCCTGGGGGAATCCTAGCAACGGACCACGGCAGTATTAGACATAAGGACATGAACTTTGTTAACTCCCTAAGCAAACAAAATCCATGGATACAGGAGCAGGGTAATGGGGACCACCTGGAACCTAGTGGGGGGACATTAGAGGTTCCATATTGCGCAGAGGCCATAACAGGAGGAAATGCTCCAGCCCCAAACATGGGTCAGACGATTTCACAAGGTATACAAATAGTGTCTGACACAGGTCTTGATCCTGGTCTGCAGGGAGATAATAAGACCCTACCGGTTAATAGCTCAAATCCACATAATGAAGAAAGGTGGCCCCCCGGACTAGTTACACATGCAGAGGACACAGGGAGGGATATCAGGGAATTACTGAGGGCCCTCCCTACAAAAACGGACATTCAGCAATTAATAAGTGCCATGGAACAGTCATGTCTGCAAGCTGTGAAGGGTTTAAGGGAGGACATACAGGATCTGGGACACAGAGTAGAAAAAGTGGAAAATGACCATGAAGTCATGATACACGCAGTGGCGGATGTTCAAGATGCTATCAAAAATCATGAAGATGTGCTAAATTCTTACAGAGATCAGTTGGATGACTATGAGAACAGGGATAGAAGACAGAATATCCGCATAAAGGGTTTACCTGAATCAATCCAAATGCCCGAGTTGATTCCAACAGTTCAAAAAATATTCTGCCAGATCCTGGGAGACTCTGCACCAGAAACAATAGAGATAGATCGGGCAAACCGGACCCCACCCCAGAAGGCCCAGAATGCTCAGCAGGTGGATACATCAAGAGATGTTGTTTGTAAGGTGCACAGATATGCAGTTAAAGAGAGCAGTTATGAGGATGGCCCGTAGTAAGCCCGAAATTGTTTTTGATGATGTAGGTTTAGCCTTGTACCCAGATATATCGCGGCGGACTCTTTATCAACTGCGCTTAGTCCAACCCCTATTAGAAGCCTTACGCTCAGCAGAGGTTAAATACCAGTGGGGGTACCCATTTAGTCTGAGGACCTCTAGGAATGGTAAAACTGCAACCCTACACAAGACGATTTAGAGTCGTTTGTGGAAATTTTAGAGATACCCCTGGTGGACTTTACAGATTGGAGAACAAATCCTCTAGGATCGCTTTTAAAACATCCAGAGTGATGGCAAGAGATGGCAAAAGGCCAACGTGGAAATTGCTTAAGAAGACACAAATAGACCCACATAGAGACTACCTAGAGGACTGGATGTATATCTTTATTATTTTTTTTTTCCCCGAAAGATGATATTTGTGTAAATTTGGATCTAGAGGGGCAGGGGAGTAATAGGTTGAACTGTATAACAAAATGTGAAATGCAAAAGGCAAAGTAAATCTATTAGGAAGAAGGTTATGTGAAGAGATAGGGGGGTGCCCCCCCATCCCCTACCCCCCTTTTTTTTTTTATAGATCCAGTCACCAGGGAGGGGAATTAAAGGTAAAATGCCCAGGGACTAGGGAGGTATTGAGGAACTGGGAAACGGGGACCATTTTTTGGTCAATAGGTTGGTCCTGAGTTAAGGGATTAGTTAATCTGCTAATGGCAGGGAGGGGGGAGGTTTGGGCATGAGGTATATTCTTTTGCTCAGATCCCTCCCCCTATTAGTTGATATACTCCAGGGTGGAGTATTTAGTAAGGGAATGTTTTTTTTCTTTTATCTTATTGTTATGGTTTACTTGATATTGGGTTACTATTATTATTATTATTATTCAGGATTTATATAGCGCCAACAGTTTACGCAGTGCTTTACAATATACTAGGATCAGAGGCAAGAGAAATGGGAGAGGGGAATGGGGAAGGTACCATGATTTTGGCTTTTGGAGGTCTGGGGGGATATTTTAGGAAATGGCTGCAGTATTACAAGTTATATCATATAATGTAAGGGGGTTGCGCTCACCACATAAAAGGGGGCGACTCTGGTTGGAACTGCGACATCTCGCAGCAGATGTGGTCCTTTTACAAGAGACACATTTTGTGGAAGGGTCTATACCTAGTTTACCTCAATATGCTATTAATCAATGGTACCATGCAGTGTCACCCATTGCAAGAGCAAGGGGGTTACAATTGCTTTCAGGAAGTCGTGCCCCTGGAAGATGGAGTCGTTGGAGATAGATCCAGAGGGACGTTTCCTATTTGTGAAGGGTACACTGCATGGTGCATGTTATTCATTAGCATCAATATATGCGCCCAATGAAGGGACTGTTAATTTTATTGCTAAGATTTTAAGGAAACTGGAAAAATTTAGGCAAGGATGCCTGATTTTGGGTGGGGATTTTAATCTTACATTGGATCCAAGTATGGATACATCAACGGGTTAAAACGGTGCTTTCTTTCAGAGCTCTAAATCATGTAAAGCAACTTTTTCGTGTGCAACACCTGGTAGATAGTCGGCGGATAATGCATACAGGAGTCAAGGATTACAGTTATTACTCTAAAACGCATGGCATGTATTCCCGCCTGGATTTATTTCTGGTAGACCAATTTTACTTAGAGAATGTAATTAAATGCACAATCGAACCCATAACCATTTCAGACGGCGCCCCCATAACATTGACCATTTCTCCAATTCAAAGAGGTCATATAGAACGGACTTGGTGGCTGAACGAGTCATTATTAGATAAAAAAAAACATAGTGGAGGAGTTATCCATTAAAATAAAAGCATATTTTGAAATAAATGAGCCAGGGGAAGTGTCAGATCAAGCGGTGTGGGAAGCACATAAAACAGTTATTAGAGGGGAGTTGATAGTATATGATTCATATATTAAAAAAGAAAGGAGGAAAGAAATAGAAGGGTTATTGGAGAAAATCAGTGTTTTGGAGAGGAAACATAAAAAAACCTTGACCCTGGAGACACCCAGCGATTAGAGAACTTGCGACTTGAGCTTTCACAGTGCCTGGACCGTAGAGTTAAAAATAAAATCAGGTACTTTACTAATAGGTTTTATGAACAGGGGAATAAGTGCGGGCAGTTACTGGCCAAACAACTTAAAAAACAACAAGAATCTAGACATGTTCATAACCTATTAGTGCAGGGGAGAAACATAGTTAAATCTCAAGCTATAGCGACAGAATTTTGGAAATTTTACGAGGCACTATATAACATTCAAACGACAGATACCCCGCAGTCAGAGGACATAGAGAGACAATGCAGGGAGGAGATACGGGAATACATTAAAAAGGCATCAATGCCTACATTGCCTAATACAATCATAGAAGAAATAGAACGTCCAATTACGGTGGAGGAGCTGAGTGGAGTGATAACAGCCTTGTCATTGGGTAAGAGCCGAGGGCCGGATGGCCTGACGAATATATATTATAAAAAATTTCTCTCAGTTTTAGCAGTACCATTATGCAATTACTTTAATTCAATTAATGCAACCAACCCATTACCTCCAGAAGCCTTATTGGCTTATATAACGTTAATCCCGAAAGGGGAAAAGGACCCCCAACATTGCGCCAATTACAGGCCTATCTCTTTACTCAACTCCGATACTAAACTCTTGGTGAAGATCTTAGCCCTCAGACTTCAAGAGCATATGGGTGAATTAGTTCACCCAGACCAGACAGGATTCATGAAGGGACGGGAGGCGAGGGATAATACTGGCAACATGGCCCGGATAGAGTCCCAAGGATCATACTGTCAATGGATGCCGAAAAAGTGTTTGACAGGGTGAATTGGGGCTTTATGACTGAAGTGCTGAGGGGGGTGGGCCTGGGCGAACGTATGATGGGTTGGATAAGGTCCTTGTACATGGATCCAAGAGCAAGGGTCAAGGTAAACGGTACACTATCGGAATATTTTAATATACGAAATGGATCGAGGCAGGGGTGTCCATTATCCCCATTAATATTTGCTATTGTACTGGAACACTTCCTCCGTAAGATTAGAAGAAAAAGAGAGATACTAGGGACGCGCATTGGATCGGAAGAACATAAAGTATCAGCCTATGCGGATGATCTTCTGTTTTATCTCTCCGCCCCGCAGACATCCTTACCAGCACTTATGTTGGAAGTAAATAGATTTGGTATCTTATCCAATTTTAAAATCAATTTTGAAAAATCTATTCTCCTACCAAGTCATGTCCCCCCAATACTGGCAAGATCACTACAACTTCTATACCCGTTTGTTTGGATCAAAAACTCCTTGGTGTATTTAGGGGTACACATTAGTGCAGACCAGAAATTGCTATACGATCTAAACTATGGTTCCCTATTGACAGGGATAATAGGAAACTTGAAGAAGTGGAAGGGCCAGTATTTGACATGGTTTGGACGAGTAAGTGTTATAAAAATGAGTATATTACCCAGAATAATTTATATATTGCATACGGTACCAATTACATTACCAGAGACCCTTTTTAGACAAATAAGAAAGTCATTTGTGGCTTTTGTATGGAATGATAGAAGACCAAGACTGGCGTATGACACCCTACGTAGGTGTAAAGCAGAAGGGGGAATGGGATTACCGCACATCGCACTGTATTATAAGGCCATGGCTTTAGTTCGGATTCTGAACTGATGCCATGATTCGCCGAATAAAGTGTGGGCCCAATTAGAAAAGACAATAGCAGGGAGGAACCTGGCAGGGGCCCCTTGGATTCCAGGTCCCTCAAGAGGACTTTCACAGTGGACATCCCCATTGACACGCAATGTCTTGTTAGCATGGGATAATCTGAATAAGATGGGTAAATATGCACCCCAGATGTCCCCTCTGGCTCCACTGGAGGGATTCCCTTGGTTCCCACCGGGGGAGGAGACGGGATATCTGGGGGGAAGGGGTCAGGATGGAGACACCACGTGCAGCAGGTTTGCTCCACGTGGAATCTTGTTAACCCTAATGGAACTGACATCAAGCTTTGGGAGTATACCTTTAGCGGAGTGGAAATATCATCAAATGGTGAGATTTTTAAATAAAATAAAGCCTTCGATAAGACCTCTAAACTCACTCACTATATTTGAAAAGCAGTGTGTTCGACTGTCGGACGCTAGACATTTGCTGTCACAAATGTATAGAGTGATTCTTAGTGGGCAAGAAGTGACAGTTCCCTATTTTGTTAAAGAATGGGAAAGGGAGTTGGACCAGACACTGACAAACCCACAAATTAAAAAGATGATTGAATTAACCCATTCCACATCTATAAGTTCAAGGGTGCAGGAAATGGCCTATACATTTTAACAAGATGGTACAGGACCCCAGTTATCACAGATGTATCCAACCGCTGACGATCGCTGTTGGAGAGGCTGTGGGCAGAAAGGAACATTTCTCCATCTGTGGTGGACATGTCCCATGATTAAATCTTTCTGGGATTCAGTTGTCCCATGGATTGAGAAATTGACCACTAGAACCCTGGAATTTACACCCCTACATTATTTATTTCATGAGACACCTGGGTCTATTAAAGCCTATAGGAAGAGCATTACCCCGCACTTACTAAATGCAGTGAAATTAGTTATACCTAAATATTGGAGGCAGACTCACTGCCCTACTCTAATAGATTGGAGGAACGAAGTTAACTTAATAATGGAACTGAAAGATGAGTCCATATAGTGAAGGATCAACAAGGGAAATTTGAAAAGACATGGACAGGGTGGTTAAATTACAGTATGGAGCTAGGGAAGGGAGGAAGCTCCATTGGGTAGGTGAGATTAGAGGATGGTACAGTCCCCAAGGTTTTATGTAACCCAAGAGGTCGATATAGAAGTGAATTATAATAAGTTGTATATTGATCCTACCTAATTAGGAGAGGGGGGATTTCTCTTCTCTCTCTCCTTGCCTGCTGTTCCTCCTCTGCCCAGTGTCTCGCCTTGTCACCCCCCCCTCCTTTGCTCCCCTTTTTTTTTTGTATATTATATGGCCAAAATGCCTCATACACAATTTTGAACAGAGACAATGAATGGGTGGTTGCTAGTAGCCCCGTGCTATAGAGGGGGGGTATTTTCTCTTATCTTTTTTCACTCCATTTAGGTTTGTTGAAGGGATAAGTGTGGTTGATAAGGGAATTTCATTTTCACCGGGGGGGGGGGATTATAACAGAAAAAAAAGAAAAAGAAAAAGAAAAAAATTTTTTTTAATTTTTTTATTTTTTCCTTCATGGCCAACAAAGCCTCATACACAAATTTTTTACAGGGTTAACGAGTGGGTGGTTGTTAGTAGCCCCTTTTCTACCTCATAGAGGTTGTATGAAGGGATTAGTGTGGTTGATAAAGGAATTTCACTTTCACGGGGTGTTTTTTTTTTTTTCCAGTATAGCTGATAAGGATACTGTATTTCACTGGGAAGGGGGGGGGTCCACAGGGTTAATGATTGGGTGGTGGTTGGTACCCCCTTGATATAGAGAGGGGGTTATCATCTAGTTTTTGAAGGGGCTTAAGTGGTCGATAAGGGTATTGTACTTTTATTGGTGGTACACAAATTAAATAGCATAGAAGGCCTCATACACAAATTTTTTTTTTTGGGGGAGGGGGTTGGGAGAGAGGGGGGTGACCCCCGGTAAGAAAAGGAAGTCATCTGTTGACTTTGCTCAGCAGTGGAGGGGCGGGGAATGAGGGGGGAGAGAATTGAAGAACCTTTCCCCCGTCTCTTGTGTTTTAAATTTTTCTTTTTTCTTGTTTCTTTCTCTTCTTTACTTTAAGATGAAGGGTTATTTATGTCAGGTAGAGGATGGAATGTATTGTACTTGTATAGTTTCCTTCGATGGCTTTGTTGAATGTAAACTGTATAAGTGGAGAATTGTATTTATTAAGTGAAAAATAAAAAAAAAATTGATTATGGAAAAAATAAAAGACTCATAATGCCTCATAGAATATACATTGGGGTGTTTGCTTTCCAAAATGGGGTAATTTTGTGGACGTTTCTAGTGTGATAGGTTGTCAGGAAATTATATGTGTAATTTATGCTCCTAGAATGCCTGGAGGTGCTACTTGCATGTTGGGCCTCTGTATGTGGCCAGGCTGTGTAAAAGTCTCACACATGTGGTATCGCCATGATCAGGAGGAGTAGCAGCATGTGTTTTGGGGGTGTAGTTGCAAGTATGCATATGCTGTGTGTGAGAAATAACTTGGTAATATGAGAATTTTGTGAAAAAATGTTAATCTTGCAAAGAATTGTGGGAAAAAATGACAACTTCAAAAAACTCACCATGCCTCTTACTAAATACCTTGGAATGTCTACTTTCTAAAAAGGGGTCATTTGGGTGGTATTTGTACTTTCCTGGCTTGTTAGTGTCTCCAGAGTTGAGATAGGCCATCAGCGCATCAGATATGATCAATTTTCAATGATTGCCACCATAGCTTGTAGACTCTAGAACTTTTACAAAGACCAAATAATATATTGTTATTTTTACCAAAGATATGTAGCAGTATAACTTTTGGCCAAAATTTATAAAGAAAAATTACTAATTTACTAAATTTTTTAACCAAAATGAAGAAAAGTGAATATCTTTACCAAATTTTTGGTCTTTTTTTATTTATAGAACAAAAAATGAAAAAACCCAGTGGTGATTAAATTTCATCAAAAGAAAGCTCTATTTGTGTGAAAAAAGGACACCAATTTCATTTGGGTACGGTGTTACATGACTGAGTAATTGTCATTCAAAGTGTGAGAGCGCTTAAAGCTGAAAATTGGTCTGGTTAGGAAGGGGGTTTAAGTGCCCAGTGGGCAAGTGGCTAGAGTATGAGGAGTGGGTTGAATGAAATTGGGCACTAAACATCCGAGTAGAAAAACTCAGTATAGGGTTGGGAAGCAAATGAGTCTCTTGACGACACACAACTGCTGCTTTTAATTGTTTAACAGTCCTGAGAACCGTCAAGCGCTTCACTGTATTATTAAATCCCCTGATTATCCAGGACAGTATTCACAAAGTGTTAGCCATGAGGAAATTATCTCCATATATCCATAGTGTTCCTACAAATAATAATATCCTTCCCCTTCTTCAGTGTTGGTATGGCTAGACATTTATGAACAGTCTCCCCCACTCCAGAAAACCACTCCAGGGAAGAAATTATAGAGAACAATGATACGTGATGCATTGATAATGGCCCCATAGAAGAAATAAGAATTTTGGTCATCAGGGCAAAACAAAAACAGAAGTAAAGAAAAACACGTGGGGCCAACTGGGCCCCCAACCATTGTAGTCGGAACAGTCATTCCATATGGGACCTCCATCCGGGGGAAACAGTGGAAACTCAAAACAGTGGTATAGAGTTTCACCGCAGCAGAAAGTGTAGCTTAATACTCAGTACAGGTAGAGGAAAAACTCTCCAAGATCTGCCTTAGCATGAAAGGAAAGTGGGGCCTGAAACATGGATCAAAACAGGACAGTTGAAGCTTTACCCATTCAGGTGGTGGCTGGACGTTGTGCCGAGGTTGCTCTGAGTGACCTTTCCTCCCTGTTGAACCATTGTGTTGCTAGTGAGGGGTGGTCAGAAAAGTGGACTTCTCCCTGTGCCACAACTCATAATCGGGCAGGTTACAACATTGCATATTGCAGTTTCAGCTCCCGGAGCCTCTTCTTGATGTCTGTGGATTTTGCACATTGCTTTTGAAGTTCTGCAGAAAAGTCTTGGAAAAGGGATAGCTTAGAATCCATGACTAGAGCGCTGCCCATGGTTCTCACTTTGGAGAGAATGGCATCCCTGTTTTTATAGTTCAATAGTTTAAACAAGAATGGGCGCGGTGGATTACCCAGGGGAAAAGGGGGCACTGGGACTATATGCGCCCGCTCCACCGCAAACGTGTGAGAGAAAGATTATTTGTCAAAGACAGCTATCAGCCATTGTTTTATAAAAGTCACCAGATTTTTGCCCTCGGCACGTTCAGGAATGCCTATGGCGCACACATTTTTACAGCGCATTCTGTTTTTTAGATCATCAAGGCACGCAGCGTGTCATGCAGAGAGTTGTTCAGTATATTTAACATCCCTCTGTAATGGTGCCATATCATCCTCTAATGTGCTTACTCGCCTCTCCAGGGCTGATGTGCGTTATTACAATTTTTGCATGTCCTGGTGCACAAAGGAGATTTCTGCTTTAATCCCTTAATCTTGTCAGTGAGAGCCATGATAGATGAGTTACAGGAACTAACAGCCATCAGTATATCATGAAGTATAGGCTCTGGCTCCTCTGTATCCATAGCAGGTTCAGGGGGCATAGCAAAGATGTCCACTGGAGTACTTACTGTGTTCCGGTCTATGCAGGATCCAGCTGTAGCCACCAAGGAAGCGGTGTCATACACTTGCAACTGGCCCCCCGATGAATCTTCCGGGGTGATAACAGGAGTTGGAGGGTCTTTGGACAGTGAGCGGGAGAAGAGCTACTGTGCGGCCTCCTTGTACCTGTCCCTCAAGGAGCTCCGCGGTAAGGAGCTATCTTGGCCCAGGTCCTCCCCCATAGGACAGTTTTCTTTGAGCCTTTTAGACATGTCGCCAGAGAGACTGACCGCAGAAATAGATAGGCCGGATAAGCAGGGAGCTGCTAGTAATGATGTGAAGTCGATCGCGTAAGTAAGATGGGCGCCCACAGGATAATAGCATGGAGAGGACAAAAGACATATCCGGCTACATCCGCTGCTTGGCCATGCCCCCAAATGGGTCACTTAAAGAACACAAAAAAACAAGTGGCCCGTGGGGCTTTAACGAGCATACGGCTCATACAACAGTGCAACAAGGTTTATAAAAATACAACATTTTTATTGGAATTTGACAAAATATGTATATAAAAAGGTAACATAAACATCTCTACTTATAGAAGGGTGAATGCTATATAAGGTAGTGAATCATTCACCAGATTACATCCAAATTGCCCGCCTGATAAATAATATACTGTAACAATGCTGAAGCTGTATTCTCTATGCATTTCACAGGACAAAACCTGCTTTATTAGGAGACAGCTCACGTTGGTATACGTACAGATCTGTGGGAAATCAAACAATCAATGATTCATAATAATTTGTGAAATAAAATATCCAATATTGTCAGCGTTATACTCACTTAGGCAGTAAAATCACAGGTAGGGTCTGTCAGCAACTGCAGAACCAAGGCCCGAAAGGTGATAGATAAAAGGCTCTGTAAAAGATTTTACAACTGGGTCTTGGTGCTGGGTAACAGCAGCCCAAAAAATGCTTCCCCCATGGGAGCTGAGGATCGGTGGGCAACCACGAAGTGAGGTACACACAGGAGAGACCACCGCTGCAGACAGCCTGAGAAAAATAGTACATTTATATATAAAAATCTCGAGGGGGACAAATATACAAACAGGAGGATGGTATGCAGAAAGCATCAATGTTACCTGTATTTGTAAATCCTCAATAGCCCATCTAGATTGATCACACACTCTATGATGGGGATATAGTGTGTCCTCAAAACATCAAGCATGTCTGCAGACTGGAAACTCCCCAGCTAAATACCCCACACACCTGATTAGAAGGCCCACCCATCTTGTACCAAGCAAAAGATGTAAACAGGAGTTTCCAATGAAACCGCCTGCCAAACGGCGGCAGAGGACACCATTGTCAGCGGGGACCCACGTGAGCCAATGGGTCACTTTAAGAAGTTTGCAAAGCTTTTTGGTTAGGCTAGACATAAACGAGGTGCCCTAGTCTTCTAAGTGGTTCTTTAGAAATACCCACACGGCTGAAAAGTTGAAAAAGCTCTTTGGCAATGATTTTGGCATGGGTGTTTCTGAGAGGAATTGCTTCTGGGTAACAGGTGGCATAGTCCATTATCACCAAGATGTGCTGGTGCCCGGACTTCAGCAAAGGGCCAACCAAATCCATGGTGATCCTCTCAAAAGGGACCTCAATGATGGGCATATATATATATATATATATATATATATATATATATATATATATATATATATATATATATATATACTCTGCAGTGTAGCCTATATCTACAGGCATTCTGTGGTGTACTGTTTCTAATACACTTCAGGTGGTGTATTTATATATATAAAGTCTTGTATATACAGTATCTCACAAAATGAGTACACCCCTCACATTTTTGTAAATAATTTTTTATATCTTTTCATGTGACAACGCTGAAAGAATGCCACTTTGCTACAATGTAAAGTAGTGAATGTTAAGCTTGTATAACAGTGTAAATTTGCGGTCCCCTCAAAATAACTCAACACACAGCCATTAATGTCTGAACCTCTGGCAAAAAAAGTGAGTACACTACTCACATTTTTTTAATTGATTTTATTATATCTTTTCATGTGACAACACTGAAGAAATTACACTTTGCTACATTGTAAAGTAGTGAGTGTACAGCTTGTATAACAGTGTAAATTTTCTGTTCCCTCAAAATAACTTAACACACAGCCATGAATGTCTAAACCGCTGGCAACAAAAGTGAGTACACTCCTAAGTGAAAATGTCCAAATTGGGCCCAAAGTGTCAATATTTTGTGTGACCACCATTATTTTCCAGCACTGCCTTAACCCTCTTGGGCATGGAGTTCACCAGAGCTTCACAGGTTGAAACTGAAGTCCTCTTCCACTCCTCCATGACAACATCACGGAGCTGGTGGATGTTAGAGACCTTGCACTCCTCCATCTTCCACTGGAGGATGCCCCACAGATGCTCAATAGGGTTTAGGTCTGGAGACATGCTTGGCCAGTCCATCACCTTTACCTTCAGCTTCTTTAGCAAGGCAGTGGTCGTCTTGGAGGTGTGTTTGAATACTGCCCTGTGGCCCAGTCTCCGAAGGGAGGGGGATCATGCTCTGCTTCAGTATGTCACAGTTGTCAGAAACCATGAACCAGCCCGAGACAGAAGTACAGTAAAATCACACTTGTTTATTGATAAAAATAAAAAAGTAAATAAAGTAAACATAGACAAAGCATAGCCAGAGTCCAGTAACCAGATTGGGTAGTCAGTAAAGCCAGAGTTCAGTAACCAGATCAGGTAATCAACCAGGCCAGAAGTCAGGGATCCAAGTAGAGGAACAGCAAGCAGGATAAGGAGCCAGAAGGGATGTCAGCAAAGCCAGTCTTTAAACAGGAATGCAGGAGATGGTTTCTTGTGATGTGACCAAGGCGAAGGCAGGAATGAAGTGAGCTGGAGATCTTTAAGTATGCGGGACTGACGAGTAGATCCACAACAGCTGGTTAACTGTGAAGAGAGATGAGAGCTGGCAATTAGCCGACAGCTGAGCGGCCAGCTCAGAGAAGGAAGGGCTGAGGCAGCCCTGACAACAGTACAAGTTGGCATTCATGGTTCCCTCAATGAACTGTAGCTCCCCAGTGCCGACAGCACTAATGCAGCCCCAGACCATGACACTCTCACCACCATGCTTGACTGTAGACAAGACACACTTGTCTTTGCACTCCTCAGCTGGTTGCTGCCACACGCGCTTGACACCATCTGAACCAAATAAGTTTATCTTGGTCTCATCAGACCACAGGACATGGTTCCAGTAATCCATGTCCTTAGTAGGGATGAGCTTCGTGTTCGAGTCGAACCCATGTTCGACTCGAACATCGTCTGTTCGCCCATTCGCCGAATTGTGAACGATATGGGTCATTCGCGCCAAATTCGTGTGGCGCGTCACGGCCCATAATTCACTGCGGCATCGCAGTGCATTGCTGGCTGATGATTGGCCAAGTATGCACTATGACCCGCATGCTTGGCCAATCACAGCGCCGTTTGTAGAGAGAGCTGTAATTGGCCAAAGCCAGGGTGGCTTTGGCCAATTATGGCTCAGGGGGTTTAGTACACGCCCCACACTATATAAGGCCATCTGCATGGTGGCCCTGTGTAGTGTGTGTTCCGGCGTTGAGAGACAGAGACAGAGAGACAGTGTCATTTGATTTAAGTTAGATAGATTAGGCAGGACAGTCAGTGAGTTAGCTGCACTTACAGTGTATTGTGTAGGGATGAGCCGAACACCCCCCGGTTCGGTTCGCACCAGAACCTGCGAACGGACCGAAAGTTCGCACGAACGTTAGAACCCCATTGACGTCTATGGGACTCGAACGTTCGAAATCAAAAGTGCTCATTTTAAAGGCTAATTTGCATGGTATTGTCATAAAAAGGGTTTGGGGACCCGGGTCCTACCCCAGGGGACATGTATCAATGCAAAAAAAACTTTTAAAAACGGCCGTTTTTTCGGGAGCAGTGATTTTAATGATGCTTAAAGTAAAAAAAAAAAAGTGAAATATTCCTTTAAATATCGTACCTGAGGGGTGTCTATAGTATGCCTGTAAAGTGACGCGTGTTTCCCGTGTTTAGAACAGTCCCTGCACCAAATGTCATTTTTAAAGGAAAAAATCTCATTTAAAACTGCTTGCGGGTTTAATGTAATGTCGGGTCCTGGCAATATGGATGAAAATCAGTGAAACAAATGGCATGGGTACCCCCCAGTCCATTACCAGGCCCTTTGGGTCTTGTATGGATATTAAGGGGAACCCCGCACCCAAATTAAAATAAGGAAAGGTGTGGGGCCACCAGGCCCTATATACTCTGAACAGCAGTATACAGGCTGTAGGTTTGTTGTTAAGTAGAATCTCTTTGTAATTTTGAACGGGTACATTTTTAACGTGTTTAGCTCCAGCCAAAAAATCTTTTTTAAGCTTTTTGGAAAACATAGGGAAGGGTTATCACCCCTGTGACATTTGTTTTGCTGTCTTTCCTCCTCTTCAGAAGATTTCACCTCACTTTTTGTCCCAATGGATTGGAAAGCATCAGTGGAAAGGAGAAATGTTTTTCCCATATTAACTCTTACAGGAGAGAATTTCCCTTCCTAGGGGTAGATTTCACTTCCTGTTGTCTCCTTCCGTTTGCAAGTAGGAGTCGTTTGTAAGTTAGTTGATTGAAAGTAGGGTCCTGCCCTATATACTCAGCAGAAATTTGGGCCTTAGGTGTTGCTGTGGCCACAACACTGTAAGCCCTCACAGGGCTCTGCTGTGAAATATTAGATCAAGAATTGTAATTACATGCCCCTGTTGAACAGGAGCTGAAAAATGAGGCCTTAGGCACTGGTGCTGGTGCCACAACACTGCAACCCCTCACAGACACTCTAGTTGGAATGCAGGAACGAGCCCTGCTGCAAAGTATTACATCAAAAATCGTAATTACACGCCCCTGTTAAACAGGGGCTGAAAAATTGTGCCTTAGGCACTGGTGGTGGCACCCAGAACCAAAAATGTTCTTACAAGCTATCAGCGTGATGATTGAGGAGGAAGAGGATAATTACTCAGGGATAGTCACTCAGCATCAGCATAGGCAGTCTTTAAAGGGATCTGAGATTTCAAAAAAAAATATTCGGTTACATCAGCATCAGGTGCTTGGTAGCTGGTGGTGATCCAAGACTCATTCATTTTTATGAAGGTCAGTCGATCGACCGAGTCAGTGGACAGACGCACCCTGTGATCGGTTACCACGCCTTCAGCAGCACTGAATGTGCGTTCCGAAAGAACGCTGGATGCAGGACAGGCCAGTAGCTCAATTGCATACTGTGCAAGCTCTGGCCAGTGATCCATCCTCAAGACCCAGTAACCCAGAGGATTTTCGGTGGGAAAGGTGTCCAAGTCTGATCTTGCCCCTAGGTATTCCTGCACCATGTAAAAGAGACGCTGGCGATGGTTGCTGGAACCGATCATACCTTGGGGCTGCGGACCAAAAAATTGTCTGAACGCATCGGTCAGACGGCCACCTTCTCCACCGCTCCTTCTTTGACTGACCGAAGCCCCAGCAACACGTTGTCCAGAAACAGGAGTTTGTAACCTCCCAGTCTCTGGGAACGCGTTGCACAGACCTTTCTGCAAGGCCTCCCGAAGATGTTTCATCCTCTGCTCCCTCTGCGATGGCAAGATAAGGTCCGCAACCTTACCCTTGTAACGTGGATCAAGGAGGGTTGCCAGCCAGTATTGGTCCTTCTCCTTGATACCACGAATACAAGGATCCTTACGCAGGCTTTGCAGGATCAGGGAGGCCATGCAGCGTAGGTTTGCTGAGGCATTCGGTCCGGAGTCCTCTGGGTCACTAAGGACGACATGGTCCGCAGCCACCTCCTCCCAGCCACGTACAAGTCCATGTGTTTCTTGGGACTGATCCCTTAAAGACTGCTGCTGATGCTGAGTGCCAGGCTCCACCTCCATACTGACACAATCTTCCTCCTCCTCCTCCTCCTCTTCCTCCTCGTCCTCTTCCTGTGTGATCGGCGGGCACGCAGGAACACTGTCTGGATAAAGGGGGCCTTGAGAGCTAAGGAAGTCCTCCTCTTCCTGCCTCTGTTCTGCCTCAAGTGCCCTGTCCATTATTCCACGCAGCGTGTGCTCCAACAGGTGGACAAGGGGGACAGTGTCACTGATGCATGCACTGTCACTGCTCACCATCCTCGTGGCCTCCTCAAATGGTGACAGGACAGTGCATGCATCCCTGATCATGGCCCACTGGCGTGGGGAAAAAAAACCAAGCTCCCCTGACCCTGTCCTGGTGCCATAGTCGCACAGGTACTCATTGATGGCCCTCTGCTGCGTGTGCAGCCGCTGCAGCATGGCCAACGTTGAGTTCCACCTGGTGGGCATGTCACAGATTAGGCGGTTCTTGGGCAGGTTAAACTCCTTTTGGAGGTCCGTCAGCCGAGCACTGGCATTATATGACCGGCGGAAATGCACACAGACTTTCCTGGCCTGCCTCAGAACATCCTGTAAGCCCGGGTACCTGCCCAAGAACCGCTGCACCACCAAGTTAAGGACGTGAGCCAAACAGGGCACATGGGTCATTTGTCCCTGTCGGAGGGCAGAGAGGAGGTTGGTGCCATTGTCGCAAACCACCATTCCTGCCTTAAGTTGGCGTGGCGTCAACCACCTCTGAACCTGCCCCTGCAGAGCTGACAGAACCTCTGCCCCAGTGTGGCTCCTGTCCCCCAAGCACACCAGCTCAAGCACCGCATGGCATCTTTTGGCCTGCGTACTTGCGTAGCCCCTTGAACGATTACGGAGCACCGCTGGTTCCGAGGAAGAGGCCATGGAGGAAGAAGAAGAGGAGGGGGTGGAGGAGAGAGGTGTGTCACAATCATTAGCATTTTGGAGGCGTGGTGGCGGAACAACCTCCAACACTACTGCACCTTGTCCTGCATCCTTCCCAGCTGCCAGCAGAGTCACACAATGCGCCGTGAAACTTAGGTAACGTCCCTGTCCATGCCTGCTGGACCATGAGTCAGCGGTAATATGCACCTTACCGCTGACCGCCCTGTCCAGCGAGGCATGGACATTGCCTTCCACATGCTGGTAGAGAGCCGGAATTGCCTTCCGTGAGAAAAAGTGGCGTTTGGGTACCTGCCACTGAGGAACCGCACATTCCACAAACTCACGGAAGGGGGCAGAGTCTACCAACTGAAAAGGCAGCAGTTGAAGTGCTAGCAATTTTGCCAAGCTAGCATTCAACCGTTGGGCATGTGGATGGCTGGGAGCAAACTTCTTTCGGCGGTGCAGCAGCTGGGGCAGGGAAATTTGCCTGGTACAATCTGACGTCGGTGTACCAAAATCAGATTGCCCACAAGTACGTGGCTGTGACACACCTAATTCTACACCTTCATTCCTCTCAGTGCAGGTCTCAGAGAGGACTGAAGGTCTAGTGGGGTTGGAAATCTCAGCTGATGAGGAGCAAGCAGAGGTCCTCTTTGTTCTTTGGTGTGGGTCTTTTAGATACGCTTGCCAACGAACTGCATGGCAGGTCAACATATGTCTGGTCAAGCATGTGGTACCCAAGCGGGAGATGTTTTGGCCACGCGAGATACGCTTGAGACATATGTTGCAAATAGCAGCGGTGCGATCTGATGCACTCGTCTCAAAAAAGGCCCACACCAAAGAACTTTTTGAATAACGCGCAGAGACTGCAGCGCCCTGCACATGTGGAGCTTTGGGGTGTGATGCAGTCAATGTGCTGCCCTTAGGCTGGCCCCTGGAGGGCATCCTGCCTCGTTGGTGATGTGCCGCCTCCTCCTCCTCCTCCTCCTCCTCTCTCCTATCAGGCACCCACGTTGAGTCAGTGACCTCATCATCCCCTCCCTCCTCATCACTGGAGCAAACCTGGCAGTATGCTGCAGCAGGGGGAGCATGACTGCCAGATTGCTGTCCTTCTTGGGCACCCCCTCTGTCCGTGCTCGTGTTACTGCCTTCATCAAGCTCAGTATCATCATCAGAGCCTTCCAAACGCTGGGCATCCTCCTGGAGCATGTACCCAACACTGTGGTCAAACAGTTCGAGGGACTCCTCAGGAGGACATGGTGGGGCTAGGGAAGGAGTCACTGATGACATTGAGCAAAGGGAAGAGGCCGCTGCTTTGCCAGACAAAGTACCCTGGGCATGGGTGAGAGAGGATGAGGAGGATGAGGACGGCTTGGTCATCCACTCGACCAAGTCTTCCGCATGTTGCGGCTCAACATGGCCAGCTGCCGAAAAAAAGGCCAAGCGTGTCCCATGGCCACGTGCTGATGAGGATGCACCGTCTCCACGACCAGCACTAGACACAGAGCCTGCTTGCCCTCTCTTATTGGCTTGTGACTGTCTGCCTCTCCTTCTTGGCCTTCCAGACATACTAATGGCCTGTAGCTGCACTAAGCTGGGATATATATATATATATATATATATATATATATATATATATATATATATGTACTGATACTGCAGCTAGCAAAATCAACTGCCTGCCTGTAGTATGAGAACACCACCAACCTTCTACAGGTAGCTTTAGCTGAACACTGTGAGGTGGACGCACCCCACTAACTTGTAGGTTTAGCTGAACACTGTGAGCAGGGCGCACCCCACTAACTTGTAGGTTTAGCAGAACACTGTGAGCAGGACGCACTGCACTAACTGTAAATAGTCTAGCTGCCTGACTGTGGTACTAATAGGATCAAAAGAACACCAGCAATTTTCTTTAAAATACTGTAACAAGACAAGCCTGCCTGTCAGTAAGAAGATAACAGGAACGGATCTAGCTGAACACTGTGAGCAGGACGCACCCCACTAGCTTGTAGGTTTAGCTGAACACTGTGAGGTGGACGCACCCCACTAACTTGTAGGTTTAGCTGAACACTGTGAGCAGGACGCACCCCACTAACTTGTAGGTTTAGCAGAACACTGTGAGCAGGATGCACTGCACTAACTGTAAATAGTCTAGCTGCCTGACTGTGGTACTAATAGGATCAAAAGAACACCAGGAATTTTCTTCAGGTAGCTGTATTTACTGTAACAAGACAAGCCTGTCTGTCCGTAAGAAGATAACAGGAACGGATCTAGCTGAACACTGTGAGCAGGACGCACCCCACTAGCTTGTAGGTTTAGCTGAACACTGTGAGGTGGACGCACCCCACTAACTTGTAGGTTTAGCTGAACACTGTGAGCAGGACGCACCCCACTAACTTGTAGGTTTAGCAGAACACTGTGAGCAGGACGCACTGCACTAACTGTAAATAGTCTAGCTGCCTGACTGTGGTACTAATAGGATCAAAAGAACACCAGCAATTTTCTTCAGGTAGCTGTATTTACTGTAACAAGACAAGCCTGCCTGTCAGTAAGAAGATAACAGGAATGGATCTAGCTGAACACTGTGAGCAGGACGCACCCCACTAGCTTGTAGGTTTAGCTGAACACTGTGAGGTGGACGCACCCCACTAACTTGTAGGTTTAGCTGAACACTGTGAGCAGGACGCACCCCACTAACTTGTAGGTTTAGCAGAACACTGTGAGCAGGATGCATTGCACTAACTGTAAATAGTCTAGCTGCCTGACTGTGGTACTAATAGGATCAAAAGAACACCAGCAATTTTCTTCAGGTAGCTGTATTTACTGTAACAAGACAAGCCTGCCTGTCAGTAAGAAGATAACAGAAACGGATCTAGCTGAACACTGTGAGCAGGACGCACCCCACTAGCTTGTAGGTTTAGCTGAACACTGTGAGGTGGACGCACCCCACTAACTTGTAGGTTTAGCTGAACACTGTGAGCAGGACGCACCCCACTAACTTGTAGGTTTAGCAGAACACTGTGAGCAGGACGCACTGCACTAACTGTAAATAGTCTAGCTGCCTGACTGTGGTACTAATAGGATCAAAAGAACACCAGCAATTTTCTTCAGGTAGCTGTATTTACTGTAACAAGACAAGCCTGCCTGTCAGTAAGAAGATAACAGAAACGGATCTAGCTGAACACTGTGAGCAGGACGCACCCCACTAGCTTGTAGGTTTAGCTGAACACTGTGAGGTGGACGCACCCCACTAACTTGTAGGTTTAGCTGAACACTGTGAGCAGGACGCACCCCACTAACTTGTAGGTTTAGCAGAACACTGTGAGCAGGACGCACTGCACTAACTGTAAATAGTCTAGCTGCCTGACTGTGGTACTAATAGGATCAAAAGAACACCAGCAATTTTCGTCAGGTAGCTGTATTTACTGTAACAAGACAAGCCTGCCTGTTAGTAAGAAGATAACAGAAACGGATCTAGCTGAACACTGTGAGCAGGACGCACCCCACTAGCTTGTAGGTTTAGCTGAACACTGTGAGGTGGACGCACCCCACTAACTTGTAGGTTTAGCTGAACACTGTGAGCAGGACGCACCCCACTTACTTGTAGGTTTAGCAGAACACTGTGGGCAGGACGCACTGCACTAACTGTAAATAGTCTAGCTGCCTGACTGTGGTACTAATAGGATCAAAAGAACACCAGTAATTTTCTTTAAAATACTGTAACAAGACAAGCCTGCCTGTCAGTAAGAAGATAACAGGAACGGATCTAGCTGAACACTGTGAGCAGGACGCACTGCACTAAATGTAAATAGTCTAGCTGCCTGACTGTGGTACTAATAGGATCAAAAGAACACCAGTAATTTTCTTCAAAATACTGTAACAAGACAAGCCTGCCTGTCAGTAGGAATATAACAAGAACGGATCTAGCTGAACATTGTGAGCAGGACGCACTGCACTAAATGTAAATAGTCTAGAAGATAACAGGAACGGATCTAGCTAAACTGAATACAGTGTATATATATATATATATATGCAACACCTGGGATGCATATATATACACAATACACTTTAAGTGCAGCTAACTGACTGACTGTCCTGCCTAATCTAGCTAACTCAAATGAAATGACACTGTCTCTCTCTCTCTCTAAGCACACCGGAACACACTGCACAGGGCCGCCGTGCAGGCGGCCTTATATAGTGTGGGGCGTGTACTAAATCCCCTGAGCCATAATTGGCCAAAGCCTCCTTGGCTTTGGCCAATTATGGCTCTCTGTTAAGGCGGCGCTGTGATTGGCCAAGCATGCGGGTCATAGTGCATGCTTGGCCAATCATCAGCAAGCAATGCACTGCAATGCCGCAGTGAATTATGGGCCGTGACGCGCCACACGAATTTGGCGCGAACGCCATGCGGTGCTTGAGCTGGTGTGCTTGGGGGACAGGAGCCACACTGGGGCAGAGGTTCTGTCAGCTCTGCAGGGGCAGGTTCAGAGGTGGTTGACGCCACGCCAACTTAAGGAATGGTGGTTTGCGACAATGGCACCAACCTCCTCTCTGCCCTCCGACAGGGACAACTGACCCATGTGCCCTGTTTGGCTCACATCCTTAACTTGTTGGTGCAGCGGTTCTTGGGCAGGTACCCGGGCTTACAGGATGTCCTGAGGCAAGCCAGGAAAGTCTTTGTGCATTTCCGCCGGTCATATAATGCCAGTGCTTGGCTGGCAGACCTCCAAAAGGAATTTAACCTACCCAAGAACGCCTAATCTGTGACATGCCCACCAGGTGAAACTCAACGTTGGCCATGCTGCAGCTGCTGCACACGCAGCAGAGGGCCATCAATGAGTACCTGTGCAACTATGGCACCAGGACAGGGTCAGGGGAGCTTGTTTTTTTCCCCACACCACTGGGCCATGATCAGGGATGCATGAACTGTCCTGTCACCATTTGAGCAGGCCACAAGGATGGTGAGCAGTGACAGTGCATGCATCAGTGACACTGTCCCCCTTGTCCACCTGTTGGAGCACACGCTGCATGGAATAATGGACAGGGCACTTGAGGCAGAACAGAGGCAGGAAGAGGAGGACTTCCTTAGCTCTCAAGGCCCCCTTTATCCAGACAGTGTTCCTGCATGGCCGTCAATCACACAGGAAGAGGACAAGGAGGAGGAGGATTATGGAGGAGGAGGACCGATGCGTTCAGACAATTTTTTAGTCCACAGCCCCAAGGTATGATTGGTTCCAGCAACCATCGCCAGCGTCTGTTTTACCTAGGGGCAAGATCTGACTTGGACACCTTTCCCACCAAAAATCCTCTGGGTTACTGGGTCTTCTTGAGGATGGATCACTGGCCAGAGCTTGCACAGTATGCAATTGAGTTATTGGCCTGTCCTGCATCCAGCGTTCTTTCGGAATGCACATTCAGTGCTGCTGGAGACTTTGTAACCGATCACAGGGTGCGTCTGTCCACTGACTCAGTCGATCGACTGTCCTTCATAAAAATGAATTAGTCTTGGATCACCACCAGCTACCAAGCACCTGATGCTGATGTAACCGAATACATTTTTTTGAAATGTCAGATCCCTTCAAAGACTGCCTATGCTGATGCTGAGTGACTATCCTGTTATACTGAGTAATTATCCTCTTCCTCCTCAATGATCATGATGATAGCTTGTAAGAACATTTTTGGTTCTGGGCACCGCCAGTCCCTCCACCAGTGCCTAAGGCCTAATTTTTTCAGTCCCTGTTTAACAGGGGCATGTAATTACAATTTTTCATGAAATTCTTTGCAGCAGGGCTAGTTCCTGCGCTCCAACTAGAATATCTGCGAGGGGTTGCAGTGTTGTGGCACCAGCACCAGTGCCTAAGGCCCAATTTTTCAGCTCCTGTTTAACCTTTCCTTTTTTAATTTGGGTGCGGGGTTCCTCTTAATATCCATACAAGACCCAAAGGGCCTGTTAATGGACTTGGGGGTACCCATGCCCTTTGTCTCACTGATTTTCATCCATATTGCCAGGACCCAACACTACATTAAAGCCGCAAGCAGTTTTAAATGACTTTTTTCCTTTAAAAATGACATTTTGTGCAGGGACTGTTCTATGCATGGGAAACACGCGTCACTTTACAGGCATACTATAGACACCCCCCCAGGTATGATATTTAAAGGAATATTTCACTTTTTTTTTTTTTACTTTGAGCATCATTAAAATCACTGCTTCCGAAAAAACAGCCGTTTTTAAAAGTTTTTTTTGCATTGATACATGTCCCCTGGGGCAGGACCCGGGTCCCCAAACCTTTTTTAGGACAATACCATGCAAATTAGCCTTTAAAATGAGCACTTTTGAATTAGAACGTTCGAGCCCCATAGATGTCAATGGGGTTCTAACGATCGAGAAAATTTTTGGCCATTCGCAGGTTCTGGTGCGCAATGAACCGGGGGGTGTTCGGCTCAACCCTAGTCCTTAGTCTGTTTGTTTTCAGCAAACTGTTTGCAGGCTTTCTTGTGCATCATCTTTGAAAGAGGCTTCCTTCAGGGACAACAGCCATGCAGACCAATTTTATGTAGTGTGTGAAGTATGGTCTGAGCACTGACAGGCTGACCCCCCACCCCTTCAACCTCTGCAGCAATGCTGGCAGCACTCATACGTCTTTTTCCCAAAGACAACCTCTGGATATGACGCTGAGCACGTGCACTCAACTTCTTTGGTTGAGCATGGCTAGGCCTGTTCTGTGTGGAACCTGTCCTGTTAAACCGCTGTATGGTCTTGGCAACCATGCTGCAGCTCAGTTTCAGGGTCTTGGAAAACTTTGTATATTCTAGGCTGTCTTTATGTAGAGTAACAATTAATTCAAATCCTCTAAGAGTTCTTTGCCATGAGGTGCCATGTTGAACTTCCAGTGACCAGTATGAGAGAGTGAGAGCAATAACACCAAATTTAACATACCTGCTCCCGATTCACACCTGAGACCTTGTAACACTAACAAGTCACATGACACCGTGGAGGGAAAATGGTTAATTGGGCCCAATTTGGACATTTTCACTAAGGGGTGTACTCACTTTTGTTGCCAGCAGTTTAGACATTAATGGCTGTATGTTGAGTTATTTTGAGGGGACAGCAAATTTACACTGTTATACAAGCTGTACAATCACTACTTTACATTGTAGCAAAGTGTAATTTCTTCAGTGTTGTCACATGAAAAGGTATAATAAAATATATATATATATATATATATATGTATATACTAATATATATATAAAAATATATATATAAAAAAAAAAAAAAATATATATATATATATATATATATATATATATATATATATATATATATATATATATATATATATATATATATATATATATATATATATATATATATATATATATATATGTATATACTCTGCATCCAGTGTAGCCTATATCTACAGTGCATTCAGTGGTGTACTGTTTCTAACACACTTCAGGTGGTGTACACATTATCTAATACAGTATGTGCAGTTTCTACTACACTTCTGGTGGTGTACACAGTATATAATACAGTGCAGGCAGTGTACACAGTATCTAATACAGTGTGTACAGTTTCTACTACACTTCTGGTGGTGTACATGGTACACAATACAGTGTGTACTGTTTCTACTACACTTCTGGTGGTGTACACAGTACACAATACAGTGCAGCCGTAGTACAGTTTCTACTACTTTTCTGGTGGTGTACACAGTATCTAATACAGTGTGTACAGTTTCTACTATACTTCTGGTGGTGTACACAGTACACAATACAGTGCAGCTGTAGTACAGTTTCTAATACAGTTCAGGTGGTGTACACAGTATGTAATACAGTATGTACAGTTTTTACTACACTTCTGGTGGTGTACACAGTATACAATACAGTTCAGCCGTTGTACAGTTGCTAATACAGTGCAGGTGGTGTACACTATATCTAATACAGTGTGTACAATTTCTAATACATTTCAGGCGGTGTACATAGTATCTAACACAGTGTAGTGTGGTGTTGCAAAACAAAAAATACATCATGTCCGGAAGGTCACCAAGGAGAGGCAGATGCTTACAGGCCACTAAAAGAGGGCAAGCAGCCTCTGTGTCTACAGTCAACAGTGGTGGTAATGGACATGGTGCATCCTCTGCAGGTGGCTGTGGGGAAAGCTTGTCCTTTTTTTCTACTGCTGGCCATGTTATTGAGCCACAACATGCAGAAGAGATGGTGGAGTGGATAAAAAATCCTCCTCATCCTCCTCATCCTCTATCACCCATGGTCATACTAATTTGCCTTCGATCGCAGCTGCCAAAGCGGCCCATTCCACAGGCTCCTTGTCCACAGTCACTCCTTCCATAGCCCCACCATCATGCACAGAGCAGTCCCCAGAATTATTTGACCACAGTGTCAGGTACATGCTGCTGGAGGATGCGCAGTGATTTGAAGGCTCCAATGTTAGTTCCCAGGTTAAGGAAGGGAGTAATATGAGCCTAGAGAGAGGGGGTGCCACAGAAGGACAACAAACTGGCAGTTATGTTCCCCCAGCTGCAGCATACTGCCAAGTTTGCTCCAGTGACGAGGAGGGAGGGGATGATGAGGTCACTGACTGTACTTGGGTGCCTGAGAGAAGAGAGGAGGAGGCAGGATGTCCTCTAGGGGGCAGCTTAAGGGCAGCCACCCTATTTCATCACACCACAGAGCTCTGCAGGTGCAGGGCCCTGTTGACTTTTAAAAGTTCCTTGGTTCGGGCCTTTTTTGACACATGTGCAGCAGATGGCACTGTTGCTGTTTGCAACTAGGGATGAGCCGAACACCCCCCTGTTCGGTTCGCACCAGAACATGCGAACAGGAAAAAAGTTTGTTCGAACATGCGAACGCCGTCTATGGGACGCGAACATGAATAATCAAAAGTGCTAATTTTAAAGGCTTATATGCAAGTTATTGTCATAAAAAGTGTTTGGGGACCTGGGTCATGCCCCAGTGGACTTGGAACAATGAAAAAAAAGTTTTAAAAACTGCCGTTTTTTCAGAAGCAGTGATTTTAACAATGCTTAAAGTCAAACAATAAAAGTGTAATATCCCTTTAAATTTCATAGCTGGGGGGTGTCTATAGTATGCCTGTAAAGGGGCGCATGTTTCCCATGTTTAGAACAGTCTGACAGCAAAATGACATTTCAAAGGAAAAAAGTCATTTAAAACTACTCGCGGCTATTGCATTGCCGGTCCGACAATACACATAAAAGTTTATTGATAAAAACGGCATGGGAATTCCCCGCATGGGGAACCCCGAACCAAAATTAAAAAAAAAAAAAATGACGTGGGGGTCCCCCTAAATTCCATACCAGGCCCTTCAGGTCTGGTATGGATATTAAGGGGAACCCCGCACCAAAATTAAAGAAAAAAACGGCGTGGGGTCCCCCTAAAAATCCATAACAGACCCTTATCCAAGCACGCAACCTGGCAGGAAAAGAGGGGGGACGAGAGAGTGGCCCCACCTCCTGAACCACACCAGGCCACATGCCCTCAACATTGAGAGGGTGCTTTGGGGTAGCCCCCCAAAACACCTTGTCCCCATGTTGATGAGGACAAGGGCCTCATCCCCACAACCCAGTGTCTGCGGGTGGGGGGCTTATCGGAATCTGGAAGCCCCCTTTAACAAGGGGACCCCCAGATCCCGGTCCCCCCCTGTGTGAAATGGTAAGGGCCTACCATTTCACTAAAAAACTGTCAAAAATGTTAAAAATGACAAGAGACAGTTTTTGACAATTCCTTTATTTAAATACTTCTTCTTTCTTCTACCTTCCTTCATCTTCTTCTTCTTCTTCTTCTTCTGGTTCTTCTAGCTCTTCTGGTTCTCCGGTGTTCTCATCCAGCATCTCCTCTGCGGCGTCTTCTATCTTCTTCTCCTCGGGCCGCTCCGCACCCATGGCATGGGGGGAGGCTCCCACTCTTCTCTTCATCTTCTTCTCTTCTTCATCTTCTTCTCTTCTTCTCTTCTTCTCTTCTTCATCTTCTTCTCCGGGCCGCTCCGCATCCATGCTGGCATGGATGGAGGCTCCCGCTGTGTGACGCGTCTCCTCTTCTGACGGTTCTTAAATAATGGGGGGCCCCCCCAGTGACCCCGCCCCCCTCTGATGCACGGTGACTTGACGGGACTTCCCTGTGACATCACGGGAAATGCCACAGGGAAGTCCTGTCGTGTCCCATGCGTCAGAGGGGGCGAGGTCACCGGGTGGCCCCGCCCCCCCGTTATTTAAGTAAGCGTCAGAAGAGGAGACGCGTCACACAGCGGGAGCCTCCCTCCATGCCAGCATGAATGCGGACCGGCCCGGAGAAGAAGATGAAGAAGAGAAGAAGAGAAGAAGATGAAGAGAAGAGCGGGAGCCTCCCCCCATGCCATGGGTGCGATACGGCCCGAGGAGAAGAAGATAGAAGACGCCGCGGAGGAGATGCTGGACAAGAACACCGGAGGAAGAACCAGAAGAGCCAGAAGAACCAGAAGAAGAAGAAGAAGATGAAGGAAGATAGAAGAAAGAAGAAAGAAGAAGCATTTAAATTTTAAAGGGTGTTCCGCGACATTCGAATTTGCCGCGAACACCCCAAATTGTTCGCTGTTCGGCGAACTTGCGAACAGCCGATGTTCGAGTTGAACATGAGTTCGACTCGAACTCGAAGCTCATCCCTATTTGCAACCTATGTCTGAAGTGCATCAAGCATGGCCAGAACAGCAGCCGCTTGCGTATCACATGCTTGACCAAACATATGACGACCTGCAATGCAGTTCATTGGCAACAGCACTTGAAAGACCCACATCAGAGAAAAAGGCATACTTCTCCTTGCTCCTCATCTGGGATTTCCAACCCTACTATACTGAGGGGAATGAAGATATAGCAGTAGGTGTCCCAAGTACTTGCAGCCAATCTGCTAGCAGTACACCACCATCTGATTTTAGCAGGCAAATTTCCCTACCCCAGTTGCTGAACCGTAAAATGAAATTTGGTCCCAGCCATCTACATGTTCAGCATCTAAATGCTAGCTTGGCTAAATTGCTAGCACTGCAACTGCTGCCTTTTCAACTGGTAAACTCTGCCATCTTTTATGAATTTGTGGAATGTGCTGAACCTCAGTGGTAGGTTCCAAATCACCATTTCTTTTCACGGCAAGGCCATTCCGGCTCTCTACCGGCATGTGGAAGGCAATGTTTTGGCCTTGTTGGACAGGGCGGTCAGCAGTAAGGTTCATATTACTGCTGACTCATGGTCCAGCAGGCATGGGCAGGGACATTACCTTTCCTTCATGGCGCACTGGGTAACTCTTCTGGCAGCTGGGAAGGATGCAGGACAGGGTTCAGTGTTGTTTGAGCTTGTTCCGCCACTACACCTCCAAAATGCTAGTGGTGATTCTGCCACAGCTCTCTCCTCCACCCCTCCTCTTCTTGTTAATCTATGGCCTCTTCTGCAGATTTGTCCTCTGAACCAGCGGTGCTCCGTAAGCACTCAAGGGGCTACGCAAGCAGTCAGGCTAAAAGATGCTATGCAGTGCTTGAGTTGGTCTGCCTTAAGGGACAGGAGCTACACAGCAGAGGTTCTCTCAGCTCTGCAGGGGCAGGCTCAGAGGTGGTTGACGCCACACCAGCTTCAGCCAGGAATTGTTGTATGCGGCAATGGCACCAACCTTCTCTCTGCCCTCCGACAGGGACACTTGACCCATGTTCTATGTTTGGCAGACGTCCTGAATTTGGTGGTGCAGCTGTTCTTGAGCAGGTACCCAGGCTGACAGGATCTCCTGAGGCAGGCCAGAAAAGTCTGTGGTAATTTCCGCTGGTCATAGGGAATACAACCTGCTCACCAACCGCCTCATTTGTGACATGCTCACCAGGTGGAACTCAATGTTGGCAATGCTGCAGTGGCTGCACACACAGCAGAGGGCCATAAATGAGTACCTGTGCGAGTGTGGCACCAGGACAGGGTCAGTGGAGCTTGGCTTATTTTTGCCATACCAGTGGCTACTGATCAAGGATGCATGCACTGTCCTGTCACCATTTGAGGAAGTCACAAGAATGGTGAGTAGCAACAATGCATGCATGAGTGACACTGTCCCTCTAGTCTTCATGTTGGAGCACATGCTTTGTGGAATCATGTACAGGGCACTTGAGGTAGAACAGTGGGAGGAAGAGGAGGACTTCCTTACCTCTCAAGGCCCCCTTTATCCAGATAGCATTCCTGTGGGCCCTGCCAAACACACAGGAAGAAGAGGAGGAGGAGGAGGTTTGTGTCAGCATGGATGTAGAGGATAACACTCAGCAGCAGTCTTCAAGGGATGGTTTTCAGTCCACAGAAACCCAAGGAGTTGTACGTGGCTGGGAGGAGGTAGTTATGGATAATGTGATCCTTAGTGACCCAGAGGACTCAGAATTAAATGCCTCTTCAACCTTACGCTGCATGGCCTCCCTGATTCTGCAAGCCTGTGAGAGGACCCTAGAATTTGTGGTATCAAGGAGATGGATCATTACTGGCTGCAACCCTTCTTGATCCACGTTACAAGGGTAAGGTTGCAGAACTCATCCTGCCTTCGCAGAGGGAGCAGAGGATGAAACATCTTCAGGAGGCCTTGAAGAAAGATTTGTGCAATTCATTTCCAGACCCTGAGAGGTTACAATTTTCTGGTGCTGAACAACATGTTGCTGAGGCTTCATTTAGTCAGAGAACCAGCAATGGAGAAGGTGGCCGGCTGACCGATGCCTTTAAACAATTTTTTAGTCCTCACCGCCAAGATCTGATCGGTTCACGCAACCATCACCAGCATCTGCATTACATGGTAGATAGTGTTACTAATTATGGGAACAGCCATTAGAGGGAGGAAGGCCAACACCGGATGCACCAACTAGTGTGTAGTGCAGTGTAATGCTGTCTCCCAGGGGCACACTGGAGTATTTGTATCCTGAATATGCAGCGTTGGGATCACATTGAGCCTTCAGCATTGCTGATACTAAATCCTGGATCTAATTGGTGCATCCGGTGTTGGCCTTCCTCCCTCTAATGGCTGTTCCCATAATTAGTAACACTATCTACATGCCCCTGCTGAGATATTTAGCTATATCCAATGTACTTTCTAACTGCTGATTGAACTTTCTCATCCTACCGTGATTTGCATGTTTTTGCATTTCAATTTAATATTGAACATATTTCCTTGAGATGAGATGAGACATATTTCCTTCTCTGTCTCATCTGTGAACCTTGGCGATGTCCTGAGGAAGCCTAACGGTGAAACGCGTAGACATACAAGGGCTCACTGCACAATAATCATAGATACTTTATGTTACAACTGTCATTTTGCTTTTAGATATTTGTATTTTTCAATAAATTTATATTTTTTACACTGCTATATCTTCTCCACTGTTTCTTAGCCTAAAAAGTCCGCCTCCCTGGTAATACTCAGTACTACCTTATTTTGTATCCTCAATGTTTTATGGATGTGGCTTATCTATGGTGCACTTTCCTCCCCTTGTTTTGTGTACCTTTCCAACAGAGCATCCACTGGGTTACTGGGTCTTGAGGATGGACCACTGGCCAGAACTTGCTCAATATACAATTGAGCTACTGTCCTGTCCTGCATCCAGCTTGCTTTCTGAACTCACGTTGAGTGCTGCTGGAGGGTTTGTAATGGATCAAAGAGTACGCCTGTCCACAGACTCCGTTGATAGGCTCACATTCATAAAACTGAATCAGTCTTGGATCAGCAGCTATCAAGTACCTGATGCTGATGTAACTATGGTATGGATGTGGGATCCCTTGAAGACTGTCTATGCTGACTATCCTATTCCTCCTCAATATTGATGATGCTAGTTTCCAACAATATTTTTGGTTTAGGGCACCACCACCACACAAGGCCCAATTTTTCTGCCTCTGTTTAACAGGGGAAATTAATTAAAATTTTTGATATAATATTTCAACTCAGGGCCCGTTCCTGTGCCCAGCAAGAGTACCTGTGAGGGATTACAGTGTTGTGGCACCACCACCACCAAAGGCCCAATTTTTCTGCCCCTGAATAACAGGGGCATGTAATTAAAATATTTGATATAATATTTCACAGCAGGGCCCGTTCCTGCACCCAACAAGAGTATCTGTGAGGGCTTACAGTGTTGTGGCACCACCACCCAAGGCCCAATTTTTCTGCCCCTGTTTAACAGAGGCATGTAATTACAATTTTTCATATAATATTTCAATGCAGTACCCATTCCTGTGCCCAACAAGAGTATCTTTGAGGGCTTACAGTTTTGTGGCACCACCACTACCCAAGGCCCAATTTTTCTGCCCTGTTTAACAGAGGCATGCAATTACAATTCTTGATCTAATATTTCACAGCAGGACCCATTCTTGCACCCAACAAGAGTAACTGTGAGGGCTTACAGTGTTGTGGTACCACCACCAAAGGCCCAATTTTTCTGCACCTGTTTAACGGGGGCATGTAATTACAATTCTTGATATAATATTTCACAGCAGGGCCCATTCTTATGTCCAACAAGAGTAACTGTGAGGGCTTATAGTGATCTGGTACCACCAACACCTAAGGCGCAATTTTCTGCAGAGTATATAGGGCAGGCCGTATGGTATATATACTGCTGTTTAGAGTATATAGTGCCTGGGAGCCTGGGGGACCCCTGCGCCATTTAAAAAAAAAATTGGGTGCGGAGTTCCCCTTAATATTCATACCAGACCTGAAGGGCCTGGTATGCATTTTGGGGGTGACATCCACACCTTTTTTTTTTTGCTATTTTTATCAAAATTGCAGGGATCGGACAATGCATTACAGCCCCGAGCAGTTTTGAATGACATATTTTCTTTTAGAAATGTAATTTTGCTGTGGAACTGTTATAAACATGAGAAAGATGTGCTACTTTAGAGGCATACTAAGGTACTACACCCCCCATGCACGATATTTAAAGGAATATGTCATTTTTATTGTTTCACTTTAAGCATTATTAAAATCACTGCTCCCAAAAAAACAGCAGTTTTTAAAACTTATTTATGCATTGATACATGTCCCCTGTGGCAGGATCCGGGTTCCCAAAACCTTTTGGTGGCAACAACTTGCATATAAACCTTTAAAATTAGCACTTTTGATTTTTCACCTTCGTGTCACATAGACTTTAACTGTGTTTGAACAAATTTTTTGTCTTTTCGCATGTTCCGCTTCGAACCAAACCAGGGGGTGTTCGGCTCATCCCTAAAGGACACCATGGTCACTGAGTATCCCCATGTACACAAATGACCATCATTTTCCTAGGGTGCAAGGTTTTTCCCACCATGAGTTCAGTTTTTACCAAGGTAACCAGGCTACCTGAATCCAACAATACAACAACATTTTTACCATCTACTGTATCCACAGTATTACTGGAACTATAAAATATAATGGTGATATCGTGCTGTCGATAATAAAGTAAATGAATATACAGTACTAAGCAATAAATAGATGTGCACACAAAACTTCATAAAAAAGGCAAATAACTATGTAAAAAAAATAGCTTCTATAGCATCAATATACTCAATTGCCAATAACAGTGACTAATAAAAATAAATTGCACATAAAAGTCCCAGTGGAAAAAATGTGAATCCAGTGGTGCAACTGACAGATAAGGTGCTCTAATTCTTCCACATTCCAAACAGTGAATAAAAGCAATTGGTGTCTCTTCTTATAGTGTGTATGATGCATTCTATGCATTAAGATAAAAAAATCTTCTGTGTGTAGCAGCCTCCCTCGGCCCCCCTATTACTTACCTGAGCCCCATCTCTGTCCAGCGATGTTCACGGATGTCTCTCCCTCCTGATTGGCTGAGACACAGCAGCGACACCATTGGCTCACGCAGCTGTCAATCAATGTCAGTTAGCCAATCAGAAGAGAGAAGGGGTGGGGCCAAACCACAGCTTCATGTCTGAATGGACACACGGAGCTGCAGTTTGGCTCCGGTGTCCCCATAGCAAGCTGCTTGCTGCGGGGGCACTGAACAGGAGGGAGGGGCCAGGAGCACAGAAGAGGCACCCAAGAAAAGAAGAGGATCTGGGCTGCTCTGTGCAAATCCACTGCTACAGAGCAGGTAAGTATAATATGTTTTCTATTTTTATAGAAAAAAATGAGACTTTACTAATTATAAAATAAAGGAGATTATGAGCTCTGATGTCACTGATTACATATTATATTTGTTCTGGAATAGTGACTCAGAAAGCAATGGAACTGGAGACAATAAAGCAACCAACATTTTAACAATGCTGCCAAGCATGGCCAGTGATGGTAGCTCACATATTTCTTTATGTACAGTTATGCTGTAAATGAAGCTGTGCCTTTATTACAGACTACACTAACCCACCCTTCCTATCCCATTTAAATTAAACTGCGCTAAACCCTCCACTGCTATTTTTCTTTAGTAGGATCATTCATTCCCTGTGTTCATCCTTTTTTTTTTAGGAGGACTAGGAAGGCTGAGTTAATGTATTTTTGTTAAATATGCCTACATTCTTCTTCCTCACTCACTTTTCTCAATAGCCGTTCCTCCCGCCAACATAATTTACATTTTTCTTGTACATTTTCTTCCCTCCTTTCAGTTCTATGACACACATAACATATTACTTATGCAACAAAAGTATCTTTCTATAATCACAAGTTTGCATTCCTGTAACCTAATATTGTTGATAGTTATCATTATATGTATTATTTGCCTTTACTGTCATCTAAACCTCTCTCATTTGTAACCACTGTCATTCAAACATCGAGTCAGATAATCTTAGCATTACTAAAAGTTGTTTCAGTCACACCATTCATCATTTGATTTTACTCTCATACAACACTCGTGTTACAGATTTTTTCACATCTATATGTACAGTTCCCTGAACATGCACACTGTCATCCAAAGTTTGTGTAATTAACATCATTGTGATTTAGTATCATTTTTATTCAGTGTCATCCATACCCATGTCATTAGTATACCTTGTCATCCAAACATCATGTCAGACAAACTTAGCATCACTAGAAATTGTTCTCACCCAGACAATACCTGATTCACGTTTTCTCTCACGCTACATTAGCATCACAGTTATTGTCTGTCACCCAGACGTGCAAATCCCCAAGCTTTGTCTTGTGCAAACTCATTTTTATCCAGAATTTGGTATTGTTGTGATTTGGTATAATTGGTTTGGTATAACTATTTATCAGTCAAATATTTTTACCATTCATGACAGTCAAACTTAAGCCTCGTACACGGATTTTCTGCAGGCAAAACGTCAGACTTTTGTCTGAAGGGCGTTGGCCATGAACTTGTTTTGCATACAAACGGCACACCATGTGCCGGCCAACAAACACAAACGTAGTGATGTATTACGTGGCTTTTTAGCTCTTTAGCGCCACCCTTTGGGCACCTTCTGCTAATGTTCTGTTTGGTGAGCATTGATTCCGAGCATGCGTGTTTGTACTTTGGACTTTTGTCTGATTGACTTGTGTACACACGATCGGAAAATCTGATAACAGACCGTTGTCCACGGAAAATTTATAAGCCTGCCATCCAACATTTGTCCATGGAAAATCTGACAAAAATTGTCAGATGGAGTGTACAAACAGTCAGATTTTAGGCCAACAGTTTGTCATCACACAATTTGGATCATGTGTACAAGGCTTTAGTGTGTGGTGCATTACATGACTAAAACATAGGTAGTCACCACTTACAACATCTAGAAATTTAAAAACGGGGCTGTGACCTCTAGCAACCTGGACCAATAGACTATAAATAATAGAGAACACTGATTAAAGCACTGTAACCACACCAACCAATACCTTCAGTGTAATAACTTCACTAGCCCTTAACATCAGCACCATAACCCCTGGTTACCAAATAGCAACAGTACCTTGACCAATAGCAGTTGCTAAAAATAAAGCACCGTGATCCCTAGGATTCAATAACAGCAGTACTAAAATGTCTATAACCAATGTTAGCAGTATAGTAGCCCATAGAAACCATTGGCAACAGCTCCCTAAACACTAGCAAACAATAACTAAAACACTGCATTCCCCTAGCAAATCATAATCACCCTAGATAAATACAGAAGAACCTAGAAACTCTAACATCAAAGTCCCTAGAAAAAAAAATAAATGGTTAGCAAAACTGGTAAGGGGACTGGAAGACCTTAGTTAAGAGGAACTACTACAAACATTATACTTATTCTCTCTATAGAAGAAATGCTTAATGGGAGATATGATTGCAATATACAGATATCTAAATGGTGATCTTAACATAGGGAAAAAAAAACTATTCACTCTCCGGTCAATTAAGAAGGCATGCGGCCATTCAATGAAGCTGTATAAGAAGTGGTTTATTTGCACACTGCATAGGGAGTTCTTTACTGTTTAGAGCATTTCTTTCCACAATTCCTGGTGTCAGAGTGTTGATAATTTAAAAAACTCTTAGATGGGCATCTTACTGAATGCAATATACAGGGATATGGGAAATGTTAGAGATATAAATACATACCGCCCTTACACCTGCGCAGGTTGAACTGAATGAACTGATGTCTTTATTTAACCTTACGTTACCATGTAACTATGTAACTCAAAGTTGCTCATAACAAAAGGAGTGTTAGCCATTATCACTGCTTGCCAGGGGCTGCAATCTTTATGTTATTAGATGCTAAGGGCTGCAGCACTCTTTGGCGCAGTTGTCACCAATTACTAGAAATTACAGTCACACTGTCACTGATTTTTAATAGCTGTGCTGCTTTTGTTATTTATAGCAGGTGTTATGGTACTTTATGTTCAAATATTTTTCATTGAAGAATAGAAAGGTTTTCCAAGAATAACAAGACAAAAAGAAAGGGCCACAATCAATCCAAATTCCAGCAAATGTAATAATGGCCAAGATCAATTGATACATCAAAAACTCTCTATATAACGTACAGTTGTATTTACAAACTTTAATCTTGGGATCCATCATATTGAGCTGACTACAGCTGAGCATGAACATTCTCATGCCATAGTGACAGTAATAAACAAAAGAGAAAAGAAGTAACATTTGAATAAACACAATACAAAGAAATAAAAACAGTGTGCACCTTCAAACATAAAGTCTTACAAATTCCACCAAAGATTGATGCATTCAGTCTACATTTGAGCCCAAGCTGACCATTTAGGTTCAAAAGAAGCTAACCGGTTTGAGTTACTTGCAATGACCCGTTCATACTTAAAGTGAGTATTGACCCTATGTATCACTTCTGATATTGCTGGGTTTTCATTTTTTTGTTACAACTAACCTTGCTGCAATAAGGATGTGCGATACAATTGTTTTAAATTGTCGGGGATATTTATCAATAGACAAGTTTAATAGAGCTAGGTGTGGGGAAGGTTTGAAATAATGCCCAATATTTTAGAAATTAGGGAGAAGACTGCGTTCCAAAAACTACGAAGGCATTTGCAACCCCAAAGCACATGGAAGAGATTACCCGTGGAACCCACAGTGTCTCCAACATAGTGGAGAATGGTCTGGATAGATCCAATTTATAAGGGGTAAAATATCCTCTGTATAGTATCTGGGCATTGTCTCAACGATCTGTACATGGAGACATTGTGAAAACTATTATTGTGGTGTTCTATTATTGTAGTGTTCTTTCCTTCCCTTCCTTCCCTTCTTTCCACTATTGTGGTTCCTTTCCTTCCCTTCTGTTCTTCGTTACCATATGGACATTAACATCCTGTCACCCTCCCTTTACTATCTATCCCCCTCTTCTGGCCTGAAATATTTGTTTATGTTTATTTTGATTATGCTGATCACCTTATTGATAGCCATGTTTCAGTAAATATAACTATCCTCTACAAGCATATCAAAAAATTGTAATAATGTAGTATTAGCTCCCTATGACTGTTGATATTATCAATATCATTTTGTGATCTTGTCTACTCTAGTTTATTTTCTTTTTTGAGCTGTTATATTATTGTCTCAATATGATTTGCAATTGTTCTGTAAATGCATATACGTCCCCTGCTCTGTGCATTGCTTGCTATAGTCTAGCCTATTTCCATCATCAGTTTGCCTTATCACTCTTTTAGGGGGGGTGTTCCCGCTATGCCTGGGCTCTCATGCGCACCATCGGTGATCGTATGGACACCCAGGGTGTTTCTGCCTACCCAGCAGTGCACCCGTTCCACTGTGCTGACATGTAATCGCCGCCCGGGCCGCTATATCCCATTATGTCTCCTCTGACATTGGGATTACTCTCGTTTGCCACCAGAGGGAGCTCCCCGCCTTGCCTTGCCTTCCGAGCCTTAGGACCTGGCGGCAGACAGGGGAGCAAGCTACAATGACAGCGCTCGCACATGCTCAGCCCAGTCCGCTGTCTGCTTTGGGTATTAGTACCGGATGGATGGTACTTAAAGCCGCTGCCAGCAGCAAGTCCATGCTGCGGGAACCAAGGGACCCATACACACCACCTTTTTCACTCAGGTAACTACTAGTAGCATATCTCTGTAAGATCCACTGTGTTGGTGATTGCTCTATGTCACCTTGAACTAGTTACATTTTAAGATTTAAGACTTAGTCTCTCTCTTGCTGATATTTAACAGCAGGCATTACACAGTATTCTTTATATTTATTAGATACTTCTCTCAAAGCGACTTGTATCCTTGGAGGTATGTGGTCCCTGGCAATAAGCCAGCTGCTGTATCTGCCTCTGTAAGTGTTAGCTCTCATTGTTGATTGTGTGCTATGATGACATGAAGGTTATTCCATCTTACCATCATACATTATAAGGCACTATTGTTTTTCTTGTATGTTTTAGCTGGTCTTTTGTACCATCTGTGCTCACCTTCAGCGCGGGGCTCCCTTGACCCGGCAGGAACACTAGCTATCTTGGCAGACCTAATCCTTTTTCCCCCCTCTATAGGAGATATAGGTAAGCAATTGCAGCCTAGCAGGGAAAGACGCACATGCATGTAATGTAAATAAATGAGCTTATAGATTTGAATACTCTGTTCTAATGTATCATCATTATTGTATGTTTTCTGATAGAAGGCAGTGCATTCTGCATGTGACCAGCATCCCCTGAGGAAGCCCGACAGATGGGCGAAACATGTTGGGAAGTACATCGCTTTTGCTGTGTTACTACATTTGCAATTAATTATACGCACCATCTTGTATTCAATCTCCTTTTTACATTTTTTATATGTAAAGGAATGTTTTTTTGTATTTTCCAAAATAAAGAAAAACCTTTTTTTATATAAAAAAATATTTGATATCTATCCATTTGATTTGCACCTTAAAAATCCCCATTTTTTTGTCCATCTAAACAATCCTCTGTATAGTATCTGGGCATTGTCTCAATGATCTGTACATGGAGACATTGTGAAACTATTATTGTGGTGTATCACATATCCAAAGGGAACTGCTTACCTAGCTCTTTCTCCCAAGAACACACTGTGGAAGATTTACCATGTTCTCTAGAGCAGTGGTTCTCAACCCTGTCCTCAAGTACCCCCAACAGGCCATGTTTTGGGAATTTCTCCTAGATAAAATAGCTGTCCAAAATACCAAGCCATTGATTTAAAGCACCTGTGCAAGATAAAACAAAACTGGCAAACATGGCCTGTTGGGGGTACTTGAGGACAGGGTTGAGAACCACTGCTCTAGAGGGGTATATAAAGGTAAAGAACCAGGAAATACCTCCTTTCTTTTGGTACGAGGAGCGCAAGTATTTCCAAAGTAAAGAATATATCTGTATAGATGTCTGGGGCTATCGTTTATGAAATGATAGAATTTGCATTAAAGGTAGGGTGCATGCCTGTCACTCAGCTTGAGGGATGTCACTTAGGGTGTGGTAACCTTTCAGCTGCCATGGGGTGATATGCAGTACTAGTATTAAGTATTCATACACCGTAAGTGGGATATTGATATTATTTAATTGCTGGCACAGCAAAAGGAAATCCCATACTCCCAAAGAAGCATTGATAGAAGGGATGTCAGGTAAATGACTGGGTTTGCCTATGGTATTGGCAAAAAGAGAGGTCACGGTTATTAAGCATTGCTTTTTCAATTTGTACCCAAAGTTTCCCTGACTCCAGGTCAAACCAAGCCTTCAGTTGATCCAAAAGGGCTGCTCTATGATAGAACTGTATAACAGGGAGGCCCTCTCCACTTAAGTTTTTAGGTTTAGTCAGTATATCATAGGATATTCTTGCCCATTTACCCTGTCAGATATATTGCTTCAATGCTATGTTCAAATTATTAAAAAGGCCGTAGGGATAACAATTGGAAACGTCCTAAAAAGATATAATAATTTAGGTAGTAACAGCATCCTAAATGCCGCTATCTGTCCTATCCAAGATAGCTCCTATGATTTAATAGGGGATATCTTGCGTTTTAGGTCAGATAAGATTTTAGGATAGTTAATCTCAAATGTTTTAGAAGTGGGGGTTCTTAGGGTGATACCCAAGTAAGATAATGAATGCTCTTTTCATGTATAAGAGAATTGTGCTTGCAATTTAGTTAATTCTGATCTCAGAATACCAATAGGAAGTGCCGAAGATTTAGTCACATTAACTTTATAGTATGAGACTGCACTAAAGCGATCAATCTCACTCACTGCCGACAGTGAAGTAGCCGGATGAGTTAAGGTCAAGATTACATCATCGGCAAAAAAGCCGTTCGTATGGAAGTGTTTGGCAATTTCAATTCCAGATATCTGGGGATTAAATCTAATGGCTTCTGCTAGAGGCTTCATAATCATTCAGAAGATAATAAATAGGAGACAAGGGACATCCATGTTGGGTCTCATTTGTGATAAGGAACAGCTCAGAGAAAACAGAAGTACACACACACACGCAGAGGGAAGTGTATATAATGCTAAAATTGCAGAATTCATATATCCCAGGATGCCAAATTTGTGTAGCACAGCCCGCAGGAATCCCCAGTGTACCCGATCGAAGTTTGAGGCATTCCTGTGTTTCTCTACCACAGCAAGTAGATCAAACATTCTCCTCATACCATCTGGGGCCTGTCTTCCCTTGCCAAAACCTACTTGGTCCTCTTTAATAAGTGAGGCTAGCCTATTAGCGAGAATCTTAGCATATATTTTCAAATCAGTATTTAAGAGTAAGATAGGCCTAAAATTTTTAGGGTGGTCTGGCTCCTTCCCAGGGTTGGGCAGAGTGATAATTACTGCCTGTAACATTTCCTGCTCCCGGTGATTTGGCATTGGCTAGGGAATGGATAGCCTTTTGGACTTCATATGAGGTGATAGGAGCATTTAATTGTGGAAGGGTGACTGGATCAACCAAAGGGAGTCTTATGGAATCTAGAAAAGTGGCAATATATTCCTCTGATGGTTGGGCTGTGGTGGAATCATCTCTTACGTTATAAATAGAAGAATAATAGTTCCTAAATGAATTAGCAATGTCTTTCAGAAGGTAGACTAAGGTATCAGAGTCTAGGTCTTTTAATGATGGGAGACGGATTTTTAACTGTCTAGATTTACGTAATTGAGCCAAAGTCTGCCTGCTCTATTACTGTGAGAATAACATTTGGCTTTCCTTCTTTGTAATGATTGTTCTTATTCTGAGATCAACAGCAGTTGCAGATCCTGCCTGCACTTAATGAGATCGTCTGTAAGTTTGGGGGTAGTTTGTGACAGCAGACAAGTGACCTTTTGCGCCTTCCTTTTCCTGTCCCTCGATGCCACCTGTATCAGCAAACCTCTACTAAATTCCTTATGGGCACACAACACATTAAATATATTTGTATCTGAACTGGGGTTCAAATGAAAAATTGACTGAAGTTGTAGTTTGATTTTCTCACATAGTCAATAGTCTGAAGAGACAAAAGGTATGTATTATTGCGCCATAAGGAAGATGGATGAAAATTATTTTCTTATTTCAATGTAAAAGATACTGGAGCGTGGTCCGACCGCATGATTAGAGTAAATAGCAGCATTGGAAATGCAGCAAGGATAGGTCCAACAGGCATATATCAATTCTTGAATAAGACTTAAGGGCTGTGGAGAAAAAGGTAAAGTCTTTTTCCTGAGCATTGGTATATCTCCGAACATCATAAAGTTCAGATTAATAAAGAAAGGGTTGAATGGATGCCTTTCCTTGAACCTTGTTTGCCATTGTATCCAGGGCAGGTCTATTATGGTGTTAAAGTCTCCACAAGCTATTAAGTGACCCTTTTGTAGGCGCTTAATAGATTTCAGAAACCTGCAGAGAAATTTCAGTTGACTGCTGTTAGCTGCATAAAGGCTCACAATAGTGTTATGGTACTTAAATCAACTATGATTTGCTATGGGTTGAAATGTTGCCATCAAAGGTTACTAGTTGATAAAACACTGTTTACAATATTTAAATGTCAACCTAGGTGAACAGTTTATAGACTGATGAGGAATTTCCACTTGGTATCAATCAGGAAAAAGGTTTATAGAGTGATATGGAATTGGCACTGGGAGTGGATAAATATTTTAGGGACATGGCCTAACACACACACATACAGGGTACATGCAGATATAACCACATATCCTGAGAACTACACATGCAGTATAAGTAACAATAAAAGGCACTGTGCACCATCTATACATAAAGAATGAAAACAGTTACTGAGATTTACACTGAACAGACAAGATATGAACTATGTAACATTCATACATAGAGAATAAGAACAGGTCACAGTTGGGCAGTAACAGCTCTCTGCTATTGCTGCTATGAAAGGGAAAATGGTCATGTTTACATTTTACACTAGAAGAATGGAGGCTGCAATGTAAACAGTATATATAGCGATATTTTATATATCTGCCAGAAATCCATACTTTAAAGTTTGAGTTTCCCATCCTTTCTGTCTTGATCAAACTGTTGTCAGCACTCCTCATTTGTGAAGTGTTTACACAAATAACAGCATGTTTTCGTACAGTTTCTTTGTGACTCACTCTTCCTCCTCTCTGGCTGCAGTGGAGTGTCTGTAACTGCTTTTTGGAAAATTAAAAACTGATTAATGTCAAGACAATGTCATCCAGCACCCGGGGTGAAAATTCCAAACTGTACTCCCCCCATTCTTCACCGGTAAGGGGGGGGGGGGGGTAAAGGTATGGGATGCAACATGCTGAACCAAAATATATTTAACATTCCATCATGCAGTAAAGTATGTGGCCCTGGCAATGTCCCTGCATTAGTGGTGTCACTGATAGAAAAAATACCCCTGCATCAGCAGTGTCAGTCTAAGGAAGATTTATTGGGCATTGTTAAGAAGGGGAGAGGGGATCTGGAAGGGTGGGGGCTCTGTGAGGTGTTTTTAACTTAAGGGGTCCTGTGTGGTTCTGAGGGTGGCAGGATGTGGTTATATTAAGGAGAAGGTGCTCTGGGACTAACTTGTTCCCCCCACCCTCTGAGCACCTACACTTCAGACCCCCTCAGTATGGCACCTGCTGATATGTCACATGACATGGGGAGACAGGAAGAAGGGAAGTCTGCCCTCACTGTCTGGCGGGAGCCCATACTGAGGAGGTGATGTGTTGCCAGCAGGCATCTGCCCTGCCTACTCTTGACCAACCACATTAAACTGCTGTTGGAGGGAAGAGAGAGAATAATCCTCCCTCCAACAGCTATAAGACTCCTGCTATTTGCTCAATTCTGAATGACAAGAGTGACAGCAGTGTCACTCCTACCATTCAGGTAGCTGAAGGACAGGGCCCTGACAAGCAACCAGTACCCCCCTCCACATGTTGACATGGTGCTCCTCCTGCCCCCTTTGTCCCAGCCCTGCATACAACTGTCAAAAGGGGCTCAGGTATTTCTGGTTTTCAACAAACATTTCTTTCTCAAACGTATAGTACTTTTGTACTCTTGGCTTGAAACATCATTGTTTCTTACATGAAGGAATTTGAATATTGTGCTGCACTTTACTTGATTTAATAAAAGAGCAATTTTTTTGTTTTCGATTGGTGTCTGGAAACCTCCAGTGCAAATTATCCTAATGGGATACTAAAAAATAAATAAGGGCTCTTTCAGGCAGATGGCTGGGGAGCAGTAAAACAGGTGGCTGATCTGTGGTTTCACCATCCTCTAGCTGCCAAATGGAACTGTAACATGAACAGGACTGTGCACACACTGCTGCTGTGATGCATCCTGTTGCAGTTGTGGCATTTTCAACTCAGAGTGAAAAATTTGACAGGCAGTACGACCTGTCAAATTTACCCATTGAGTTTAAAGGGCCACACCACAACCGCAAGTTGAATGTTTGAACAGTTGAGGCACAGTCCTGGCAAATTGCCATTTGGCAATTACAAAAAGATTTAGAAAAACCCACAAAACAGCCATTCAGGAGGCTGCAGAACCGCTTCCTGAACACCTGTCAGCTACTGTCATATCACCCTCTGAAAAGCAATCCAACAATATTTACTTTTCAGAGGGTGGTAAAAAGTACTGCAGGTCTGCAAAAGACTTAAAAGACAAAAAATCTCAAGCACATTCCTCACCTAATTACTGCTGCCTAAATATGTATCGCCATTTTTTGAGAGACCCCTCAGGTTCCATCTGCCCTCTTAGAAGTGGAGCAGCTCCCCTTCCTAAATCTCCCACCTCCCCAGTGGCACCAGCTGCAGTACAGGTGACATCATAGGTGAAGTGAACCCGTGGATCCCGCTCACCTTCACCAGTGGCCCCGCCTACCTTCACTAGTGGGTCACACCCACCTTCTCTTATTCTTTCCCTCTCTGGGAAGGCGGTGCTTACAGTGCCCTCCCTGCCTAATCTTTCCTGCCCACATCAGACTGTTGTTGGAGGGAAGATAGAGTAGAATCCATTTCTCCAGCAGCTGTTACGGCCCCTGCCATGTGCTGTTAACAACAGATAGATAAACCCAAAAACATTAGATAAATCATACCTTGCAAGACATTCCTGGGATTTTTGACACTGCCCTGCAATGTCTCTATCACCTGGGCTTACCTGCATGATTCAGGACACTGAGCTGAGGAGAAGATTGCTGGGTAGACTGTTATATATCAGGAAGCATCTGCTGAAAAAACAGCGGTCAGAGAACAGATAAACTAATAATCTATGAAAGTAGCTTTGGATTGCTTCTGCTCTCCCTGCAGCTGCGTGTCAGGCCTCAGATGGTGCAGACCATGTAAGTCCCATAAATAGTGTAAAGTAGCAGTATAGCAGGCAGCCCTCACCGAAAAGAAGCCCCAGGGGACCTACTTCTGGAGAAAATTAACCATTTATGCCTCCATCTATTCAAGCTTCACCTGGAGAAGTCAAGTGGAGAAGTAACACAAGTTGGCTACACTGGCAACTTGGCAAGCTGTTTCATCACATGCAGTTAAATCATGAATCCAACAATATATCAGCTTACAAAAAAATTACATGGTACTCTACAGGTGGGAATTTTCTGTGCATTGAGGTGCATTGATAGCCCATTCAAAAATAATATTTTGCCAATGCTTTGCTCACAAAAATGAGTGCACGAAAGTGCCTGTGTTGTGCTTTGTATGGGCCCTTGTATTCAGCAGACATGTGAACTTTTTCTGTATGTTTCCTGTTCCACACCGCCTCATTCTGTATACTACATTGTACATTTCTAATTCCACACTACCTAATTTTATTGGAATTTTTTAACATGTAATACATAGGACATCTTTGAAGAGATATCTACGAAGCAAACTGGGTTTAAACAAAAATAAAATACACATCCGTACAGTAATAATAACAGAACCCTTTATCATATATCCTATATTAAATGCCTCTTAAGTGCCTGACATATACAGTCATATATTCTACTACAGGATGTGAATGCATATCCATTTCTGGGATTGGTATCTCTCTTATCTGTATCCTTGTCAGAGCAACCAAGGAGACTAAATCTTCACAGCTAACCAAACTTAAGTTCAGATTATTACATATGTTATGGGGGTGACGGAAAGGCGGGCAGACCACTAATTCCACCCCTCACCCCATACCCCCCATCTGGCTGCATTGATCATATGCATGCCCAATGACTTGTTTTATCTTTTTGATGACATTTTGGAAAGGTGAAGGAGGTACTGTGCCAGTGAGAACTCTAACGGAAGAAAGGAGATCGCAGTCGTAACGTCGTGCACCTTTCGCCAGTAAGGCTGGATCATTGAGCATGTCCACCATATATGGAGAAAAGTGCCCAGCTCTTGCTCCAGCATCAATCTGAGATGGTCGACATAGATTGTCCAAATAGTGTTTTAGTTGTATGTAGGCCCAGAAGGGGAAAGATTTAGTATTGGACAATGCGGCGAGATCTTGCCTGAGGAACCTACCCCTAGAATAGAAGTGTTTGGCCTGCATTTCTGCATATGGTCACTCCACCAACAAGAAAGCTTTGGGCATTCCTGGGGGAAAAACAGGATTACCTTTGATAGGTGTGATCGCGCAATCTTTGGCTGATATTGTGTGCATTTTGCAGGCCCTTTCAAACTCCTGATGTGAGCAGATGTGTTTGTATAAGAGGTGTTCTGTATTCTTTGGGAAACCAAGGGATTAGACGAAGCTCTAATCAATTGCTCGAGCAGCACCCAGCCCTTACATCGCATATGTAATCTCCAATCAACCACTCTAGCTAGGTGAACAGCCCAGTAATACCTCTGGAGATCTGGCAGAACTATGCCACCCCCAGATTTAGGTAGGACCAGTTTCGCCCACCCAATTCGGGCTGCCTTGGTTCCCCAAAGGAAGGCCCTGCACAGCCTCATGTAGGACGCAAAAAAAGAAGGTGGTAGATGGATCAGTATGGTCTGCATTTTATATAGTATCCGGGGGAGCACCATCATCTTAAGTATTGAGGCCCTACCAAACCAGGAGACAGTGGGTGCCTCCCATTTGTGGAGGTCTTGCATGTTTTTAAATTCTGACAGGAAATTTTTTTCATATAGGTCAACCTACCAGGAAGCTGGATACCCAAGTAGGTGATAGCATCCGTTTTCCAGCAGAAAGGGAAGTTCGATTGACAGAGTTGTACTAGCTTAGGAGGTAAAGAAATATTTAGTGCAAAGGACTTTGAGTAGTTAATTTTCAGGTTTGATATAGTTTTGAACTGTTCTAGAATCGGCATCAAATTGGGCAAGGTCATCAGTGGGGATGAAAGGAAGAGCAAAATATCATCCGCAAAGGCAGCAATTTTATATTCTCATTGATGGACCTCAATTCCTTTAATGTTTGGATTTGCTCGAACACAACGCAATAGAGGCTGCAGAGTAAGGATATACAGCAAGGGGGTAAGAGGGCACCCCTGTCTGGTTCCATTGTGGATGGAGAAGGCATCTGACAAGTGGCCATTAACCCGCACTCTGGCTGTGGGATTGGTATATAACACGCTGATGAAGGCCCTCATACACCTTCCCAGGCCCAGAGCTTCCAGGACCGCGTTCATGTAGTCCCAGGCCACACGGTCGAACGCCTTCTCTGCATCCATTGCCAGAAAGAAACCTTCTTTTTGGGTTGAGGTGAGCCAGTGGTGCAGATTTAGAGCTTTAATGGTATTGTCCCTGGTTTCTCTGCCAGGAACAAATCCAACCTGGTCCAAACCCACCCAAGCCGGCACATGGTAAGACAATCTAGATGCCAGGATCTTGGAGAACAGTTTGACATCCACATTCAAAAGGGAGATAGGTCGATAGTTTGCTATGTTGGTGGGATCTTTACTTTCCTTAGGTGTCACAGTAGGTTCCCTGAGGGACAAGGGGCATTGGCTAGCGCATTAAAGGCCTTAAGAAAGCCTGGCACTAGGAGGTATGAAAAGCTTTAGGGCCTCAACCCATTCCTCTGAGGATAGTGGTGCTTCCAAGGCCTGCCAGTCAGAGGCAGAGAGTGCACAAGGGCTATGTTTGCTAAGGAAATCTTGCATTAAATCCCGCTGTGCATCCTCAGCCACAATACTATTCTCATTTGAGTTGAGGTCATATAGTTTACTATAAAAGATGTGGAACTGCCTGGCAATGTCCTAATTTTTCGAATGAATCTCCCTTGGGTGTCAACTACACAGTTACACTAACTGTGGAGGCAAGAGTTCGGTTCTGCGTAAACCTCGCTAAAAGTCTACCGGGTTTATTGCTCTGTTCATAGAACAATTTTTGTGATAGTGTCCACCATTTCCTTGCCCTTATGAGTAATTCTTCTAATAGGAGCACTCGTGTTTCAGCTAGTTCTGTTGCTACTTTAACCACTTCAATACAGGGCACTTAGACACCTTCCTGCCCAGACCAATTTTCAGCTTTCAGTGCTGTCGCAGTTTGAATGACAATTGCGCGGTCATGCTACACTGTACCCAAACTACATTTTTATCATTTTGTTCCCACAAATAGAGCTTTCTTTTGGTGGTATTTGATCACCTCTGCAGTTTTTATTTGTTGCTAAACAAATAAAAAAAGACTGAAAATTTTGAAAAAAATAAAAGTTTTGCTGGGCACTGATAGGGTGGCGCTAATAGGCGGCACTGATAGGCGTCACTGCTGGGCACTGATGGGCACTGATAGGCAGCACTGCTGGGCACTGATGGGCACTGATACGTGGCACTGATGGGCATCCCTGGTGGCACTGTCAGTGGTAGGCATTGAAGTGGGCACTGACTGGCAGCTGCCTGGGCACAGATTGGCAGCTGCCTGGGCACACAGTGGCATTTCCCTGGTGGTATAGGGGCATACCTGGTGGTCCAGTGTGGATCGCTTCCCTGGTGGTCCTGGGTGGCTTCCCTGGTGGTCCTGGGTAGGATCCGAGGGGGGCTGTGCTGATAAACAATCAGCACAGACCCCCCCTGTCAGTAGAGCAGCCTATTGGCTCTCCTCTACTCGCGTCTGTCAGACGCGAGTGAGGAAAAGCCGATCACCGGCTCTTCCTATTTACATCATGATCAGCCGTGATTGGACACGGCTGATCACGTGGTAAAGAGTCTCCGTCGGAGACTGACACCCCGCAACAACGATCGCCGCGATATTCCTGATCACGTCATATGACGTCCGATCAGGAATATCAAACCACTTTGCCGCCGTCATTCTGTAATAGGGCGGGCGGCAAGTGGTTAAGTCCGAGTGAACATTTGTGCTGTGCTTCCAGCAGGGTTATTTTGTTAGATAGATCTCAAATTAGGGTTTGATGTTCCTTCTTTTTCCTTGCTGCAATGGCCAATAAATGGCCTCTTACAACACACTTATGTGCCTCCCATTGGGTCATCGGTGACACATCCGGATTGTCGTTTTGGTGAAAGTAGTCATTAATGGTCTGTTTGATAGCCCCCAGGTCCCCAGGATCTATAAGAAGGGAGGCATCCAGTCTCCAGATCTTGGTTGATGTTTCCCTCTGAGGAAAACGTAAAGTCAGTGTGATCGGGTGATGGTCCGAATGTATCATGTTCTCTATTGTCGCATCATAGAGGTAAGATAGGTCTGCCTGATGTATGAAAAGGTAATCCAACCTTGAGTAACAGTTATGTGGTGACGAGAAAAATGTGTAGTCCCTCCCCCGTGGGTTCAAGGTGCGCCAGGTATCGTGGAATGTGAGAGAGGCCAGAGTGAGTTTCACTTGCCGTAATGCGAACAATGGAAGTGAGGAGGTGCCTGTGGATGTGTCAAGAAGTGGGTCTAAAGCCATGTTAAAGTCCCCCCCCCAGAATGAGTAAGCCTGACTGAAACGTTGTGAGCTGCAGGAGGGTTTCTTTCAAAAAAGTCACCTGTTTGGAATTGGGACAGTAAATATTAGCTAGCGTCACCGGTCTGTCTTTCCAGATCCCCTTGAGAAACAGGAATCTGCCCTCTGGATCTAGCATCTGGCTCGTGAGGCGAAAGGCGAACGACTTTGAAAGTACTATTGAGACTCCCTTCATTTTGGAGTCAGCACAGGATCCATGGTAAACCTCGGGAAAGCAACTATTGGATAGGCGGGGAATGGATCCTGATTTAAAGTGGGTTTCCTGGAGAAAAACCACTTGGGCTCTCAGGTGTTATGTCTCAGTAAGGACACTGCATCGTTTCTCGAGGATATTAAGACCTTTACCATTTAAGGAATAGACTTTGAGGGATAGAGGAGCTGATGAGTGCATCACAGGAGGCATTTTCACTAGAAGGGAGTATACCTCGGTGACACCCTCAGATAGCGAATGGAGAGGGCCCATGTGGAGAGAAAAAAAAAAGGGGGGGGATGAGAGGGGATAGTAGGTAAAGAAGAAGGAAGAAGTTAGTGAAAGAGAGAAAAGAAAAAAGGGGAGCTGAAGAAGAAGGGGCAGAATCTGCTCCTAATCTATTTGGCTACGTACAAGTGCCTAAGTAACCTGAGGGGGGTATAAACCCCCTTGTATCAATTACCCTGAATAAGGGGCTTGTGTGAAATATACCGGAGGTAATTACAGGCCTGCTGAACTACCTAAGTAGGATCGTATGGAGTGCTGGAGTGGTGAAAGTCTATGCCGGCAAGTGTCAAAGGGGAGACCTGCCTCTTTGAGGTGGGGAAGAAACCTAACACCAAGACCAAATTTTGCATTCTACCATCCAGAGCTTCAATACGTGAGCTTAACCTTTATAGAAATACCTCAGCTTGTGAAGGGCGAGTTGAACCCGGGGAGGCCCACCCAAAAAAGATGAGTAAAGCACTCCTCGGGGGACCCCCACCTGCAAATCCGACTGACACAAAGGGTGTAAACTTATCTAATGCAACATATATTAGCATTAAGCAACACATATATGTAAATAACAAGGCCGTTATACCAAAACATAGACACATGACTAACATTGTGTATCCTACGTTGGTCGACAAAGACCTCCACCCCCAGGCACACCAATCCGGTGATTACCTAGGAATAGGAGGCTCCAGCGCCCAACCCCTTCTCTCAGTGAGCTCCTTAAGGGAGCACCTAAGGAAGGCAAGAACTAAAAAAACATTATAACAGCAAACTATCAGACTTCGTAAAGACACATGTAACCTATAGAGAGCAAGGTGGGCTAATCATCTGGGGACAGTCTCCTTAGTCACACCCCCATACATCATATATAGCTCCTGATGAGAGAATGGACCATGGTCCCTTCCCCACATGTTAATCATTGAAATACCCTATCACAAGAAAACCAAGGTAGCAAGTATCCGCATCAAACAAAGAAAAGTCTATAACTGTGGTATGCTGACCCACATACATTCCCCCCATAACACATGTAATACATTTATGAACCATCATACCCTGTCTGTCAGAGCATATTATGGAGCCCGAGGCCCCTATGCTCAGCTCATAGTCACTGCGAGCTCTCAGTTTGAGGGGGGAGAGGGGAGTGTAGAGGACAAAAAGGGGGGGAAGGAGGAGGGTTCCTAGTACTGCTACTGACTCGTCATTTGTTGAGTGTCCAGCAAGCTAGTGACTCTTTTGGGAAATGCAACAGTTCAATCACGTTGTAAATTAAGCAGGAGCAAAATAGAGAGTTAGACATCAGATGTCCACTGCGTGTCCATGCTGCATCAGTCTCACATCTGTCTGAGGTCTCAGTATAACAAAACGGGGAGGTCAAGCATTTCCCCAAATTCAGCTATGGCTTTGATGAAAGCGATTCCCTTTAAATAGTATCCAGTCACCGGACATATGGTTTCTGTTCCCTGTTGTCACAATACTCCAAAATGAGGGCATCTGCCAGTAATCTGGACTACAACAAGGTCCGGATTAGCAGGTAAACTTCTCCAGAGCATGGAAGAGTCATCTCAAATTCCATTGTAGATGCCCAGAGGAGAACAGGTCACAGAGAGGGTGTGTTATGTGTAGCAGTGCAAATACCATCAATACCTTACTCTTCCCATGCTATGTGCCAGGGCTCCAAGGAGACGATCCTTGCAACAGACAGTGTAGTGTCTTAAGTGGAGGAGGGCAGCTCATCAAACCTCATCTTCAGGCTTTAATAGTCAGTCTTTCGATGCACAGAAGACGGCGAGACTCGTGGGCTCTCGTCAGTTTCCATGTCTCTGCGCTGCCTTAGTGGAGAGTTGGCCGAAAGCCTGCGGCGTCTATGCCTGCAGCGTCTATGCCTGCAGCGTCTATGCCTGTGGTGTCTATGCCTGCTTCTTTGTGCCCTTGGGGTGTCATCAGGTTGGGTGAGAATCCACAGTTCTGGTTGCAAGAATGCCCTATACCACTCCTGAACACGAACCACTGGGATACCGAGCACATCACAGAAGGGTTGGAGATCCGCCGGTGTTTTCAATTGTGCCATGCAATTGCCAATAGTCGCTTGAAGACAGAAAGGGAATTTCCATCAATAGGGGATATGTCTTACCCACAGTACTTGGAGGAGAGAGCACAGGTCTCTCCTGTGTTGGAGGGTAATGGTGGATAAGTCCTGGAACAGTTGGATGTGCGCTTCCTCGTGTTCTAGATGGTTATGATTACATGCTAAGCACAGTATTTCTTCCTTCTGAGTAAAATTGACCAAACAGCACACAGCATCCCTAGGTGGGTCAGTGTCCCTGCCCCTAGGTCTAAGGGCTCTATGGCATCTCTCCATTTCGACTGGGGCATCAGGAGGCCTGCCTAACAGAGTGTTGAAAATGGCCCACACAGCAGCCTGTAACTAGTGCCCCTCCACTGATTCAGGTATCCCCCTGATGCGCAATTTGCACCTGCGACCCCTATTGTCCAAATCCTTCATATGTCTATGCATGTCCATCAGATGCTGTGTATGCACAGTAGAAGTTTGCTGTATTTGTTCAATTGCAGCGCCATGTGTCATGGCAACATTCTCCATGTGTTCCATCCTAGTGGCCACGGCTCTAAATTCAGTTTTTAAGTCCGACATGGCAGCAGCTAGTGTGTTCTTAATGTCAAGGGCCACCAGCTGCAGATCGCCCATGCACAGGAGAGGGATGAAGATTACTCACGCTTGCCGCTGGGAGCGCTGGAGGGGCGTCTGTGGCTCCCTGCACTCCAGTCCGTGGCTTGAGATGTGGCCTATGAGTCCATGAGCTAAGCGTGGAACATCACTGGAATGTTCCTGCTCAGCTGAGTGGACTGGTCCGATTGAGACCTGGAGGCTGAGTGGCTTCTCCCTGCCATTGGTGCTCCTTGTAAGTGAGGCTTTCTTGCTGCTGAAAGGGCAAACAGAAGCTCTGGATGGCGGAGCTCTCTGTCTAAGCAACCATATTACTCCGGTGCCAGGCCACGCCCCACATTATACATTTCTAAGTCCACACCATCTCATTCTGTACACTACATTGTACATTTCTAATTCCACGCTACCTCATTCTGTACACAATGCTCTACAATTCCTATTCCATATCACATCATTCTGTACACTACATTGAACATTTCTAATTCAACACTACCTCATTCTGTACACTACCTTGTACATTTCTAATTCCACACCACCTCATTTTGTACACTACATTGTACATTTCTAATTCAGCACTACCTCATTCTGTACACTACATTGTACATTTCTAATTCCACACTACCTCATTCTGTACACTACATTGTACATTTCTAATTCCACACTACCTCATTCTGTACACTACATTGTACATTTCTAATTCCACACTACCTCATTCTGTACACTACATTGTACATTTCTAATTCCACACTACCTCATTCTGTACACTAAATTGTACATTTCTAATTCCACACCACCTCATTCTGTACACTACAGTGTACATTTCTAATTCCACACCACTTCATTCTGTACACTACATTGTACATTTCTCATTTCACACTACCTCATTCTGTACAAAATGCTCTACAATTCCTATTCCACATCACATCATTCTGTATACTACATTGTACATTTCTAATTCCACACCACCTCATTCTGCACACTACATTGTACATTTCTAATTCCACACTACCTCATTCTGTACACTAAATTGTACATTTCTAATTTCACACCACCTCATTCTGTACACTACATTGTACATTTCTAATTCAACACTACCTTATTCTGTACACTACATTGTACATTTCTAATTCCACACTACCTCATTCTGTACACTACATTGTACATTTCTAATTCCACACTACCTTATTCTGTACACTAAATTGTACATTTCTAATTTCACACCACCTCATTCTGTACATTACTTTGTGCATTTCTAATTCCACACCACTTCATTCTGTACACTACATTGTACATTTCTAATTCCACACTACCTCATTCTGTACACTACATTGTACATTTCTCATTCCACACTACCTCATTCTGTACAAAATGCTCTACAATTCCTATTCCACACAACCTCATTCTGTAGGCTGTGCTGTACATCCCCTGTTTGGTTCTATATGCTCTCATTCCAAGTCCTCCCCTTTACCCCCCCCCCACTAACCCCATCCAGAGGACTTATTTTCTCCCACTGATACTAATGATTATAGGTATTGTTTCAAATTGACTACAACAATTGGATTAATATCACCCTCACTGATAGCAATGTCGTACATAATTTCCACTCTCTCTTCAGTATACCCTAAAGTCCTATTTGATGTAAATATGAAAAAATAGGAGAGACAATGTGACACTACAGGTCATATGCTCTAAAGCAACAATCACTTTTTTTGGCCATGCTCCCAGAGGGGTGAATGAGAGGGATAAGGTTGAATACATCACAAAGGTTTAGAGGAGATGTAAGGCATGCTTGAAGGGAGAGGGATTGTTTGTTTGGAAGAATAAGAACAAAAGTATGAATAAGGAAAGTGTGAGTTTTAATCTGACAAATTATGAGTTATGTTTGTAGGATAGATATTTTAAAGAAGACATATTAAAAGCTAGAAGTATATCATAAAATATTGTTGGGATAATATAGGGATAAAACTTTTTCATGGAAGGGAGTTTAACAAGACATGTGGACACTCATTAAAATTAGAAGAAAAGAGGTTTAACCTTAAACTACGTAGAGGGTTCTTTACTGTAAGAGCGGCAAGGATGTGGAATTCCCTTCCACAGGCAGTGGTCTCAGCAGGGAGCATCAATAGTTTCAAAAAGCTATTAGATAAGCACCTGAACGAGCACAAAATACAGGGATATACAAAGTAATACTTGTCAGTACTAGGATCCCTTTAATACCCAGCAAAACTCGCCTGACACAGACTTTGCCTGGGAAACAACAGTGATTGGCCAGCTCACCTTTAAATCACCTGTATCATCACACAATCAGTGCTTGTGATAGAGTTGTCACCTTTGTGTGCCACTGCTTGACCCAGCTGGTATCTGCTCTGTATATTCGTGTATGACCAGACTAGTTTAGACCCTGCTTGCTCGTTTCTGATTCTGTACCGTTTGGACTCTGATCTACTTGTGTTTGACCCAGCTTGCCTAGACTATGCTTTGCTTGATTCTACTGTAGCACCAGACTCAGTATTATTACTTGGCTGCCCAGCCAATCTCTACCTTCATCTGCAGCGGTGAACTACAAGTTCCAGCCAACATCTACCTTCATCTGCAGCAGTGAACTACAAGGTCCAGCCAACATCTACCTTCATCTGCAGCAGTGAACTACAAGGTTCAGCCAACATCTACTTTCATCTGCAGCGGTGAACTACAAGGTCCAGCCAATATCTACCTTCATCTGCAGCGGTGAACTACAAGTCCCGGCTGACCTGCTCTGCTTAGACCCGCTCATGGTATGTGCTCTTGTTCATTGAACACTTTGCATAATCAGCACACCTGAACTGTTATCACCTGAACTGTTATCTGCTCCTAGCCTGACATTATCACAAGCCATACATAAAAAGGGAAGACTATCATGGATCCTGAGCAGGCTCAATTGTTTGCACAGGACCTTTGCTGTTTACCCCATCAAGTCCAGGAAATGGCCACAGAACTCACCAAGGTGCAATCTCCTTCTACTACCACCGCTACAAAAGTTCTATCATCTGAACTGAAAATTCCACTGCCTGACCAGTTTTCTGGTGACATATAGGGTTTTGCAACTTTAAAAATGGCTGCAAATTATATTTCAAGTTAAAGCCATCCTCGTCTGGCTCTGAAACTCAGAGGGTTCAGATCATTATCTCACTACTACGGGGTGACCCCCAGCTTTTAACCTGGAAGCAAACCATCTGGCCCTGCTAACAGTAGATGCCTTCCTTGAAGCTCTCGGGTTGCTATATGATGATCCAGATCGTTCTGCTACTGCAGAATCAACCCTGCGTAACTTACAGCAAGGAACTACCACTGCTGAAATGTACTGCTCAGAGTTTCGCAGGTGGGCCCCGAAATCTGGCTGGAATTATGCAGCTCTCCACAGACGGTTTAGAATAGGCCTTTCAGATGCAATTAAGGATGCTCTGGTCAACTTTTCCTACCCAGCCTCACTGGAGGAGGCTATATGTCTAGCCATTAGAATTGACCACCACCAGCAGGAGAGGAGGTGAGAACTCCCTACGACTGTGGCAAATTATGTACCTCCCTTGCCACCTAATTATTCCACCTCCAGTGCCAGATCTGAGGAAGAACCTATGCAGTTAGGCTCCATCCGTTTATCTGCCCAGGAACACATATGCCGACGCAACATGGGACTCTGCTTATATTGTGGCCACAAGGGTCATATGCTCCATTCTTGCCCTACAAGTCTGGGAAACTCCAGGACCTAGGTGATTGTGAGGAGGTCACCTTAGGTCTGCTTTCATCTCCCTAGGAGGACAACATACTATTACCCGCTGTTATTCACTTTGGGATGGGAGTTCACGAACTGCTGGCCTTTGTAGATTCTGGACCTCTTTGTCACTGAAAACTCATGCTATAGATTTCCCGGTCCACCTGATTTCTGTGGCTAATCACGTTACTTCTGCCCATACGAATCGAGCCAAACGCTGCAAACGGCAGCTTTTCCTATAAGGGCCGATTACCCTTAATAATCACCTGCTACACACGCCAGGTACTAGGACTATAAGGCACTTTTAAATGTGAGTGAATTATTTTAATTTTTGTATTTAATAAACCTGGTTTTACAGCATTGCACAATGAAGGTTCTCCTTTGTCATTTCCATCCATACTTATGAGGTGCATTCATCCATGAGACGTAATTTCAACAGGCTCCCTAGGGCTATCCCCACATGCCTAAATGACCATACTAGTGATAGTTGGTCAACATCCAGGGTGAGTGTACTATGTGGGGCACCCAGTCTGAACACCATTGCACAGGAGATGTCAATTTAAGCACGAGCACTTTGTTTCATCACCTAATTGGACTCTATTACATTTTTTTGTGTTTTTTTGTGTGTTCTGCATGTTTATATGAATGTGATCAACCCTAAGCGCAGCAAACAGTTTTTATATTTTCACTTTGCTTCTTTGCCATTTGCTTATTAGCAAGTTTTTTACTGCAGCTGGAGTTTGATGATCAGTTCTTTTATCCAAAGGCGCTAAGGTTTATATATTTTTCTATTGCACATCCCATCACCTCTCTCACCAGGAAGACTCTAACTAAGTTTAAATGGACTACTAAAGCTCAGGTGGCCTTCACTCAGCTGAAGAAAGCCTTTACCTCTGCACCAATTCTACACCATCCTGTTCCATAGCTGACTTTTATTGTGGAGCTAGATGCATCTGAAGTAGGGGCGAGGGCGCTTTTGACACAAAAGGATCCTATAAATGCTGCCATCTGCCCCTGTGCCTTTTTGTCCCGTAAATATTCCCCAGCAGAACGCAATTATGATATAGGCAACAGAGAACTTCTAGCCATAAAGCTAGCTTTGGAGGAATGGAGACATTGGCTGGAGGAAGCTCGCTATCCATTCATAGTTCTGACTGACCACAAAAACCTTGAATGCATCCATTCTGCTAAAAGACTGAACTCACGTCAAGCCAGGTGGTCATTGTTCTTCTCCAGATTTGACTTTACAATTTCTTACAATCTACTAGGGCCGAAAAACATTAGGGCTGATGCCTTGTCTCAAAGTTTTTTTTATCAGAATCTCCTCCTCCGCTTCCTCCACAACCCATTATCCCTGAGGATAGGATTTTGGCTTTCACCCAGACTGATATCTCTGAGGCCTTGTTAAAAAATAAGAAAGTCGCGCTATTCCAGGCTCTGAGGCCTTGTTACCTGCACAGGCTGAAGCCCCTCCCTCCACTCCCTCTGGTATGCTTTTTGTGCCCCTGGTTCTTCATTTGCAGGTATTGCCGCAGGTACATGCATCGAAGCCTGCAGCACATCTGGGATTTAGACAGACTTTTGAGATTATCTCTCGCAACCTCTGGTGGCCATTGGTCAGGCAGGATGTGTTAGCCTTCGTCCAGGCCTGTGAAGTTTGTGCCAGAAGCAAGAGCAAGTCCTCTTCCAATACCTACCTGTCCCTGGAGACATTTATCTATGGACTTTATCACTGACTTGCCTCCTTCCCAGGGATGTTCCACGATCTGGGTGGTGGTAGACAGGTTCAGTAAGATGGCCCACTGTGTTCTGCTTCAGAAACTTCCATTGGCTAAAGAACTGGCATCTTTATTCATTAAACATGTTTTCAGGCTCCATGGGGCACCAATTAACATTGTCTCAGACCATGGCTCTCAGTTTATAGCCCAGTTTTGGAAGGCCCTTTGCTCTCAGCAACCTGTTCATTTCAGCCTCCAAGTAAATGAAGCACAACCTATGGATGTGTTAGACAGTCAGGAATATGAAGTGGCATTTATTCTTGATTCCAGATGAATGCACAATTCCTTACAATATCTCATTCATTGGAAAGGTTTCAGCCCAGAGGATCAATCTTGGGTCCCAGCTCATGATCTTCTTGCTGGCCGACTTAAGAAGAAGTTCCATCTTCGTTATTCAAGTAAGCTTGGTGGTGCAGGAGCAACCCCTCAAGAAAGGGGGGGGGGTTACTGTCAGTACCAGGATCCCTTTAAGCAGAACTCACGTGACACAGCCTTTGCTTGGGAAACAGCAGTGATTGGCCAGCTCACCTTTAAATCACCTGTATCAGCACACAATCAGTGCTTGTGATAGATTTGTTACCTTTGTGCGCCACTGCTTGACCCAGCTGATATCTGCTCTGTATATTCATGTATGATCCGGCTAGTTTTGACCCTGCTTGCTTGTTTCTGATTCGGTACCATTTGGACTCTGATCTACTTGTGTATGACCCAGCTTGCCTAGACTACGCTTTGCTTGATTCTACTGTAACACCAGATGCAGTATTACTACTTGGCTGCCCAGCCAATCTCTACCTTCATCTGCAGCAGTGAACTACAAGTTCCAGCCAACATCTACCATCATCTGCAGCGGTGAACTACAAGGTCCAGCCAACATCTACCTTCATCTGCAGTGGTGAAATACAAGTCCCAGCTGACCTGCTCCGCTTAGACCTGCTCATGATATGTGCTCTTGTTCCTTGAACTCTTTGCATAATCAGCACACCTGAACTGTTACCTGTTATCTGCTCCTAGCCTGACAATACTGACATATAATCACACGCATAGGTTGGACTTGATGGACTTGTGTCTTTTTTCAACCTCACTTACTATGTAATTATGTACTATGTAACTTTATGCTTTCTATGATCATTCGGCTTCAAGAATACTCAGTAAAAAGACTTGTAGATAGCCCTTAGGTTGACGCCAGGGTAAAATATTAGAGCAATTGACTGGTATAACTTTACAGGTACATAGAAGTGTGACAACTTCTTCTAAATCAATTATTGAAGTTTTCATTAGATACAAGATCAAATCTACTGGATATCCTTGAAAATGCAGCTATGTGTTATCTATATTAATCCCAATGGGTACCAAGGCAGGTCAGGAAAGCTTGATGATTGTTGAGACTTGAGAAACCCTTTCACAATTTTAGGACTTTTAGGCTACTTGTAGACTACTTTACCATGTTTTATTTCTGCTTTTATTTTAGGGAAATGAATACATTTAAAAAGGTAGTTTACTTTAAAGCATATACATTTTTCTAAGTATCAAGAAGGGTCTTGAAAGGAACATATGTTAAAATCAGTGGTGAAAATTTTGTGGACTGTTATAAACAATATTACATCTATATTTATGCAAATCCAATCTAATGTGAAGATCCACGATGTTGAAGTTCTTCCAGTTCAAATTTTTGCCTTATTGCCTGCATGCCTGACAAAAGCTTTGGAAGATATGGTGATTTAGGGGTCTTTTATTTTTATTTTATTTTGTTTTTGTGACTTTGGCTCTTAAATTACCAACCATCAAAACCAAAATTAGTTGTTTTCTTAAAAGAGGTACTTTAACATCTATGTTGTATAGTCATAAGAAAGGCAAAACAATTCCCATAACGTCTCAAAAAAAGATACAATTTGCCTGCATTGTCTCAGAATAATAAATCCTTAAAGATAGTAAGTTGTTATGTTAAAGCAGATTTCCACCCAAATGTGGAAGCTCCGGGTATCTGCTTACCCCTCCTCCCCGGTGCCACATTTGACACACTTTGGGGGATGAGAGCGGGTACCTGTCAAACAGGTATCCGCTCCCACTTCCTTGTAAGGGCGCCGTGGCCTAAGTCATTTGCAACCCCTCCTCCTCCTCCTCTGCTGCCTTCTTGGACACACACAGGTCCCAGAAGACAGTGGGAACATTCAAGAATGCATTGCGACTCGTGCATGCACAGTTGGAAACAGGCAGTGAAGCCGCAAGCCCTTAGTAAGTGATGCCGGTGCCTGCACTCGGAGCCGATGAACGGGTCAGCTTTGGGTGCTGACATTTCAGGCTCCCTGGACAGGTAAGTGTCCTATTAATTAACCTCTCTAGCAGTAATCCCGAGTGTGCCTCGGGTTGAATTTTCACTACCAAAAGTGGGATTGCATCGCAGTATCCAGGCAAAGTTACTTACCTTGTCCCCAGGATCCTGCGATGTCTCCCTGCTGTGTGTGCGAGCTGTGTCCTCCGCTCGATCTATCACAGTGCTGAGCTCCGTTTCCTGCGAAATATAAAAAGTGAAAAACACATAACATATACAGTACACTGTAATCTTACAGATTACATTACTGTATCAAATAATTTCACATCCCTTTTATTTCTAATGCTTTGTCTAGTGCCCTGCATGAAGTTTTATATTATATATACTGTTCTTTCTGCCTGGAAACTTGAAATTGTCCATGGCAACCAAAAAGTGTGCCTTTACGTCAAAAGCGGTTTTAGACCAGCTAGAAAACAGCGATAATAAATTAGAATCACTTGCAAAATTGAGGGATAGTGATTCGTGGGGAAATTCATCATCAAACACTGAAAGTAATGACAGTGACAATTCTGCAACTGAGCAAATTTCAGTGTTTTTGATTTGATTACATTATTGAATACATTTTATTATTATTATTTAATTAATTGTTATAGGTATTTATAGTTATTTATTATATTATAATTTATGATTTCGTGTTTCAAACTTTATCATAACCAGGATGTCTACTAGACTCTTGTTTGGACAGATTTAAGTAAGTTATTCCTAAGAATTACAGACCTACGTACAATATAATACGCCAAATTTCTGCAAAACAATGTACCGCGGTCAGCATCCAAAATCTGATATAATCATACAGCCAGGGAGGCTAAAAGTCAGCAGCTACAGTATTTGTAGCTGCTGACTTTTATTTTTTTCTCTCCCATGCTGGAACTCTGCTTTATCCACTGGCCGACCTGCCGCCGTCATTATACGGCGGCAGGTTGGCTCTCCTGGGCAAATCGCCGTAGCTGTACAACGGCCCTATAAATAGATGTCGCCGCGTGACGTAGGAGCTGATGCACATGGCCGCTATGTCTGCCGGGCACCCGCGATCGCTCCACAGAGAGAGAGAATAGTGCAATGCCTTATTGCGAAAAATGGCCTGGTCATTAAGGGGGCAAATCCTTCCGGGGCTGAAGTGGTTAAAGGGGATATTATAATAAAATGTTGACAATTGGGCAAAACAAAAGGTAAAAATAGCAAAGCACAATGAAAAAAATGAAAAAAGACCTTCTTCATTTCTTATGAACTTTGGAAATATGTAAGTTAATAATGGTAAAGGGTTGCTTTACTAAATGAGTAACGTTTACCTAGCACAGTTAACATTCACTTTGCACTTTAAATGTTGGTAAAAAAGGGAAGTTCTTTTCTTTTTGATATACCACTCATTAAAGCAGGACTCCAGCCCAACCCCCCACTAAAAATTAAAACTCAGCAACTACAAATACGGTAGCTGCTGATTTTCAATATTAGGATATTTACCTGTCAGGGGATCCCATGATGTTGGCACCCCAGACGATTTTCCGATCAGCTCTCGGGTGCTGCCACCGCCATTCTCTTCACTGCCGGTTTTCCTTACCATGAATGGCGGTGGCAGCACCCGAGAGCCGATCGGTTCCCTGCACTTTCTAACTGGCCCGGTGGCGTACCCGTTTCCCAATCCCTCCCCTGAAAGGTGCCTAATGTGGCACTGGAGGGGGGAGGAAGCAAACAAACGGAGCTTAAACTTTTGAGTGGAACTCTGCTTTAACACAATGTATTAAATAAACAGGATTTGTTTTGGCACATGATTGGGCATTTAGAGTGAATACAGTTTTACCTTATTCATTTACAATCACTTTACAAAGTAAGAAATCAATTTGCTGAGTGAACAACCTCCACTCCTTGACTAAATCTACAAAATGAATTTGTGGAAATTAAGAAATTCTCTCAGAGCATTTTTGTAGACAAAATGGTCAGACACAATATTTTACTATGCAAGTAGCCATAACAAGGAAAAACTTTGAATACAGGCATGAATTAATAGCTTATTATTGGTATTAACATTTAAATTTGAAGCAAACATGCATTTTATCGGATTTCTGCAATATTCCATTTCTAATAACATTTTGTGTTGGCTATAGGGATGAGCCAATCACCCCCCAGTTCGGTTCGCACCAGAACCTGCGAACGGACTGAAAATTTGCGCAAACTTTAGAACCCCATTGAAGTCTATGGGACTCGAACGTTCAAAATCAAAAGTGCTAATTTTAAAGGCTAATTTGCATGGTATGATCCTAAAAAGGGTTTGGGGACCTGGGTCCTGCCCCAGGGGACATGTATCAATGCAAAAAAAGTTTTAAAAACGTCCATTTTTTTTGGGAGCAGTGATTTTAATGATGCTTAAAGTGAAAAAAAAAGTGAAATATTCCTTAAAATATCGTACCTGGGGGGGTGTCTATAGTATGCCTGTAAAGTGGCGCGTGTCTCCCGTGCTTAGAACAGTCCCTGCACAAAATAACATTTTTAAAGGAATAAAAGCCATTTAAAACTGCTTATGGCTTTAATGTAATGTCCGGTCCCTGTAATATGGATGAAAATCAGTGAGACAAATGGCATGGGTACCCCCCCAGTCCATTACCAGGCCCTTTGGGTCTTGTATGGATATTAAGGGGAACCCCGCACCCAAATTAAAAAAAGGAAAGGCGTGGGGCCCCAGGCCCTCTGAACAGCAGTATACAGGCTGTGCAAACAAAACAGGGACTGTAGGTTTGTTGTTAAGTAGAATCTGTTTGTAATTTTGAACTGGTACATTTTTAAAGTGTAGCTCCAGCCACAAAATCTATTTTTAAGCTTCTTGGAAAACATAGGGAAGGGTTATCACCCCTGTGACATTTGTTTTTCTGTCTGTGCACCTCTTCAGAAGAATTTACCTCACTTTCTGTCCCAATGACAAATGTTTTTTGACAATTTGGGTTTTTTAGTGAAACAAGGATTGGTGATAGAGCATCAGTGGAGAGGAGACACGTTTTTCCCATATTAACTCTTACAGGAGAGAATTCCCCTTCCTAAGGGTAGATTTCATTTCACTTCCTGTTGTCTCCTTCCGTTTGCAAGTAGGAGTCATTTGTAAGTTGGATGTTTGAAAGTAGGGGCCTTCCCTATATACTCTGCAGAAATTGGGGCCTTAGGTGTTGGTGTTGCCACAACACTGTAAGCCCTCACAGTTACTCTTGGTGTGCGCAGGAACGGGTTCTGCTGTGAAATATTATATCAAGAATTGTAATTACGTGCCCTTGTTGAACAGGGGCAGAAAAATTGGGCCTTTGGTGGTGGTGGTGCTGGTGGCACAACACTGTAAGTCCTCACAGTTACTCTTGATGGGCTCAGAAACGGGCCCTGCTGTGAAATATTAGATCAAGAATTGTAAATACATGTCCCTGTTGAACAGGGGCAGAAAAATTGGGCCTTAGGCACTGGTGCCACAACACTGCAACCCCTCACGGATACACAAGTTGGAGCGCAGGAATGAGCCCTCCTGTAAAATATTGCATCAAAAATTGTAATTACACGCCCCTGCTAAACAGGGGCTGAAAAATTGGGCCTTAGGCACTGGTGCTGGTGCCACAACACTGCAACCCCTCACAGATACTCTAGTTGGAGCGCAGGAACAAGCCCTGCTGCAAAGTATTGCATCAAAAATTGTAATTATACGCCCCTGTTAAACAAGGGCTGAAAAATTGGGCCTTAGGCACTGGTGCTGGTGCCAAAACACTGCAACCCCTCACTGATACTCTAGTTGGAGTGCAGGAACAAGCCCTGCTGCAAAGTATTGCATCAAAAATTGTAATTACACGTCCCTGTTAAACAGGGGCTGAAAAATTGGACCTTAGGCACTGGTGCTGGTGCCACAACACTGCAACCCCTCACAAATACTCTAGTTGAGTGCAGCAATGAACCCACCTTGCAAAATATTGCATCAAAAATTGTAATTACACGCCCCTGTTAAACAGGGACTGAAAAATTGGGCCTTAGCCACTGGTGGCAGTGCCCAGAACCAAAAATATTCTTACAAGCTATCAGCATGATCATTGAGGAGGAAGAGGATAGTCACTCAGCATATCAGGATAGTCACTCAGCATCAGCATAGGCAGTCTTGAAGGGATCTGACATTTCAAAAAAAATTATTTGGTTTCATCAGCATCAGGTGCTTGGTAGCTGGTGGTGATCCAAGACTGAATCATTTTTATGAAGGTCAGTCGATCGACCGAGTCGGTGGACAGGCGCACTCTGATCGGTTACAAAACCTCCAGCAGCACTGAATGTGCGTTCTGAAAGAACGCTGGATGCAGGACAGGCCAGTAGCTCAATTGCATAATGTGCAAGCTCCGGCCAGTGATCCATCCTCAAGACCCAGTAACCCAGAGAATTTTTGGTGGGAAAGGTGTCCAAGTCAGATCTTGCCCCTAGGTATTCCTGCACCATGTAAAACAGACGCTGGCGATGGTTGCTGGAACTGATCATACCTTGGGTCTGCGGACTAAAAAATTGTCTGAACGCATCAGTCAGACGGCCACCTTCTCCACCGCTCCTTCTTTGACTGACCGAAGCCTCAGCAACACGTTGTCCAGGAACAGGAGTTTGTAACCTTCCAGTCTCTGGGAACGTGTTGCACAGACCTTTCTGCAAGGCCTCCCAAAGATGTTTCATCCTCTGCCCTCTCTGCGACGGCAAGATAAGGTCCGCAATCTTACCCTTGTAACGTGGATCAGGGAGGTTTGCCAGCCAGTATTGATCCCTCTCCTTGATACCACGAATATGAGGATCCTTCCGCAGGCTTTGCAGGATCAGGGAGGCCATGCAGCGTAGGTTTGCTGAGGCATTCGGACCGGAGTCCTCTGGGTCACTAAGGACAACATGATCCGCAGCCACCTCCTCCGAGCCACGTACAAGTCCATGGGTTTTTTGGGACTGTAAATAATCCCTTAAAGACTGCTGCTGATGCTGAGTGCCAGGCTCCACCTCCATGCTGACACAATCCACCTCTTCCTCCTCCTCCTCCTCCTCCTCCTCTTCCTCTTCCTGTGTGATCGGCGGGCACACAGGAACACTGTCTGGGTAAAGGGGGCCTTGAGAGCTAAGGAAGTTCTCCTCTTCCTGCCTCTGTTCTGCCTCAAGTGCCCTGTCCATTATTCCACACAGCATGTGATCCAACAGGTGGACAAGGGGGACAGTGTCACTGATGCATGCACTGTCACTGCTCACCATCCTCGTGGCCTCCTCAAATGGTAACATGACAGTGCATGCATCCCTAATCATGGCCCACTGGCGTGGGGAAAAAAAACAAGCTTTCCTGACCCTGTCCTGGTGCCATAGTTGCACAGGTACTCATTTATGGCCCTCTGCTGCGTGTGCAGCTGCTGCAGCAAGGCCAACGTTGAGTTTCACCTGGTGGGCATGTCACAGATTAGGCGGTTCTTGGGCAGGTTAAATTCCTTTTGGAGGTCAGCTAGCCGAGCAAAGGCATTATATGACCGGCGGAAATGCACACAGACTTTCCTGGCCTGCCTCAGGACATCCTGTAAGCCCGGGTACCTGCCCAAGAACCGCTGCACCACCAAGTTAAGGACGTGAGCCAAACAGGGCACATGGGTCATTTGTCCCTGTCAGAGGGCGGAGAGGAGGTTGGTGCCATTGTCACAAACCCCCATTCCTGCCTTAAGTTGGTGTGGCATCAACCACCTCTGAACCTGCCCCTGCAGAGCTGACAGAACCTCTGCCCCAGTGTGGCTCCTGTCCCCCAAGCACACCAGCTCAAGCACCGCAGGGCATCTTTTGGCCTGCATACTTGAGTAGCCCCTTGAACGCCTACGGAGCACCGCTGGTTCCGAGGACAAAGCACAGGAAAAGGCCATGGAGGAAGAAGAAGAGGAGGGGGTGGAGGAGAGAGGTGTGTCAGAATCACCAGTAGTAGCATTTTGGAGGCGTGGTGGTGGAACAACCTCCAACACTACTGCACCTTGTCCTGCATCCTTCCCAGCTGCCAGCAGAGTCACCCAATGCGCCGTGAAACTTAGGTAACATCCCTGCCCATGCCTGCTGGACCATGAGTCAGTGGTAATATGCACCTTACCACTGACCGCCCTGTCCAGCGAGGCATGGATCTTGCCTTCCACAAGCCGG